>NC_065526.1:17167509-17184353 GCF_006386435.1 Epinephelus moara | reverse complement strand
GGCTTATGTGTTTGTCACTTTCTTTTTCATTTTAACCCACACCATGCACAAAGTGAAAGCGGAGATTTACAGGACTCGGTGCGTCACTCAATTATGTCCGTCGGGGAACTAGATATTTTAAATGGTTCGGCTTGCAAAAACGGAATTAAAATAAAACAAAATAAAATAATATCCTGCGCCCAATAATTCGGTACAGGGTCGTGCCGAACTGAAAGTCGCGTACCGTACGGTTTGACACAAATACATGTACCGTTACGGCCCTAATTTGCACGTTATTATGTAGCAGATACGCTCAAACTTGCTAACTGTAGAGAAGTTTAGGCACAAAAACACTTGGTTTGGTTTGGAAAAGATCATGTTTTGGCTTTAAATACCCAGTTTGGTGGGTACAGTCCTGCCAGGAAACAAAGCAATGTCTCATTACAAAACAATGGCTTTTCTTGAACGTATCCCTTCTGGAAAAACAGCGACGGGTCACTAAAAACATCCAAATTTAGGGGGTAAAAAGCTGCAGGGAACACAGCAATGACTAATGAAAAGATACCCGGTTTTGATGTTTGTTGGTTTCGAACCGTTGTCTGCAGCTTGGCAGCCGTCTCGCCTAGGTGTCACGCCATCCACTATCCTCTACACCAGTGGATCCCAACTGGTCAAGCTATTAATTCAAGTTCCACACAGTTAAATACATTCAGCATCATACTTGCGTTTGGCCATGTCGTCAAGTTAGTTTACTGTCTCTGTGAAGCAGCTGTCCCTTATTCACTAAACCTCTGTGCTGGAAATTCACTGTACTTCAAAGTAAAGTGTTTTTTACAAACTTCACACGTTCATGAGTCACTTGCAGTCCATTCAGATTGGACCCATGACACACCAGTTGGGAACCACTGCTCTACACCTCCAGATTAAGTCAAGTCAGTGCATACAAGACGTCACTTTAGAAAGAAATGATGCTTATAAAATATGCAAATATAACGTATTTGAGAAGTACAGCATATCCTTCTGGCGACTGAGCTGAAGGTTCAGATAATGTAAACCCAAATTACTTTGGATAAATGTCCCTTGTGCCATTTAAATTAAACTTATTTTGATTTGTGACAATGCAGCTGACTGGAGGCGCTGTGTTTTTGGAGCACCTATGTATTGCCTGTGAGAGGACCCAGCTCCCAGGCTGATAACAGCAGGAGCCTCTTATGACAGCTAAGCCCTATCAGACATTGAGCAGTAGTCTTTCCACTGTGCCCCTATTCTGCAGATAAGGGACATGACAGTGGGGTGTGTCGACCAACTGTGCTCGTTGTCACGCCATGGCCCTTTTCTTTTGCAACAATGTGGGCTAAAAACTCCTGTGTATTCTGTTTGGGACCTTAAACCAACATGCACGCCCCCCCTGTCAGAGCTGCAGGCACGTCCAACAACTCAGAGCCACTGCTGGTTTGTTTGTTTTTTAACCACCGATGCAGCATCAGTGCGATCGCTGCCTTGTACCTAGCACCCCGCTGATTGACTGACAGACATGGCACGACAGTTGTTCATGTCGACACGAGGTGCTGAATGACATTCCTTTGCAGCAGCAACTGTGGCATGTTTATAAGAGGTGGAGGAAGCTGCAAAGTGAAACTTGCTGTGCCTCACTTCACCAGGCATTTTAGCAATGCCTGCTACACCCCCACCCCCACCCTCTCCCTCCTTCTCCCAGCTTTTTTTTGTGTCTATTGCTTAATTTCTACACTGCACTGTTTATTTTGTCTCTTTCCGCCACACACACAGCAAAAACACTCCTCGAATGGACTCCTTCAGGAGCTAATATCTATAATCTGCACAGCACAGAAAGATATTATGTGTCGCAGTTTTGACTCCATCTCGTGTAGACTTTCCACAGCTTGCACAACCTGCAAATCCTATCTTGGCCATTTGGTAGGTCCTAATGTTTGTCCCCGTCTTCCTCCACCCTGTAGTTTTCCCTGCAAGCAATTAAAGCAAAACAGTGGAGAGATAGACTACAGATTTGATGTTGTTCTCATACTTCGAATATGATTCGCTCAGCTTAATGTCTCCCAGATGGCTTCAACAACTGAAGGCGTAAAATAACACTGGTAGATTGTCTTAACGTCTTTGTTGCACTCATGGAGGAGTTTGCTTCTATTTTGCGGGATCATTTGCATAAATGTATTGCATCTGTAGTCTGTGTGTAACTGAACCCGTGCTGGGGAGGTATGGCTTATTGTCCTGGAGTAATGGGAGCTTATGTAAAATTGGACTGAGGAGGTCGGAGAGGGGAGGGATGCAGCGGAGCCAACATGAATCGAGAGACTGTGGGTGGACGAGGGGTGTGTCTGTAAAAGGGGATGGGCCGACTCAGTGTGTGCTTGTGTGTGTGTGCGTACACCACGTAGGGGGTGGAGACGGGGGGACTCAGAGAGGAACTGAGGCTTTACTTTTTTGACGAATTCGCCATTAACAGCTCGCTCCTTTTAAGTCATAGTGGAAGAAGTGTGGGTGTATGTGTGAGAGAGTGACACAGAGAGACAACATGCAGCACAGGGTCTTTCCCTCCCCTCCCTGACCTCTGGTTTACTGCTGTATCCTGTTTTCAGTCACAGTCTCTCACACTGCTCTCCACCTTCTATTCATTTAATATTCCTCAGCTCTCTCGCTGCTTCCGCACTGGGGCTCTCTGGTCATATCATATGACATTTGGTGGGCACATTTTATCAAGAGTGCCTCACAGAGGTAGAAGTACTCACATTTTTTCTGTAGGACTTCTATGGCCTCCGTAATAGAGTTCTAAACCTGGACGCCATGCTGGAATACTGCACCTTTTTTAGCTGTCCAGCACCATATCTCCTCTTTAAACAAGCCATACAGTCACCTGTAAGTGGTCACTCTGTAACGTTAAGTATTTTTTTGAAACTGCATTAAAAAGTGTTTCTAATTAGGGCTGGGCAATCAGTAGAGTTTTATTTTCAATTACAGTTTTTGCTTCCAAAGATTATGAAGACAAAGGAGTTTTTAGAGGAACTTTTTCATAGTTCTAGGGACTCAGTTCTGAGAACCCCTGTTTTTGTTGTGCCCACACCAAATGGAACTTGTGAGTTTGTGTTTACGACATGGAAAGTCATGAGCATGAACTCATGAACTCTGAGCTCTCAGAAAATTTCAGCTTACAAAGTCTTGAATACCACAACAGGGGGGCGTTCATATGGACTCTCTCATTAACACGTTAAACACCCACCCTGTTTGAACGCAGCGTAGAAACAATCATAATTCTTCGGGTGCTTTCACACCTGCCCTGTTTGGTTCAGTTCCATTGAACTCAAGTTCGTTTGCCCCCTTACTGTGGTTCATTTGAGCAGGTGTGAACACAGCATTTATTCTTCTGTGCGCACCAAAACAACCAGACAATCGAGACCTTCTTGAAGACGTAGTCTTGGTCTGGTAACAAACAAACCGGTGCGGTTCGTTTGTGGTGAGAACGTGTTCCGACCTGGATCTGAACCAACTGCAGTCACATGACACATTGTTTGGGTTAAACATGAGCATGTTACAGTCCTGGAGGATTATTAATGTGCACCTCCTCCTGTACTGCCTTAATATGCACATTCAGCACATCCAATGCATCAAAACATTGTTTTCTAGTTGGAGCCGCGCCTCGTTTTCAAACTGTATGGTTTGACTAAAATGAACAATGACAGCAATATAGTCCACGATGACCAGCGCTAAAATCAACCAATCAAGAGCAGCTTTCTCACGCAAGGCATTTTATTTGACAGAATTAGTCCCTGATTCAGACCAAAGCAAGACAACTCTAGGTCTGCAAGCACCCTTAGAACACCATTTTGAAAGACTTTCTTAGCTCCTATCTCAGAGTAGGTACTCTCCTAGCACAAGAGGAACCATGAGTGACATAAGTGTAAGTTGCTTGGTCGAACACAGCCAGTGCTGCACCAGCAACCACCATTTTAAAAAACCTGTCAGCCATGTGGAGAACCATTAAAACATTATGACATTAAAACCATTGAAACAAATTTACTTACGGGAAAAACTGAATATCGGACTCCTTAGATGGTCTTTTAGTAAAACCCAATGCTGAGCAATACTTTTTTAGGCCAAAAATAGATGCATGGCACTCCGTTACGTTATAATATTGCCACACAAAAATATCCTGATACTATGCTGTATCAATTTTTCCCCCACCCTTACCCCTTTCCTTTCCCTGGTGCGCTCAGTGTTGCCGACTTGGTGACTTTGTTGCTAGATTTAGCAACTTTTCAGACCTTATAGTGACTTTATGCCAAAAAATATCCGCCAACCACCTCGACTATTGCAGGTGCAGCCTATTGAGCTATTCAGAATACCGAATTAAAGCATATGGTCAAAGTGCCTGAGCCCTGCTACAGTGTGTCTTTACGTGTGCATTTTAGTCCATTGTGTCTGCTCTGTAAACGAGTGCAAGCATCTCACGGAGCATGACTGACAGTCTTATTGACAATATGCCAGTATATCACTGTCTTAAGTGTTTCAGTAAAAAAATAATGGCTGATGAGCCACCTACAGTTAAACTATATTTGTATTTATTAAAGTTCATTAAATACACAATGTTTCCAAAGTTAATGAGTGAGCATGTTAAATTATCATGATCTCAGTATTGACCAAAAATAATCGTGATTGTTGGGCCGCCCTGTTTCCAATATTCCTCAGTAAAATGCAGCACTGTTCAACAGCGCTCCAAAAAGTAACACCTCTCTAAAACAGTGAACAAAAACTGACCATTATAATCTTTTAAAAGCAAAGAATTATTGCAGTGCTGCTGTATTAAACCTAATAAAATGGCACCTTGTGTATTGAGCAATACTGTAATAATGTTCTGCTCCTGCCGTGAACTGGCCGTGTCTTTATGTGTTTCTGTGTACACAAGTCACCCTGCCTTCTCTCCTCTCCCTCAGAGCTATTTTCAAAAAGAAAGATGTATTGTTCTGGTGGGGCCGATGTTAACTAGTCAGTATGTCTGTAGGCTTTGCTTCAGTCATCACCTCCACCCCACCCCCAGGTATGGAGGCCCCTCCATTGTTCTGACAAGCAGAGAAACGTCACCGACCCAGTCCAAGGTTTTAATGGCTTGTTTAACCGGGGATGTGCTGTACTGTGCTGCAGATAAGCTCTGCTGAGAATGTGCTTGTTATCTTGTTTTGGAAAGTGGTACTTGAGTAACTTGAAGGATTACCAAGACTCACTTTTTAGCTGTTTGATACCTCTGGTTTTTCACCAGCTGGGCAGAAAGGCAATTATTTTTATGGTATATTATTTTGATTTTTTTTATTAATTTTTATTTTTTTTTAATATATATAAATGCAAATTTATGTCCTCAGATTCCTTATTTGATGGGCCAGCTAACTATTTCTAAAATAGCTTTAAGGGTGACACAAGTCAATCATTTAGGATTTTGCTAAAAGAGAAGAAAATCACCTGTTGATTTAAACAGATCCCACGGTACATTTATTTTGTATTTGGGAACTGTTTACATTTTTAATTTGTGGTAGATTTTATTTTGTTCAGCTAGGGCTGAGCGATATAGACAAATCCATATCTCAGTATTTACAGGCTGACTGGCGATACACGATATATATCTCGGTATTTTGTACGAAATGGGCTACATTTTTTTAGTTGCAAGTCAAAGCACACCTAAAACACACATTAAATGTGGCTTAATAGAGACAGTTTCAAACTCAAGTACACAAATCAGCTTCATTATAACTCGCAGCATTCACTGACAACGCACTTTTCTTTATCTGGACACATTTTCCCCACAAATACAACATGCTAATGTTTTTAGCACAAGCCTATGGCATTTTACATTGTATAAATTAGCCTAGCAGCTAGTGGACTTTTCCTCTACTCATATGAAGCCAGGATAAATCACACACAAGACTTAAAATGCTATTTTTGTGGAGGCTTTATTGTCTTGTCACAATTTATCGTTTCTTATCTGTGAAATTAAAGTAAATAAAAGCTTCATTTCCACTGAGGGAAATGGTTTCAGCTAACAGAAACAGATTGGAGGTCTGCGTCACTGTAACACATTACATTTCTGGAACGTGCATGTCAGGTTACGTCTCTAAAAAGTGTTGCTGGATAACTTGTGAGTGAGTGGGGCGGGCTGTGTGGAGAGTGTGAGAGAGGAGAGATGCACACTGGTATGTGTCATGTAACGCAACTTGACCCTATATCGATATAAATGGTGTTGTCTAAATGTATATCTTGCTTGAAAATATATCGGTATATCGTACACAGTCGTTTTATCGCCCAGTCCTATGTTGAACTATTGATATATATATAACTAATAATTTTTGTTTAGTTTTTACTGAATATTTGAAGGCAAACTGTTGGTTGACATGTAAAACTATATCACTTATTTTGTTGTAATTCTGTGTTCTTAGATTAATACAATTAATAATATAATATATAATTTAATAATATATATATATATATATATATATATATNATATATAATTTAATAATATATATATATATATATATATATTTTTTTTTATTATTATTTTTATTTACTAATTTGTCATATCATCAAGAATATTGTTATCACAAAAACCCTTAACTATCTTTATATTTTTTTAGGGCCTACTATAAACCCACTTTGATATAAAATTGCTGGAGATCCCCTTTGATACATCATGGCAATGATAGAATTACAAAATAAGCTTTAAGTTTCAGTTTAGTGTGTCTCACTTCTTGTCCTACTCACCCAGTTTCTCTCATTATCTCTAGTTTTTCAGTTTTGGGAAGTTGGCAGCTTAACTGTTCACTTTTCTGTTAAAACAGAAATCCTGTTATAAAAAATATCAATAAAAATCCTTTGATGCTACGAACAGTGCTTGCTTGTAGCCCGACAGCTCTCTGTACACAAAGCAGCTAATGTTTGACCAGTTTCCACACTGATGGTTTACTGGAAGTACCTCGAAACTACCCTGGCAGAAGGGACTTTTATGGGGAACTGTGGCCCAGCATCAGAAAGTTGAACTAGGTCCCTGCGGTCGTCACGAAGATAACATTTCTGGGTGTCCTGTCACTAACCTATGCTAGTGAGCTGTCACCATCCAAAGCTCCTGTGTCCTCTGGTGGCCATGCTGTAATCATACAATGGCTCTGGGTCCTCCCTGTGCGCCATCTCCCTCATCTACAACCCAGAACCTGCTGAAAGAAACTCCCATAGGGCAGCTGGAATCTAAATAGTTTTGACCTACTTTTGCTCTGTGGCAGATGGATGGATGGTGCAGAGAACCTGAAGCCTCATGAGCTACAACAGTGAGAGCTTTCAACACCATTCTCTAACCTCCCCCCTTTTGCACCCCCTGACCATCAGTAACTCTACATGTCCGTCTACTGCTATCCACACTTTGCTAGTTAGCTCTCAGCCCTTTTTCCTTTGCCCAAGCACACTAAAGTACGGAGGCCTCCAATGGCCCAAAAAAATTCCATTAGCAGAAACATGCTGTAGCTTCAGACACTGTGCCGAATCCAATAACACATTAAAAATTCCAAAACAATTAGGAATGTGCTGCAGAAAGCAAAATCCACTGACTGTACAAAATTAATGCTTTAATGCCTTAAGTTTGGCATTTTGGCTGTCGCCATCTTGGATTTTTGGAGCCGGAATGACCATATTTGGACAAGAGGCTGGAGATAACCCAAACGCTAGCTGCTAGCTTGGTTAGCATGGTGCATTTACAGCTATGGTTAATACTGTGATAATGCTAATGCTAATTTTTGCTAGCAAAAAACAGGCTTAAAACCATGAAAACAAATGTCCTCACCAGAAAAACTGAATATCTGACTCCTTAGAGAGTCTTTTAGTACAGCTGAATGTTGAACAAGACTTTTTTTAGGCGACCAGAATGTTACAATTAAATTTAGTGAACTGAAAACACATTGAAATAGCAAAAGCTACAGCTACACCTATACTCTGTGAATCTGGGGTCTAATAGGCTATCTAAAGTTGAATTTATATTTGTAAACTCAATAATTTATATAATAAAAAAAAAGATACTTGGCACGGTGTAATGATATGATATTGCCACACAAAGACATCGCAATACTTTTTATCTACGGTTATTACTGTGATAATGCTAATGCTAATTTTGCTAGCAAAAAATAGGCTTAAAACCATTAAAACAAATGTACTTACCAGAAAAGCTGAATATCTGACTCCTTAGAGGGTCTTTTAGTACAACTGAACTAGACTTTTTTAGGCGACCGAAATGTTACAATTAACTTCCATAAACTGAAAACACACTGAAATAGCGACAGCTAAAGCTACTCCTGTTAGAGCTGCGCGATATGTCCTGAAAATTATATCACGATATTTTTCGACTATATCACGATACAAGGTGTATATCTCGATATTTTTTGATTACTCTAATTCAGCCTTTAAAATGGGGGGGACGACACGACACCATTTATGCTTTATCACAATACAACGATATCCAAATTAGTCTTATATCTCAATAACAATATAATATCTTCATATTGCCCAGCCCTAACTCCTACACTCTGTGAATCTGGGGTTACGCCATGTTACGACTATGTGACCTAACCAACGTTTTAGCCGTGGCAGCAACTTGTCGATGGAATGCACCCAGCTGTCATGCAAAGAGGCCACACCCTTAATTATGCATAACTTGAAGTCTTAAAAACATTTAATCTAGTTATATAAAAATTCACCCCCACAAACAGTTGTTACGAATGGGGAAATTAAGCTATTTTACCAGACTGTAAACATGTTTATTTCTGCTTTATTTTCTGCATTTTAACATGGGGGTCTATAAGGATTGACTCGCTTTTGGTGTCAGCCTCAAGTGGCCATTAGAGGAACTGCAGTTTGTAGGACTTCCGTGTTGGCTTCATTTTTCAGCCGCGAAGGTTGCCGCTCAACAGCGTGCATGTTGCAAATACAGATGGATGTTAAGTCACACAAACATACACAAACTACAAAAACAAATGCAACAGAAAAACACTGCACATCCAATCAACATAACAAAAGCTCTCCAGCCCTGTAGGGGGAGCGCTGACCTGAATGACAGTACGCAAGTCTGTTGCTCCTTCATAATATTTAAAAAGACTATGGACAAATTGCCACCTCAGAGTAATAAGGATTTATGACACACTGTCTTTGGTCAAAAATCAAGCTGTCCCACTCAGTGCTCCCCCTAGAAGCCTGTAGAACTTTTGCTGCGTTAACTAGATATGCAGCTTTTTTTGTTGCATTTGTTTTTGGGGTTTGTGTGTTTGACTTTCCATCATTTCTGTATTTGCAGCGTGTTTGCTATTAATATTTTTGTTTTGGCCTTCTGCAGCACATTTTTTATTTGCAGCACATTTCCATTGTTGTATTTGTTTTGGATTTTTGACTTGGCATCGCTCCTGAAGCCAAAAAAAGAAACATCCCAAGTCGACCCATCGTAGCGCTTGGTTTTCTCCAAGCCAATGCATGACGCCCAGACGCAGAAGTGAAACTCTACTGTAACACTTTTTTTCTGTGTACTTTCCTCTCACTCTTCACTCTCTCCTGTTTTCTCTTCTCGCAGTTTTACTTGCACATTTTTCCCGACAGAAATCAACCCCCCATCTGCTCATCACTTTATTAAAGAGGTTCAGCAACGTGAAACTTAACCTTTGACATGGCCGCTGGTTTGCAGTGCAGGCACATTGAAGGAAAAACCATGTGTCGTGCTCCAGCTAGATGTGTGACATCAACCGCCAAGAATGTGCCCAAAAGGTTATTTTAGTCTGCCGCCAGGTCATACTTTTGCTTTGGGGCAGTTTTGGGAAAGTCTGAACATGTGCAAGTGTTGTTTTTGTGTCAGGTTTGCTTTTGTGTCTTAAGAGAGGTGTGGAAAAAGAAAAGAGGGTTTAGCTTCTGTGTGGACATATCTGGTGGGTCACTCCCTTGACTCTGTGTCCTCCTCACACCCCATACTCAGGGTTTATGGGGGAGACGGCAGCTTCGCCATTGCTCGACACATTGACTAGTTGTTTTACAAAGAGGGGCTTTCATAAATGGATATTGACATGTTAGATTTTAGACTCACAAAGAGAGCCATTGAGAGCTGAGTGTTTGCTACTTGAAAACAAGGAATGATGACTCCTCCAGTGCTTACCTCATTCATGAAGAGGTTGCTGGACTCCAAGTCATCTGACCTCCATGATTTCAGTCGATAGCTGGCTCACACAGACCTCTTGAGTTCTAGCTCAGAAAAAAGAGGTTTTCTGTGGAGGTGTGTGCTCGCCACACGTGTGTCTGCGGAGGTTTTTCTAGGGCCGCTGCCCGCAAAGTAAAATTAAGCAGAAGCATAGGGGGAGGTTTGTGAGAGTGTTTGGTCATGAGGTAATGTGACAAAGGGAGTTTGTGCCAGGGATTTCTAGGAAAAGAGCCTTGGCTGCTCTAATATTCACACACATGCTGTAAATCAACTCCTCATTCCTGTGTGTGTGTGTGTGTGTGTGTGTGTGTGTGTGTGTGTGTGTGTGTGTAACTCTGCCTGCCCTGGCTTGCTCCTCCTGTGTGCGCAGTTGCGTATTGTGTGCATATGCTCTTGTCAGTGTGCATTTACATTTGTGTGAATGTGGGAGAGACGCAGTTAGTTTTGAAAGGCACAAGCCTGGAGTAGATTAAATGAGTGTGTGTGTGAGTGTGAGTGTGAGTGTGTGTATGTAGGGGTCACAGTGGGGATTTCCTTTCCCTTTCCCGAATATACATCCCTTGGCATAGAACACAGTGTACTTACTAGGTAATCACCAGGAATCGAGGAGGTAATGTTAAAGGGACAGTTCATGCCAAAATAGATTTTCCTGTCACCTGTAGTGCTGTTTATCAGTCTAGATTGTTTTGGTTTGAGTTGCTGAATGTTGGCGATATCAGCTGTAGAGATGTCTGCCTTCTCTCCAGTATAATGGAACTAGATGGCACTCAGCTTGTGGTGCTCAAAGTGCCAAAAATATACATTTGAAAAACTCAACAGCACTGTCTCTTTCCAGAAATCATGACCCGGTTGCTCAAGATAATCCACAGACCTTGTTGTGAGCAGTTTCATGTAGGAACTAAGGATGTCATGGGCTAACTGTTAATTGGTTAACCACAGAGAATATTTTTGACCAGCTACTCATGTCACTTTTTACGTTAATGTTGCTGCTCAGTTAACTGCACTGCACACCACACGGGTAAGCTAGCAGCAATAACGCTGTCCTGACCCAACAACGTTGGTGTGGAAACATGGTGGCCATCCTCTGGTCTCCCCCCATGAGTAAGTGGCTCAATTTTAAGCCACAAATCCCCTTTAGCATTATCAGCACTATTAGCTCTGTTAGCATCGTTAGCAATGTCAGCACGGCTAGTAGTGCTAACATAGTTAATAATGTTAAAGGGATTTTGCAGCTCAAAATGGAGTCGCTTACTAACTGAGGCTACCGAGGGCAAAGTGGGCCACTATGTTTCAGCAGCAGTAATAACCAAATGAGCACTGCTTGCTAGCTAGGTCCCACCTAACCGGGGCATGGACCCAGGTATAGTTCGCAGAGCGGAGCGGCTAAAGGCTAGCTTTGAGACCAGAGGGTTGGGAGTGAGCACTAAGTTTCTGCATGGGTAGTGGCTGGCTGTCTGTCTCTCAGCAAAGCCAACAGAAAATAAAATAAAAGGCAAGATATTTAGGGCAGGAAACATTAAAATTTCACCACCTCAAAATGAACAGAATTTTGAAACCTGTCGCTAAAGCTCACTGAATCAATGAATCGGCAGATGAAAACAAAAATCCTCTTGTTTTTCTCATTATTATAATTATTTTTTTTAATTAACTGGTTAGTTACTGGTCAATAGGTGTTTGGCTATCAAAAGCTAAATTAACCAAAACTGACATTTCTACTAGGGACTGTTTTCTTTCTACTGAACTACACCCGTCAACCCCATCACCACTCAGAAGGAAGCTGGCATCTACTGCTAGCTCACCTAGCACCAACGAGCAAGCTAACGTTACAGCTTAGCCGAGGAGGACGTGTGGCGGGTGTAGTTCGGTAGAAAGAAAATAGATCCCACATGAAGCTGCTCAAAAACAAGGTCTGTGGATTATCTTGAGTAAGCAGGTCATGATTTCTGTAGAGACATTGATGTTGTGTTTTTCAAATGCATCTTTTTTGGCACTTTGAGCACCACAAGCTGAGTGCCATCTAGTTCCATTAAATTGGAGAGAAGGCAGACATCTCTACGGCCGATATCTCCAACACTCTCTGCAACTCACACCAAAACAATGTAGACTGAAAAGTAGAGCTACAGGGAAAAATAACTGACTTTAGGGTGAACTGTCCCTTTAAAGCTAAATGTTACAACATGACAGGTCAACAAATTTAAGCTTTTCAATTTGTCAAGGAAACAACTGAGAGGGATTTAAATATTTCAGCTGAAAACCAGAGGGAGTGGCTGATTTTTGTGTGTGTGTGCGTTTAGGAAAACAACCTGAGCATGAGTGATGGCCAACACACTGTAGACAAATGGCCTGAGGGTGGCTCTTAAAGTTTATGAAGCTGTCCCACCTCTGAACACACATTCCTGCATCGAGGTCAAGACTCCTTTTCCTCAGTCCCTTTGCTTTACTCTGTTTAAATGTTTCATATGTCTCATTGAAAGCTAAGAGCCTCTTCTCCTGCGAACGACTCACGAGCGCAGGAGTTTTCTGGGGGGGGGTATGAAGTTACACAAGGAAGCATTTCTAGGAATCAGAACTTTCGTCTACTTTCACTGTTTCAACTCTTGGCTATCTCTGTCTCTTCTCTCTTCCCCTGAATGTTGCTGACACAGGAACCCCTCCAAGGCTTTCTACCAGGCCTTCCAGTCTGGCAGCAGATTAAGGGACTCAAAGGCCCACAGTGATAGGTACAGTACTATACTGGAATGGGCTGGACAGACATGCAAGAGTTTAACAACATGTGTGCAGTGTTCAGTAGCAGCGAGCTTTGCTTTCTCCACGTGCATGGATTGAGTTTGGAAACAAAGCCTGGCAGCAAGCGCAGGATTGGCCAACAGGCTTCTCAACAACATCTACGTCCCTCTGTAATTTCTCCCACAACTTCTGTCTCTGCTGCTTTCTCTGACGCTCTCTGTGATTGCATATATTATCGGTGTCACTGAAAAATTCTGGTTTGTTTAATGCTGCAAGTTTGGCACCATCTCTATTGTCTTACAGCGTAATTGCTGAGATCTTGGGGTGCAGAGAAACAATAGGACAAAATCCAAAAGGGCAACCAACACATGTGGGCAGACTGTTAAACAGATTGTAAACAAGTTAAGCTGAATTACAGCTGAACTTAATTATGTTTAGCACTAAATTATAATTTTTTCTCAATTAAGCGTTTAATCATTTCGTCTATGAAATGTCAGAAAACAATAAATATCCTTCACAGTTTCCTGGAAGAACCAAAGGCATGGTTCAGACTTTGACATATAAATTGCTCAAGGTGATATGTCAGCCGATATTAGCTAATTGTAGGTGAAATAATAAACTTTATTTATATGGCACCTTTTGAAATCCATTTACAAAGTGCTTTGAAATAAAATCTAGTGCTGCCCCCGTCTAAGAATTTTCCTAGTCAACCAATAGTCGTCATTTAGGGCAAGTAGTCAACTAGTCGCCCGCATGTTTACGATGTTAATTTAATTATTAAATGATATATATTGGGCGGGGCAACACAATGGTTTGAGTTGAAGGTGTGAGAAAGAATAGTATCAGTAACATTGTTAACACTGTGCTACATTACAGAGAAATACAAAACCGTCTAATGAACCTTCATTAATATAGGCCTATATTTTATCTACAAGTGCACGTCACACACTGAGCGAGCCGCCTGTTAATGACGCTGTGGGCTAATGGGCATGTAGCTACTTCCATGTTTCAGATGATACGTCACGTTTGTAGTCGACCAGTGAAGATGTGTTTACATTTCACCTTGGGTTCGTCCTTCACCGTCTCAAAATGATCCCACGCTTATGGCACGTGTTGCTGCTGCTCCTGTCCACCGCAGTACATTGCTTAGCTTTTGTGTCAGTGCTTCTGCCTGCTTCTCCAAACTAAGGGCGTGTCGACCGCCATCTACTGTAGGTAATACACTGACTATGGATAAGTACCTGAAGACTATCCCTTTAACTACAGATAGCCTGATCATGATTGAAGCAGGAAGTAGTGCTGCAGTCTAACAGATGTTTCAAACAGGCACGCGAATTTTCATTTCCCAGTAAGTAAACTGTTTGTTTACAACATGTCTGATCATCTGGCTGCTCACAGTATTAGATTTCATTATAGTTTCAACGTCCCAAGATCTCAGAGGGTAATTTGTTTAGTAATGTTTTTATACTTTACAGAGAATGTCACAAACTAATAAACTGATTATATTATTAGAAATAAAGCATTTTAACATTTTCAGCTTGTTGCTTTCAAGCGGATGACAGCGGCTGCAGAGTGCGTGCATGCTATCTGTAACACGGGACTGAAATAACAGTCTTCGTACAGCCTGGTTTGCAGTGCAACACTCTCTCCGCTGTGTCACTGTTTCTGTCAAGTGACTTTTAATCATGGCTGCGTTTCAAAGTCATCATTGAGCTCTTGAATTGGTAATTGACACTAGACTCTGGCCTTGTGTTCGTACAGACACTCTGTTACCCTGTGGCTGTGAGAGAAGGCCTTCATCGTTTTTATGAGGCCTTTTACCAAAATGAAAAGGGAAGCACATGAAACCATATCTGAGAGACAGGAAATGAAACTGTTTTTAGAGAAATATAGAGCTGACACACCATCACCAGCCACCAAGGAACTGCACACACACACACACACACACACACACAAACATGCACACAGTAACTTCAGTCCATTGGCTGCCTTTGTTAGATAAAGATGCAAACAGGTAAATCGACATAGTGATGGCATTATCTAAACGGCCATGTTGTGTGTAGTCTTATTACTTTAAGAGTCAATATCTATTTTTATGTCTTTCCACTCTGAGTGTTCTGATCGCTCCATTTGCCAAATTTAAGGTGATTTCCACTCTCAGCAGAAGAATAGTAAGATTGTTATGAGCCCCATGCTTCACTTCTTTTTTTTGTGTGTTGCTGTTGTGGATACGCTGCTCTGCCAAGGGCTGCTTTTGTTTCCATGGAAGCAAAGTTAACCAGGGCTTTGTTTGAGACTGTGTGTTTGCTAGATCTTGGCGATGGCCTTTGGTGTTGACCCTTAATCAGCCCACTTTATTCAGGTTTATTCGGGATCACATCAGACATTTCGGCAAAAGAAGACACTGACCTTTCATTTCCAACAGATCCTTTCGTGGTTGTTTATAACTCCCAATATGGAAATTGAATTCTTGATGACCTTGATGACAGCTGTACAACAGCACATTTCCTGCAATGTAGAGGAAACGACACACTTTTATACTCACTACTTCCGTCTCATCTATACTCTGTTTTTAAAACCCCGTCGACTGCACAGTAGAACTTTGCGAGATGCATTGCTGAAGACTGTGTTGTCAAAATAAAAGTCCCCCATATGGTCATCCTCGTGGCTCACTTGGCACGTGTTCCTGGCACCTTTTGTAATGTGTCATCCTGTTCCGTCTTTCCTTTTATATTCTTTTCTCCTCATCAATCTGGGCTCCATGTTTTCTCTCAAAGAGAAAACTGCACAGTACTTAAATCTTTTGAACTTTAACAAAATGCACATATTAGGGTGTAACACTACAGAGAAATCATGGTTAGGTACAGCAGATAAATAAACCCCAAATAAATAAGGATACTTTGTTTTCATTTATTTTGAACAGACAGTGCAAGTGTGAACGGGAGATAAAATCCTCTTGCTGGGGACGGAGGTAACATTTTGCCCACTGGCAACTTTGGTAAGCTATTTTCATTTTAGAAATAAGGAACCCTTTCAGCTCCCCTGTATTACACTGAACAAACACTTTCGCAACAGGTCACAACAAGCTATAAAACTGAAAACAGCTCTTGTGCTGTGAACTGAAAATACAAAATTAAAAGAATAATAAAACATAAAAGTTTTCATCTGAGTGATGATGTTAAATATGTTTTCATTTACATCCCCTACAGCTGCGGAGCAACATCGTCGTCATTGTCTTATGCCGCGTTTCCACCAAACATTTTCGGTATAGTACCTGGAACTAAAAGTACCCTTCAGAAATGGTACCAAGACCCTTGCGTTTCCACCACAAACAGTACTCCTAAATGTGGGCGGGGTTGTTGTCACTCACTGCTCCGTCCAGCACTCACTGTATTTCCTCATCACCAGTGACACAGATGGAAGTGTACGCATCGTTTATCGTCCACAGAACGAGGCTGCACGCCGACATTTTCAGAACAAAATAAAACAGGCTGCAGTGAGAGTCTCTCTCCATGGGATATTTAGAAATAGCGGGTTTGTGCATTTAGTCCTTCTCAGGCAAGCTCAGGGGTTTAGTGTTGCCATAGCCTACAGGAACGACGCTCCGCAACGTTTTTTTTTTCTCCAGGTGAGGATTAGAATATATGCAGTTCATATAATCCGGACAAAATTAACATATAGGAATGCACTGAATATTCGGTTACCGAATATATTCGGCCGAATATTGCAAAAAAACACACATTCGGTATTCGGTGGAATAAGTTAAAAGCAAGGCCGAATAATAGTGGCGTGGTTTTGATAACGCAATCAAACAGCGTGCCGTGACGGGCAGATTAAAATGTCGGCAGTGTGGCGATCCATCCGTCACCGCACTTGCATTTGTGACTAAAAATAGTTTTGAGCGAG
>NC_065526.1:17110127-17167477 GCF_006386435.1 Epinephelus moara | reverse complement strand
TAAGTAATTTATTCCATTGAAATATCATTGATGTGTTATAGAAAAATGATTTATCTTTTCATAAATGACAAAAGGCACATCTGCCTCATTTTCACTGTGGTATCCTGATACTACTTAGAACCATGATATTTTCATTGGTATCGCACAGTGGGTCCCAATATTGGTACCGTGACAACACTAATCTGGAGGGGGTTCATCTGCAAAAACTAATGAAAAACTAAACAACGGTATTCGGTACTCGGCCAAGCGTTTAATATTATTCGGCTTCGGCCACAAATTTTCATTTCGGTGAATATTATTCGGCTTCGGCCACAAATTTTCATTTCGGTGCATCCCTATTAACATATATATAGTGTTCTGAAGATCCATGTATTACTAAAAATGTCTGTATATGTATGTTTCACGTTGTCAGCTCATGCATTGAGTAACATTACAAGTTAACGTTCCACCTTAAAAGTCGTCGGCAGTCGGCCCAGTGAATTAAGTTGATTTTTCCTCCGACTCCAGTTGCTGTAAGACGCAGCAAAACATCCTTTCATTTATAGTTACAGTAATAAAACTCTCCACAGTATGAACAGTGGTTACATGAGCCTCAAAACCAGCCACAACTCAGCCCTGAGCAGAGTGACCGTCCTCTATTGACCAATCAACAGACTGCAGTGTTCACAGCTCCACCTTTTAGTACCAGATCTGTGTGCTAGGTACACCAACAGAGTGGGGACCAAAAATGGGGACGGTACAGAACGGTTCCATTGGTACCATCCACAACTTTTCACAGTGGAAACGGAAAACCACAGACCTGCCAGCATGGCTATAGACCTTTAGTCTTATTTAAAAGATTACTTAACTCAAAATATTCATGTTCAAATGGTACCAAAATTGAGCCACTGATATCTCAGTGATGAGCAAAATTGGTGTGATTTATTGAATTTTGTGTCCTAAATTGAAATTTAGGTCAACATTAATTTGTTTTTGCCTCCATGAAAAAAAGACTATCATTGTGGAAACAGGATAACCCATATTCAGCTTTTTGTGTACTTAGTTTTACTTTAATTTGCCTCTTATCCTGTCAATCATACTTGCTCCTGTGCAAAAATGTAAACTTCAAAAATAAATCCTTCATGAGACCGTCTCATCTAGCGCTCACTCTGTAATTGGACCAGAGTCCTGCCATTCTTGGAACAGTTTTGATGCCTGCTTGGTTGTTGCTTTCACACTTCCTCATTTATTCTCTGCAGGCTGACTGCTCGCTACGTGCACAGCTGTGTCATATACTGTAACATAAATATCGGAAGTTGGCAGGTCTGGGATAAAATGAAAGTAAATATATGCACATCTGAGTGTGAAGGAGACGTCCCGACATGCGATGTGTAGGTGTGACGTTGATTTCACTGTCAGCTATCCCTGTACATCAGCATCACAAACCCACACCTCAAAGAGAAAATTGAGATCTAGATACATAAAATACATATTTTTCCTCTTACCTGTAGTGTTGTTTATCAGTCTAGATTGTTTTGGTGTGAGTTGCGGAGTGTTAAAAACAAAATAATCATTCAATAATTGTAATTGAGGTAAGATGTTTAATTAATCATGATATTGATTTGAAGTCAAGGCAGATATCTCTACGCTCCGCAACTCACACCAAAATAATCTAGACTGATAAATAACTCTACAGGTAAGAGGAGAAATACGTATTTTTGATTTTGGGGTAAACCGTTCCTTTAAGCTTTAAAATCCGAGGTATCCATGCGTCACAAGTGTCTAGGTAAGACTGACTTGTGCACCTGTTGTCCTTGGGCATATGATCAGGCCCTGCCTCTTAAGCTGGGAACTTGTCTCGTCATGTCTCGGAGTAAAATAGACTTTGCTTTGTGTTCCCTGTGTTGCTGAAGGAAACCTACTACAGCTCTTAAATCTGCCAGCAGTTCTGCCAGAGGCAAGGAATGAGAACTATTCAATGTTGAGATGAGTTATTCACCCTCGCTGCTCCACTTGCCCACGCTCTGTGTGAGTGTAAACTGCTCAGCCGCTAATGGACTTTTTATTGACATTCCTATTTTATAGCTAACATCATATGGGGAGCACCAAACTCTACGCAGAGCTTATAAAAGTCAGTCATGTTAATGTGGAAGGTAAAGATTACAGAAGCGTTGGTTGCATAATCAGCAGCGGTGCAAGTTCAAACCCTCATTAGCTTTCTGTTTCATCTCGGCCCGGCCCTTTGCCCTCTGGGGCTTGACCTTACTCACATCAGGAGGTATATACTGTTTGCTTTGTAATGCTGGGAAAACAGAGGAGGAGGCTTTACTGTGCATTCACATGTTTTGTTTTTAAGTAGGCCACTCAAACAAGTTCTCGGCTTTGACGTGAGATCTGGAGGCTTAAACAAGATCATGTGTGTCGGGAGCGGTGCTTCTACCAGGCACACTCAGTCATATTGTGGTTTTCAGATTCTGCCCCCAGTGCCAGTTGTTCTTGGAAGTTCTGCTCGGAGTGCCAGATGGTGTCCTAATATGGTTTTGACTTGATTGTTGTTCCTGCTTGCTTCAGTGCAACTAGTGAAGTAAAGAGTGTCCGCCCAAACCATCATGACTTAACAAACTCATCTTTGACTCCAGGAAGCAGAACTGCTGCACTGCTGGCACTGTGAAAATCTATCTCACACACTGACAGCTATTATTGAGTTGTTGATGTTTTCCAGTCTCCTTAGTTACCAGCCCATCACTAGCTCGTCACATGCCCCGCTGACAGCACCCATGGGAGTTGTATTTCTTTTTTTATTCCCTGGTTTGATCTCTGTAGTGTCAGGTCATTGCAGTATTGCCTCCAAGAAATGCTTCATACCCCCCCTGCTTAAACACTATAAAAACAGACCACCACAGGAGATCATTGTTTGTATGATCCTATTAGAATTGATCCAAAATAAAAACCATAATAGTTACAGCATTTATCTTTTTGCAGCATAAAGCTGAGGCTTCTGTTTAGCGTTATTATGTCATTACATTGTGTTACGTTACCTTACAATGCGTGGTGGTGCAGGTTTTTCCCTGTTTGCACAATCATGTATATACAGATGTTAAATAAAACCTTAATTACTTCATCAATCTAAAATAAAAACCGTAGCATAAGACTAAGGCTTCTATCTTCCATGTCATAATATGACACACTGGTGATGACATCGTTATGTTACAGTTTTGTGGTGCAAAACCAGCGCCAAAGGAATGATGTATGAAACTACTGCATTAAAACATGTTTGCACTCTGCTCATAAAGATAAGCATATCTTAAAAACTAAATAATGTACACAGTTCAAATAACTTATGGAGTGTTACAAAAATTATTGTCTAAAAATATATATATTGTTCAGGCTTCTACATTCAGAGATCTTTTGGATCCATATGTTTTGTGTTTATTTTGTCAAATTTGATGAAAAATCATATCTGTTTTTTTTTTCCTTTCTTTTACTATATGACACAATTTCAATACTTTTGTTAATTATAATGGTTCACTGCTCACATAACCTTAGGGCTGTAAGGCTGTACAGATATGAAGCATTTGAAGATATTGTGATGTCATTTCTGGGAATAAGTAAAAATACCTACATAGGCACCGGCGGGTCATTTTTTTAGTGCAGAGTTCAAATGGTTAATGGCAGAGAGGAAATTCCCAGTCATTAGGATGAGGAACTACAACAAAGCATCGCTGTCAGGCTGACATGACAAGGAGCAGAGATGATTAGTTTAGAAGCTTACTGGCAGAAAATGAAACAATTGTAATAATATAATAATTGTTTATTGTATTAAACAGAATTATTTGGGGCTTTAGAGTTCTGGGTCAACAAAACAAGCAAATTGAAGACATCAGATTGCATTCTAGGAAATAGTTTCTGATACAGAGTGCTGCAGGAATGAGTCCTAAAAACCGGGAAATGAATAAGCTCTGGTTTTCCGGTTCTCTCATCTCGAAGTGAATGGGTTTTTTGAATGGGGTTTTGGTTATAGATAAGGTCTGTACGTGCTTTAGAAATTTTTTATGTTTTGTTCTAGGACATAAAATATGTCCGTAAATACCACACTTGTGAATTTTAAAGCTTTTACGTGTCTTAAAAAAAGAGGTTTGTTAACAAATGGCTAAATGACACTAGAGCAGGGGTGGGCAATACAAGTAACGCACATGAGTAAAAAAAAAATTAAGGAACGAGTACTTTTGATGATTTTTTTTTTTAAAACTACTGTTGAGCCATTAATCCACTTTTTACTTCTTCTACATTCATTTAAACTGGTCCGCTGTAAATGTGGAGATTGCGTGTTGGGGTTAAGGGCGTGCAAGAAGCTCTTCTACCACAGATGCCATTTTGCCAGCTGCCTGAAAGGAAAAAATAAAAGCACCACCTGTTTTTTGACCATGATGCGATGATGACAGAGTAAAACCCAGAACAAAAGGCAGCCTCCAACGAAAGTCCCAGACCACATCTGACCAAACTTTTTGTACCAAAATCTAAAAAAGACAACAGTCGCATGAGAAAGTGCCTTCTGTTTCTCCCGAATAATACTGATAAACTCCACTTCTGACCTTTGCAAACACAAGTTGCAGATACTGTAGGTGAAAATGTAGTTAGCAAGCTAACGTTGGCTGAGTTCATTTTTCATGTGTACTGTTAATCTTTAATGTTGTGATAAGGAACAGAGTGGGAGTGGCAGATTGTTCATATCTCAGTCCTATAGGTTAACCTTAATTATTTGATTAGCCTACCTGCTCTACTTCATTAAAAAATATGTTGCACTGCTACAGAGGAGGCTAGATATGGTACTTGATACCTTTAGGTATCAACCGAGATAACCCAGTATCAAGAGGTATTGTAACGTCTCCAGTCAAACGATACCTACATTCTGTTCTTTATGTGCCAGATCACCAAACTTTCTGTTGCTGCTGTCTCCAGAGCCACTCTCCTACCTGCGAGTCTGCCCATTAGCACAAGCTAACACAGCAGCAGCGCAATATCCAACACTGAGCCATGAAATGGTCCCAACAAACTCATACCGACACCAAAACGGCTCAGGTCTGACGTTAAACCCGTCACTACCTGTACCTGTCAGGTAAGGTTAGCAGTGTGATGTTAACAATTAGCCCTGTCACTGTGTATTCGGCCAGACCGACTATCTCCAAGTGTCCCCGGCAAAGAGCTCACACTTCTGCAGCAGCAGCTACAACTCATACAGTCTGTGGTGTGGTGAAGTTGAGCACAGTGAATTTGAGTTCGGTGTGCCTGAATACTACCAAAACGTTTCAAAGTTTAGCTATACTACACACCACTCCATTCACGTTCTGGGTATCGATGTATTCTATTGGTATCTTTTATCACTTTAAAGGCCCGACACACCAAGGCGACAGTCAGTGGTTGGTCAACGTTGGGTCATCTAGAAGCGACTATCATCCTAGTTTTTGTGCTCTGTTGGCACTTGTTGGCTTTTTTTCTGGCTGATTTGGCACATAGAAACGGCATCAGAAGACGGCGGAGCCAGTCGGTAAATGAAATCACTCTGATTGGCAGTTCAACTCAGTGCACAAGAAGAGAAACGGGAGGGAGGAAAGCAAACAAATGACGCAAGAAGGCATGAGAGCGAAATAAACTCCTCGTATTGGGTCAGATTTTTTTTAGCCATTGAGCTCTCATGGCTAACTCATGGTTAGCACAAAGGGTTCGTAATTGTTTGTTATTGTTCGCTAGCGCACATTAAATATCATTTGTTCTTTAATCATCATGTGCTGTTAATGTCCTAACTGGCTAACTAGCATTGTCAGTGCGTCCTGTCATTCCTCAGTCGTTCTATTTTTAATGACGAACACAGACTACTGCCCTCTGTGGTTTGAAGAGTTATTTCCTCCCATGCAGGCACAGAACGTTCTGATTGGCCAGTCTTTGTGGCGTGTTCAAGTGCAACTTTTTGGCTCGGACACAGGCACCATGAGGCGACGCGACAGTCAGCTTTTGTTGCCGTTTTTTTCTCTGATGTCTGTTTGGTGTGTCTGGGCCTTAAGGGTACTGGTATGATAATTTTTTAAACGATATCCAGTCCTATTCCAGAGTGTGAGTCTGTTAATAGTAAAGCATGTTTTTGTCTGTACTGGGTGAAGCAACAAGGGTGTAGCCCAGAGAGCCCATTCAGGGTCTGTATTTCACAGAGTGAGATTCCTCTGGGTTCCAGGCCTATTGAAAACCCCTGTCAGGGAGGGAAACTATAGGAGGGCCTCGTCTAAATTGAACCCACATTTGGCGCAGGGTGAGGCTGAGGTTGAGGCAGTTTTTTTCCTAACATTTGGTTATGCAACCACTCGTGGGGGGTCACATAATGTGGTCTATGAGGGACACAAAGAGACACTAATGACTGAGTGCTGGCTGCTGAAATGTGCATTCTTGTTAGTAATTTATTTCCTTTAGTGATGTCTGTTGGTTACGGCTGAGTGACACCATGTGTATCTTTTTCAACATGTTCATTGTGTGATGTACTTGCCTGTAGCTCATGTTAGACATTGTCGTATCTGACAGGGATCAAAGGCAGCAGTGTAGGACAGGGATGTGAGTGACAGTGTTTCATAGCAGCGGAGGTATGGGGAACATTCCTTCCCCGGTACAGCCTGCTGATAACAATCTACAGAGTGCTTCCTCTGGCCTCACACACATAAATTGGATGGTGTGAAGGAACAGAACATTGTGTCCTCAGGGTGAGTCTACAGTCAACCTGGTGTCTATATTTCAGTAAAACAAATTGTTTTGTTTAATTAAACATTTTGATTTATATTACACGTATATCTTGGTCAAAGCTCTAATTAACTGAGTGACATATTTTACAGTTTTAAAAATGAGCTTGTCAGTGCCCCCTGGTGGAAAAAATATTCAATGGTGACGGTTTCAAAATTAACAAAATTTTTCTCTCTGAACTGCACTGTCTCGTTCTTTGAGTTTTATATCAATGATATGGTGACCGACAAAGACAAACGTGCTACAACTGCACAAAACTTTGTTTCAGGGGTATTTTAGACTTTGCATCAATACCATTATTGGATTTCTACACATTTGTTTAATGTATATATCATTTACAAGTGTGTTTATTTACACATTTGTTTAATGATATATCGTTTACAAATTAGTTTAATGTATATATCGTTTAGGCGTTTGTTTGATGTATATATTGTTCACAAATTTGTTTAATGCATACATCGTTTACACATTTGTTTAATGTATATACTATATACTGTTTACAAATTCATTTAATGTATATATCATTAGTGTGTTATCCTATGGCTGTATTGTACTATTTGTGTTTTAGTATATTTGTAGTGTATTATAGTATAATCTCTATATTGCATATTCTATAGATATATATCTTATAATTATAGAGTGTGCTAAGGTGTATTTTTCTAGTGACGTACATACATTTTTTTTTCCTAGTGTGAAATGTACTTTTTTACTACTCCCTTGCAATGCCTAAAAAAAACTGCTGCTGATTAGTTAAAGATCAATTAAGTCTATCTATCTATCTGCCCATTTCTGAATGGACTAATTTAACAAAGCTATCACTCGGCCTCCATACATCCCCCTGAAGTTACAGTGTAGTTACTCCTGTTCCCAGTCACTGTGGGGCGGGCGGAGCAGAGGTGTCAGACGTGTCTCTCCGCCTCCTGTCAGCCCTTCTGACTTCTCCACCCGTCGGTTCATGTTTCATTATTCTAAATGTGGTCACAGTTGCCCCACTAAACCGCCTCCGGTCCGCTCCGGTGGCCCTTTTCTTTCCCCCGCCGCCACCGATGTAGCTTGAGCCGCAGCAGTCAGCGCCATGCCGTGCACGTTTTCTTACAAACCACCGTGCTGCCCCGGAGACCCGGCCCGACCCGCCACCTGCGGCCCGCTGCTCTCATACCGGACCCGCTGCAGGTAACGAGACGCACCCGACGCTGCTCCGCGGATATAACTAAAGCTGCTGTTTAAAGTGCGCCGGAAATACAACTTAATTTAATTTGTGCTGAATTTAAAGGAGTATTTCCACGAGCATATGGCATTAGAGCTGTGCATTCAGAGATGTTGGGAGAATGTGTGTGTGTGTGTGTGTGTGTGTTAATTAATAATATTAATATCAAATGCTTCCTGTGGAGACATCGCCACACCTACACTAAATATGGCAGTGATGCATTATTTGCACTAACTTGTGTTGCCTGCAGCCATGCTTCTCTCATTTCTCCTGCAAAGTCTGCGACCTGACCTACATAGGGTAGAGTTATAATGTACAGACCATGGTGACAGGTCATTTTATATAATCTGTCCCAGATTCATGTGGTGATCTGACGGCAGCTGCCTGGATTCATTGAGCACCAGTGTGTCTGTTTGTGTTAAGATTCCTTTTGTAATTTATTTTTTTAAGAAATGTGCTGAGAGTAGAGAAATGACTCTGTCCCCTCAGGAGGTTTGAATCCTGGAACCTTGGAGATTAATCCTAACATGACTTTATCTGTCTTTTCTTCTTCACAGGGCCTCGGGAACCAATGTTGCTGCCATTGATAATAAAATAGAACAGGCAATGGTGAGTAATCCATTTAACACGGATCATGAACTTCTCTGGGTAAAATTTTGTCTCCCTTTAGCTTAAAGGTCCAGTGTGTAGGATTCAGGGGGATGTATTGGCAGAAATGTAATATATGTATGTACATCACTAGTAATGGCTTAGGTAGTCTTGAGTCTTCCTACCTAGGCTATCTATGGACGCTGCAAAGTTTAAGCACCAAATAATCAAAAATAGCCACCTTGTGCTGAAACATATCAATGAATGCTTATTTGGATTAGTAATGTTGAGAGGCTTAATTCAACTTAAAAGGCTGTGTTACCTTTAGTATGAGGCTCAAATATGTTTTGTGGCTCAAGACAGATTTTCTTTTTGTTTTTTGGCCCAAAATGTCGTTTTTGATAGCAAAGCCTGCCTTCGAATGAGACGTTTATATCTACATAGGGAGCAGGTCCTTGTTTCTGGAGATCACCATGTTGCACCGCCATGTTTCTACAGTAGCCCAGAACGGACAAACCAAACACTGGCTCTAGATAGGGCCATTTGCGTTTTCGCGGCCACCACTAGAGTTAGCAGCCCCTTCACGACGAGCATTGTCGGAGAAACACATTTTCTTAACGTGAAACTGTTAATTCACTGTTTTTACCTGTTAAAATCAGCGGGTCCGTTTGTTTTGGAGAGGAAGAGACCTCTGTGGATAATTTGGCTCCTGGTAAAAACCTACTGGACCTCTGGATCTAAAGTTATCAGAGGAAAAAAAGTGAGCACACATTAGCAGGTGCAGGGCTAGCGGCCTGTCTCTGACAAGTCAAATAGCATAGGAAAAACACTGATTTGTAACATAAAACTGCTTTATTTAGTGTTTTTTACTAGTTTAAATCACCATTCGTTTTAAAGACCTCTGTGGATAATTCGGCTCCTGGTAAAAACTTCAATTTCTGGATCTTAAGTTATCAGAGGAAAGAGGGAGCACACATTAGCAGGCACCAGGTTAGTGGCCCATCTCCGACAAGTCAAATAGCATAGGAAAAACACTGATTTGTAATGTAAAACAGCTTTATCCAGTGTTTTTACCTATTTAAATCACCAAGTCTGTTTGTTTTAATGAGAAAGAGACCTCTGCGGATAATTCGGCGCCCAGTAAAAACCTTCTGAACATCTGGATCTTAAGTTATCACAGAAAAAAGGAGACTGCAGCCTTAACAAGTGCTAGGTTAGTGGCTGTCTCAGACATGCCAAACTGCATGTAAGAAACACTGATTTGCAAGGTGAGACTGCTTTATTCCATGCCTTTTACCAGTTTAAATAACCTGGTATGTTTGTTTTGGAGAGAAAGAGACCTCTGCTGATGATTTGGCTCCTGGTAAAAACCTGAACAATGAACACTGAAAGAATTCTAACCAGGAGAAGCCTCAGCTGGTTGTAATCTGAAATCTTCACTGCTATATGCCACTAAATCCCCCTAAATCTTACACACTGGGCCTTTTAAAATGTATACAGAAGATTCAGTAACATGAAAAGATGCTGACATCAGGGTCCAGAATATATACACAAATATACTGCAGTATTATGATGCTGAAGTCAAGTCATTGTGGTTGACCTTTAGGCTGCTTTCACACCTGCCCTGTTTGGTTCAGTTCAGTCGAGCTCAAGTTCATTTGACCCCCAAGTGCGGTTCGTTTGGGCAGGTGTGAACACAGCAATCGCACTTGGGTGTGCACCAAAACAACCGGACAGAGACCTTCTTGAAGAGGTGGTCCGCTTGTAAATGCTGCCGTGAGAACACGAACCAACTCTAGGCAATTATGCAACAAAATTAGTCCCTGATTCAGACTGAAGCAAGACAACTCTAGGTCTGAAAGCACTTACATCCAGCTCTAAAGCCTGTCTTGACTTATTTTCATGGTTGTAAGAACCATAGGGTCTTTATATTTGTTTGTCTTGGCCTTTCAGCATAAACACACACAGCTAGAATGGACACATGAACAAATTTAGCCTCGGGCTTCACTGTGATGTCCTTGTGTCCTACGTGTGACAACATCAGCCTCTGTGTGACTCTGCTGCCTCCGGTCAGGTCCTTTTATGTTTTTGACCCAGTGGCACATTTCATGTCTCCTGCAGGACCTGGTGAAAAGCCATCTGATGTACGCGGTGCGCGAAGAGGTGGAGGTCTTAAAGGAGCAGATCAAGGAGCTGTTTGAGAGGAACTCTGTGTTGGAGAGGGAGAACGCCGTGCTGAAATCCCTGGCCAACAGCGAGCAGCTGTCTCAGCTGCCCGCCCACTCGGCCACCAGCTCTGGCGCCACGCCCCCGCAGCAAGGACTCAGCCAGCCTCAGCAACAGGCCCAGCCTCCGCTTCAAGCTCAGCCTCAGCCGCAGTCACACCCCCAGCTCCAGCACCACCCCAAACCCCAGCAGATCCAGACGCAGCCTCAGCTCGACCCCGGCCAGCAACAAATGCAACCCAACGTCACCTCCGCTTGAAGTGCATCTGCTCTGCTTAGGGCAAGAAAAAAAAAAGAAAGAAGAAGAGCATCTTCTCTACAACTTATTACGATTAGTGTATGTGAAATTAAAAAGAAGAAAAAAAAACTTTGTCTTCTTAGCCACCAGCTTGACCACAAAGTACAGTGCTTGTGTGTGTGTGTGCGTGTCAGGGTGCGTTAGCAAGCAAGTGCGACTGTGAATCGGTGTCGGAATGTAAGTGTGTATGCATCTGTACTGTGGGCCTTTCCAGTGTTAATGCAATCATCAGAGAGAAAGACAGAGAGACTTAGACAGAGAAAGTGTGCAGAGCCAGAGTATCAGGGAAGGTCGGGGTGTTTGTTTTCATCTTGGCTGCGTTCCCAGAGTGGTTGACTGCTGCGTCCAAGCTCGTGGACAGGATGTCTTTTCTTGGACTAGGCTCGAGCCAGACCGGCCCACGACCTGACCTGAAACCTGCTCGACCCGTGGAAAGGGAGGGCTTCGCCTCACATAAGGGACAAACGGGAGGGATTGTCAAAAAGAGAGCGATTATTTTTTTAAATGAGATAACTGAGTGGGTAACGGGGTATTTTTAGCCTTGCTGTTTCATGTTGTAAAGTAAGAAGTGGGAGAGAGAAAGAGAGTCATTTTTTTTTTTTCGGAGCGCCACACCGCTGCCGTTACTTTTACATCAACTCTTGCATCAGTCTTTTGAGTTCTACTGTTAAGTGTTTTATTTATTACAGGGCTGCTATTTTCATAAATGAACAATTTCACGAAACCCATCTAACAATAGCCCGGTGACTTGTTTCCTTTTTCCTCTACAGTGTTTCAACAGATTGGCCATAGAGAGGCAAAGTCCCTCCCTTTCCGGTGTCTCCCATGGGACTGTATTCCAGAAAAAAAAATATGTACGGTAGTCAACAAGAGACAAATATTTTTTGCTCCTATTTAAATTGTGCCATGAATGACAAATAATGTTTGTCAATTTAGAAGATAATTTTGCAAATCAATAAAGTCGCAGTTTGTTGTACCATGGCTGCACAATTAATCAGAATATATCGAAATTGCAGGAGTTGCAATTTTTAAATAAATGTAAAATGAATTCAAATAAATAAATAAAAACATACTATTATAAATAAATTGTTACTGTTGTGCTGCGGCGATGTCCTGGCATACAACTCATATTCCTGATGTAAGGGAACTTGCTTGTTTGGTACAGACCCCAACAAAAATCACATTAACATTAATTTTGTTAAAAAAAAAAAAAAAATCAGTTAAAATTAAACTCGGAAATTACAATTCCTCAAAATTCATGACTCATATTTCCATTTTCAAATTAACTGTAATTGTTTTCCATATCCTACAGCCCTACATAGTACCATATAGTTTTGCGTGAAACTCCTCAGTGAACTGTCTCATCTTAAACAATGTATGCCACCGACACCAGCTAGCTAGCTAGTTAAGTAACTTAGCCATGTTCCTTGCACTTTTTTAACGTTGTCTTACCTAGAGATATTCCGATACAATTTTTTTTGTTTCCCAATTCTGATACCTTAACCTCCTGATGTATCAGCCGATTCAGAGTACCGATCTGATAGTGCTACTTCAGGCTAGTAAATCCAGCATCCCACTTGCCCAGCCAGGCAAGTGGTGAATGAGACGTAAACAAATCTTTTCTTTTTTCTGGAGCTGATGATGGAAGTAGCTAAGGAGTGAGCCATCTTGCTTAGGTAACTTTTTTTGGCACACAACATTTTGGGTTTTTGTCCATACATACTTTTTTAGTATGAATCCTGCGCATTGTTTTATAAATAAGACCCCTGTTGCTATGCTCCTTCCACAATTGTAACGTTGTACCTAGTTATGTTCGATACCATTTTTTTCCTTCACAATTCTGATACCTGAACTTGATGATTTATCAGCCAATACCAAGTACCGATCTGAAAGTGCTACTCCCTGCCCAGCCAGGCAAGTGGTGAATAAGACTTAAACAAATGGTGTTTTTTTTCTGGAGCTGATGATGGAAGTAGCTATGGACTGACCCATCTCGCTTCCATCTCATCTCTGCCAAGAGTTGCACAAGTGCTTGTGAGAAAATAGAGGCAGGTAAAGACGAATCTCATGAGCTGAAGCGCAAGCGAGCGTTTAAATTATCCTGGAAACAAGAATGTAGTTGGGTGGTGTTAGAGGATGTGGGCGAAACTCCAATGAAGTATTGTGCAGTTTGTCGAAAGTTTGAGAGCAAGGCAGATAAAATGGACGTTTTTCAAAGGCGCGTCAGTTTTCCGAAAAAGATCCTAACAATTCACTTTAGTCTTTATTATTTTTTATTGGGGCAAGTAAAATTTGACTTTGGGCAAGTACATTTCTGACCTGGCAACGAAAAAAAAAAATGTTGAATGATGCTGTTTATTGGAAGTCAATTCTTCCCTGTCGCTTTTAAAAAGTAGTTTCCAGTGGCTGCAGAGTGCAACTTGCTGTGTAGGCTACTGTTTCAGAGCGGTGCAAAATCTGCCCTTTTCCACTTATAAAACTAGTTTAAAGTTTATCAATACATTGTGGTATTGGATCAGTGCATAGACTCGCATTCTCGCCAATACCCGATCCAGCATTTTATGCGGTATTGGAGGCAATTCCAATACTGGTATTGGTATCTGAATTTCTCTGACTTTACCTGATGAGTTTTATTCAGCAACTCCTAATCTGTTTATCAGCCAGAAAGCTAAAGAACGAACAGGACGTGGGGTCTCATTTATGCACATTGCGTATGCACAAAATGAGGCCTTGATGGGGCAAACTTTGACCCACACTTAAGAACATTTTGGAGACAGGAAATTGGCGATGCAGATGGTGAGGTGGAAGTCGGACTGTAGAAACTGTCGAATATTTTTTGGAGCACGCCATTTTTGACTTTAGTTCGTACGTACATTTTTACTATGGGACCTACACGCTGTTTTGTAAATTAAAGTTGTCCTGTGAGTATATCCCAGTACAAAACACATGGGCATCGTAGCTTCAGTGAGAGAGAAAGCTACGACATCACCCACCCAACTTTGTAATCACAAATATTTTCCAGGGTTACACTTTTAACAGCTTTACGACAAAGTGACTCACTTGTCTTACAAAATTTTCTTTTAAATTGACGAACGTTATGGCACAATCCAAACAGGATTCTTTTTTTTTTTTTTTTTTTTTTTAAAAAAAAGAAAAAGTTATGTCTCATGTCGATAACTACTGTACATAATTTTGTCTGAAATAAGACCCCACGGCGGTCCACCGGAAGGGGAGGGACCTCGCCTCTGTGTACTTCCCAGGGGCAATGCTTAATGTTTGATTGTTAAAAATGTAGGCAAAAAAAGACAAATGTTTAACACTAACTCAAATTCTGCGCTGCAGTTGCCAATTCATAGCTCAAGACAAGATCCAGTATGAATGTACATTTTTGTATAGTATAAAGTATTAAGAGCCTTGATGGGTGACTCTTCACCCGCTGACATCAAATCTTAACATGAGCCTGCAGGAGGTATTTGATGAAGACTCAATTCTGTCGGTAGTTTTTAACTAAACAAAGTGAATTAGTATTGCCATCACCCCCCTCCTTCATGTTAGTTTCTCCCAATGTTTTTCCTGAGGGGTCCAGGGGGGGAAAAGCTGTGAAATCATTCAACCTACTTTGTAACCAAAGATGCAAAGCTGTGTAAATTGATTATTTTTTAAATGCACACTCATGTATTTTTCTTTTTTTTTTGTTACTTCCTCCTTCACAAAATATTTTGTTGCTGTTCGGCATGTTCTGCATGATCTGTAATCTTCAAACCACTTTCTTACCTCATTTTTATTCAGCACTCTTATTGTAAGATAGTCTGTGAACAGTGTAAATGGGGGCAGGGGGAGGGAGGGGGTGAAATGATGCGGAGCGGAGAGGAAAAATAACCTAGTGTTACTGACACTAGTCACAGAAAAATGAAGTGAGCCATGTTTTGTTCATTTAAATGGTGTTTGAATTTCATATGCCAATAGTTTTGTTACATTGCAAATTTTAATGTATTTAAATAAAAGCAATATTCAGATTCCAAAATATGTCCGTTTTCTTTTCTTACAAAGTTGCATAAACCGGTTTATTAAAACAATGCAGTGTAAAACAGTCTAGTGTTGAGAACATTTGTAACCTTTTACAATTGACTGGAACACTACGTGAAATATGTGCCAACATCTGGAAGCTCAAATTGCTCATGATAAAGCGCTGGATCTTCTTTTTACCCTCTAAAACAGTGGTTTCCAACCCATATCTTGAAGGGGCCCCCTTCATATCATCCAGTACCCCTGACTAAGTGACATGTTTTATGGATATTTAATGTAACAGTACAGAACAGCTGATAAACTGTAGAATTAACTGTTAAACAAGCTATTTGGATGAATTTTTGCAGGTTATTCCCAGACAATTTCATTTAGTTTTCCTCATAGAAATGAATGAAATGCTGATATATAGGCCTATTATGTATATTTTTAAAACGTTTTCTTACGCATCTAAAATCTAGAAGGCTTCACAACCCCCCTGTGATGCTCTGGCGGCCCCTAGTGGGGGTTGAGACCCTTAAGTTGGGAACCACTGTTCTACAAGAGCAAGATCCAGGATACACTTATAGATGCCAAGAGTGTGTACGTGTGTTTTCTGGGTACTCAAGTACTTCTCATGGCCACATTAAAAAGGACATAAGCATTTTTCAACCAGCAGCCAAAAAGGCTGCAATGTAAACACCAGGCACTTGCACACCATCAATTAATGTCTCCTATAAGTGTTTGGTTTTGGCACTGACAGACTCAGATTGTTTTTATAAGTGTCTGACAAAATTACTGAAAGGATCCCTACAGATAGAGCTGTTTGTTAAAGAGTAAGATCCTTTTTGTTGAACCAGAAACAGCTCCCCACCAGACTCCATTTAAAAAATCAGTAATTTTATCACCATAAAACACACTTCATCCAGAGTCGATAGGAACCAAATAAATCCCACAAAAAACTGCTTGATCTGTCTTTTCACTGTTCCAACAACCACCAGGTCTGGTTTGGTTAAAATAAACCCTTAGTTTACAGACTTAGATGTGAAAATATGCTGGCTCTATACACATTAAAATTACTAGTTTTTTTAAATGGAGTCTGGTGGGCTTGGCAATGGGGATGTTTCTGGTTAAACAAAAAAGGATCTGACTCTTTAAAGCAGGGGTGTCAAACTCATTTTCGTTCTTCGATTTGATCACAGGTGGGCCGGACCAGTAAACATTTTAAAAACGCTAATCATTTGCGAAACAGTTGACAAACAGCCCGTGAGGTCTTCGGAGGAATAAACGCAATTTCAACAATATTTGTGTGTTTTTCTACATTGATTCAGTCGACTACTCGTTATATGTCATTACATGTGCATTTTTCTATACATTTCTACTCCTGTGCAGTAATCCCGACATCACACTACAGTGAAAGAAAAGAACTGTCTCCTGGTCAGGGTGAAAAGCCTCTGAAGCAGCATTAAGCATGACGAAAGCTACTCACTGTTTAAATTGCTCCTGAAACCTGGCACCTCTCAGCCTGCACAATGTCATCCAGTGGGCTGGATTGGACCCTTTGACGGGCCAGTTCTGGCCTCTGAGCCGTATGTTTAACACCCCTGCTTTAAAGAAAAGGCCTCTCTGTAAGGGTCCAAGAGAAATAAGAAAGAAAAAGGACGTACATTGACAGTGTGAATGTGCCCTGAGTGGTTCCACTGCAGCCTGCTGCTTTATACAATCTTAAAAACCATTAAATACAATACCTGAGGATATATGACCGCAAGCCGTGATTCAGGGGTTCAAGCCGGCATGGACCTTTATAAGTTGAAAGCTGGGAAGGATCAAAACCTTTGACAGTTCACAACACTTGCATTATTAACCCACAGGCTCTCTGACAATCAGAGAGACGCTTCTTCATCTACAACCAAATCTCTGCTGAGCCATGCTCTCCTTTGACGACCCTTGTGGTCAATTGCAGAAACATTTGAGGGCATGTTTCAGCAGCTTTATTAAAAATATCCATTGGGTGGTGATGTTTGGACAAACTGTGACTGATTTACAGCCAAATTTGCACAAGGCCAGAGTGCTTGTTTGGAGCTTGTGGCACCTCTATTCAGCTGTTTCACAATAACTTTAAACACGTACTTAACCACTGTTACGACACATATCCTGGGAGTTTTGCAAAAACAGGACAAACAATGTCAGGACTGAACCCCTAGTTAGAGTTCAGGTTGAAAAAAAGCTGAGCTACCCTACTAGAAAGAAGGTGGCTGGTTTATGTCTGACAGCCAGATGGCGCTGTTTGATTACAGGAGAAGACAAAGCGTTTCACACAGTGTGCTCCGAACTGATGTGAAGCTGTATACCAAATCTTTAAAGAGAAACTCATTTATTTGAAGAAACATTACAAAACAATTCCAAAAAAACAAAAAAGGTATAGAGACAAACGTGCCACCCGAGCAGATACATAGCGGTCCTCTCTGAAAAGAAATACTTCCGAGCAGCCTTCATGATAGTGTCACCTGTTCCAGTCCAAAGTGGAGGAAAAAAAGCTCCTTCCTTCCCAGTAAAGACATCCACAATACAAACAGCGGAGTACAATGATATCGACAATGAATGGGAACTTATTTTAAACAAACCCTTCCACTGACACCTGCACACTTGAGTTCTCACAGTCGAGCCGTTGTGCCTATCGCCCCACTGTCACCTCCCTCCTGTTAGTAAAGTCAGTCAGTGGGTCCGCACGTCCCATCCGTCACAAAGGTGGGGTTCACTGTGTGGGTCTGAGCAGGACGAAAGGTCTTCGGAGTGTTATTTACTTGTTGCCTGTTTTCTTGTTGGCTAACCCACAGTGACAAATCGGCTGCCTTTGCTGATGTGTGCCGTGGCGGTGCGTCGATCTTTTAGGATGCGGAATCGCTCATTGAGGGTGATCGATGTTTGCTGTGGAAAGAAAAGGACACCGGAAACATGTTAACTTTTATCAAATCAAGTTTATTTATGTAGCACATTTAAAAACAACCGCAGTTGACCAAAGTGCTGTACAGAATAAAGGAATGACACACAAATATCCACCTTATTCCTAGCCCCCGTGATACCTTGCACGAATTATGTGCGCTACCTCCGGCGTTGAACCGAAACTGGCGGTTTCCAATGGTAACAGTTTGTTTACAGTACTCTATTGTTCTTTCCAAGAGCAATTTGGAAATAAAACATGGAACACACCACCTGTTATAGCTTTATCTATACTTGTGCCATCTCTGACAGCCATCTCAAAGCATTGTTCTCTTTTTTTTTCAATCAACCGAGCATGCTAGCAATTAGCTTGCCTTGCTTCGTTAAAATATTGTTCACTTTAACATGGCCCGAGCTAGCTTAAAGTAAACATCTGCTCCTTCTAAAGATGATTTATGATTTATGATGACATATTAAGAGATACTAACACATTCGGCAAAGATTTAACATAATTCAGTATTAACTGTTGCTCCATGTAAAGTGAATAAATGTGATGTTTCCCAGCTAATCCTCTGCTCGTCTGTGTTAATGACACAGTTTACACGTTTTTTTAACTTCTGATTTATTATAACTGTTCTGAGTGAAACATGAAGCTGAATGTAGCAGCAGACTTCAGTTATAGTCATATAAAGTGGTCGTAAAACAAATAACTTTTGGCGTTTGTTTTTTTTCTATGACATAAAAGAAGTACGGTAAATCAGTAACACATTCCCAGCCCTAATGACTAAATACATATTTATAGTTTGTTGCTGAGTTTATTTTAAAACAAGCAATTTTCTAATGTAGGTTGAGAATGAAGTCAGACGGGGAAAGACAGGAATATCATGTACTGACGTTGAGTGACGGACCTATCAGTGTCATTCTCTTCGCTATGTCTCGTGAAACTCTTGTGGTTTTATTTCTCATATCAACGATACCTTTGGCAACAGGAACAATCCCTTTTTGTTCTGGTTACATGTTCAACACACAGTTGCCCGAAGACAAAATTGAGTTTAGACTGGTTGTTAGTCGTTACAGACAGGGACAGTGCAACAGGTACCAGAGCTCTGTAAAGACATTTTAGAACATTCTAAGTTTAGTTAAATATTTGTTAAGAAATAAATCTGTATTTGCTAAACTGAAGGCAAATTACTTTTGAAAAGAACCAGCATTGGCGGTTAGCCACCAAGAGTAGCTACTGGGACTAACCAGTCTATGGATAAACTAGCTTACTGCTACTTCCGCTATCTCACTGTAAGTTGCGCCCATAATCATTTCTATAGTAGTGCCCTCAGGAATAAGGTGGATAAAACTGAATTAAAGCGGTAAGAACAGTTACATACATAAAAAAGGTTTTAAAATACTAAAATATAAAAACCACTACAAACAACCAAAGTACACTGAAAACGTACGTTTTAAGAATTGTCCTAAAAGTGTCAATAGAGGAGGAGGATTTGATTGAGAGTGGAAGGCTACTCAACCGAAATTATTACTGACTCTGCAGTGGTTCCAAAAAGAGGAGCAGCTTCAGTAGTGTGGAATAAACTGAGGCGTCCGGACTTCTCAGACTCTTGTAGTGAGTTACCGCTCAGAGGGAACTCATTCAGCGGCTCCTCTGGCAGCAGCACAGCGTCTCTCCCTCTCCTCGTTAATGCAAAAGGCATTCGTTAAATTATTTTAAATCTAGAATACCACTTTGCCGTCAACTTGCAGTTACAGTCTACATCCATGTCTGTGAAAACATGGACGCTTCACACACATCTTCCCCCGGCAGCACAGGAGATCTGTACAATCAGCACAGTTTCAAGGTGGACACTCAAGATTAGTGTCACCAGTTCAGTGTCTGACCAAATGTCTCCCCTTCTGTTCCTGAGATAGGACATTGAGTAATGGCCAGGAAGTGTTTTTGCAGAACATTATGATGTCACAGTGAAGTTGACCTTTGGGATATGAAATGTCATCACTCCATCATTTTATTCTATAAAACATTTGTGTGAAACTTCATCATGATTAGCGTATTAAGTCCTGAATGTGAGGTCAAAGTGACCTTTGACTTTAACCACCAAATTCGAATCAGTTCATTCTTGAGTTCAAGTGGATGTTTGTGTCAAATTTGAGGAAATCTCCTCAAGGCCTTCTTTAGATAACACAAAATGAGATGGACGCAAGGTCATGGTGACCTTGACTTTGGACCCATGACCACTAAAATCTAATCAGCTTATGATTGAGTCCCGGAACTCTGTGCACAAAATTTAAAACAAAAATCCCTAAAGCCGCTCCCAAGATATCGCATTCATGAGAATGAGACAGATGAGGTCACAATGACCTTGACCTCTGACCCATGACCCCCAAAATCTTAAAAGTTCATTGTTGAGTCCATGTGGACAGTTGTGCTAAATCTGAACTTGAGACGTTCTTGAGATAAAGCGTTCATGAGAATGGGGAAGAGGAACTGACAACTCGAACACATAATGCCTCTGGCCACAGCTATCACCGGCACAGAGGCATAAAAATAGATGTTACCAATTATTTTGCAACTTTACAATGCAACTTGGGGAAAAATAAAGATGAATAAAATCCTACGTTCCATATCTTGGCATTTTTAAGACTTTTTAAAGATTAATTTAGGGTATTTTAATACCAATTAAGGCCTCATTCTGAGATGAATGATTTGAATGCCTTTTAAGAGTTTAAGAATTCGCAAGAATCCTGATTTAAGTATGTAGAATTTAAGCAGCATGCTCTCACCGGTTTTCCAACACTGTTGATGTCAAATTGCAGAGGCACTCCTTTTGGTATTTTCTTCTCCGCTGTTTCCACCTTGACAGGAGCAGAAATGGCAGCTGGAGGATGCAGAGTCCAAGCAGTGGGAGGCCTACGAGGAAGTCAAACGGTCAGTCAGTTTCATCTGCAGGCGTCTCGTGTGTGATGTTTGGTGTGAAGGTCAAAACCAACGTGAATATCTTCAAATGTCTTTATGTATATCGTAAAATACACAACTACAACTGTTACTAGGTATTAACAAAATGATGCACGTGTGGAACAAACATGATCTGACACCAGTGTGCAAAGGTTGTGACATTTACTCAGGCTGAGTCCTCGCTGTGGGGTTGTCAATTGAAACGGTCAAGATCCCATTGCTGGTTGTCGATGTGCGCCACCTGGTGGACAAACAGAGGAGCTGCACTGTATTACGCAAACACAGACACTGACTCTAAAAATGGAAAACAATGGTCTTCTTTCCCCTCCAAATGATTCATATCCTCAGTGCGATTTCCTTTTCATCACACACGCACATACGACTGAGGAACACAGACAATTAGACATTTATGACTAGAGTCAAAATAAACTCTGTGACATCTGAGAATACTCACTGCCGAGTTCTGACTGGAGGACTGCGAGGACTTGGCTTTTGCACCTGGGCCTGTACCTGTAACACAGAGCAGTGGATACAAAGAATTAACATAATGGTCTATTGATGAGTGATTTAGTCTGAGACAGATTTAATGCTGCGTTCCAGACAACTCAGAACTCGAACATAGATAGAGCCCCTTTAGGAGGTTGAAAGTTGGAAATTTCAACTGGTAAATTCCGGCCTCTGACTTTGACTGAAACACAGCATAAGACTTAAAAAAGCTGAGATAAACGTTTTATACTACACATGCTGATAATGTATGACGCATTTAGTTTAATCAAAATATACAGCACATTCAGCAACTCCCAATGACACACACACAACCCAACATGTACCTTGAGTCCTCTGTGGAAAAGAAACGTGGCCTGTCGTGCTTCCCTCTGAGTCTGCTGGACAGGCGGCAGTGGTCTGCATGAGAGCAACACAAACACAGGATTGAAATCCAGCTGTGTGTTCAGTGTCGATCTATCAAAGTGTACTGTGTGTGTGTGTGTGTGATGTGGTACACACCGCACCACACGAAGTAGCAAATTTAGATCAGTCTTTATTCCTTTAAACATGTTTGAAGTGGAACTACTCTCCAGATTTTGGAGTCGTATGTGTGTGTGATGACAGTTAAAGACACCAATCCCACAATTCTCCTTGTGTTCAGAGAGAGCTACACACAAGTACACCATACGACTGTACAGAAGAAGAAAATGGTCTCACCGTCGTCGCAGCTGAAACGGTCTCCTGACCGCTGTTGCATTCTGGACTCTTTGTGGATCAGGCTGTCTGTACGGCCGCCTCTGTACCTCTGGCTTCCTGTACGGGGCTTCAGTGCGTTGAATGAAGGGCTTTGTTTTCTGTCTTGCTTTCTGAAAACAGAGGTGCAGTGGGTTGTAGAAGGATTCGGTATCACCAAAGGCAAAACTTTTAAAAGCTGCACTACTTCTAAAAATAAGACAACACTGGTAGTTCATGCTACTTTTGAACATGAGCGATGCACAATCAGAAGACAATTTTAAGGTAGAGGATGACTTAAGCTCTGACCATGTTTAAGAACCACCATTGAGCCTTGATTTAAATAAATGCACTATGCTGAATCTATGAATTGCTGTCTGAAATCAAGTGGGATGCGGCTTGATACTAAAAACCTGAAAGTAATGAGACAGAAGAGAACAGTAGCTTCATCGTGAAACTCTTCAAGGAACACATCAACCCCATAATGATCATTTAATTACTCACCCCAGGTGACACTAAATTCATGAGGAAAACTTTGCTTTTCTAAAATGCCTCTGGTGAACAAAGAATCCAAAAACAGAGAGTTCTTGATGAACTGAAGTCATAGGAGACCACGTTTAACAACAGCAAAAGTACATCAAAAAATCTGTTTACTAACTCTCGCACAGCTCGTGCAGAATAATCCGAGTCTTATTTATCCAGTCATATGCTCTGTACTTTCCAAGCACATACATTTCTGCTAATATGTCAGTTTCTAAAACACATCGACACAAAGACGAGTAGCGCACTTGTGCTGTTCCAAGTGTTTCAAATAATAAGGATTTAGTGAAAATGCTTAGGTTTGGAAAGTACTGACCATTCAACTGGATAAACAAGTCTGTATGTAAATGTATGTTTTGATATAGTTTTGCTGCTGTTACATGCAGACCTCTTTTACTTCAGTTCATCAAGAATTTTCTCAGTTTTTGGATTCTTTGTTCACTGTCTAAGTATGCAAGAAATCTTCATGAATCCAATGTAACACTGGTGGAGTAACTAATATACAAATTAAGGACACATCAAGCAGATGATCGGCCTTTAGTCAATGATTTGTTATCGGTGAGCATCTGCCACCCGAGTTTTTGCTGTGTGCCACACTGTTGGCACTAGTCGGCTGTTTTTCAGGCAATTCAGCATTTTGAATCGGCGTCAGAGACGGCAGAGCACCCGAGGAGAGAAATGGAAGTGAGGAACGCATTGGCTGAGGTCAAGAGGGCGTTAGAGTAACTAACTTGTTAAATAAGGTATATTTTTCTTTAGCCATTAGCTGTGTCTCAGTTCAGGGGCTGCAGCCTTTGAAGGACGCGACCTTCGCGGTTGACATCGGCCAAATCCTTTGAAAACCACATGAGTCAAACCGAACGGTCTCCAAAATGGGATGGTCTAGTCTGTGGATGAATTCCTGGTTGCATCACCAGTTGTTCTCACCCCAACCAGTTGGCGTTCCTGTTACCTAGCAACCAGCTGCACTTCACGAAAGAAGGAGTAAGCTAGTAAGTTAGGCAGCACTAAATCATGGACCCAAAGATTGTTATTATATATATATTTTTTTTATTTAGTACTTGAGGGGATGATTCGCCAGAGACACCACCGTTTGATATATTTCAGGCTGATGGAGGACCAATATCAGGTAAACTAGCTAATAGAAATGTTAACAACAGTAACCCGCATTTGATGAAGCCTTCGAAATGAGACAGCCTTGGTCACACAGCCTTGAGACACAGCTATTGAGTTCTTCAGCAGAAACATTTCATGGTGGTTTGTGTTACTGTTCACCGGTGCACAGTAAATATGCTCTGTTCTTTCTACAGTGGATTGTGTTGTTAATGTGCTAACTGGCTAACTAGCATCAAGACGGTCTTCCAGTTTCTGTTTTTGAATGACGAATACAGACTACCACTGCCTGCTGGTATGTAAGCGTGATTCCTATCAAGCAGGCGCAAAACGTATGTCAGCTGTAATCTTTACGGTGTGTAAATGTGCAATTTTTTGGCTGAGACATGGCAACATCAGGGGCCTTCACTGCTAGTTCTCTGAAGTTGTTTTGGTGTGTCTGGGACTAAAAGGAAAGGAAGACATTTGTCGGATATCAGACAACTCATTACACTCCGTTTCCATCTTCAGTCTGAAACTGTGTCCACTTTAAGCAGTTTCCAGGTGGGATGAATAATGTATCCACCTGAAACTAACATCATTTTAAGTCCACACTGTGTATCCATGCAAAAATACTGGTTTTGCCAGAGTTTTAAGAGTGTAGCAGAGCAAAGTAAAACATGTCAGGTGATATTGTAAGACTTGTCTATTTAGAAGCGTTTAAGTGCAACTTTTTGTCCGAGACACAGGTGACGTGAGGCAACGCAACAGTTGGCCTTAGTTGCCACTACTTCTTTGATGTTGGTTTGGTGTGTCTGAGCCATAATAGCACCCATTCACCCCAATCATCTTCTGCATGTATATCTGCTGAATTTCACTGTGTGAGAGATCAAATTTCTGTATGTGGTTTGGAAATAATTAGAATTTAAAGATAACAACTGAATATTAAGTATGTAAAACACAGCTTTAATGATAACTGACTGAAGTTTAATAGAAAATCAGGGATGTGGTGGGCTGCGGTAGTTCAAAGTCACAATTGCATCTGCCGAGATTCTTATCAAACCCTTCTTGCCTCGACTAGATAAGAACTCCGGGATGATGGGAAACAAATGGAAAAGTTTCTAAGGTCGACTCATCTAGAGCAGACAACAGGAGGGGCAGCAAATTCGATGTTCCGGATACCAGACAATGATGTCTGTTGCCAGGCGATAGGATGTGGAGAAAACTCTGCCTCTGGGCGTGATGAAGGTCAATGTGGATCCAGGTCATTAAAGCAGGAGGAGTACGGTCTGTAGGTGTGTTTGATTGTATACTAGAGGAGCAAGACTGGTGTTGGTTACCAAGGCAACAAATAAAAATGCAGACATCTTTGAGAAGTATTTGAACTGTGTCTTTCTTGAGTCTTTGTCAGCTAGTGATGTACAAGGTCTTTGCTGAAGCTGGTCAAGCTTTAGTGCAGTATCAGCAGCACATAGATAAGGTATCATCATGCTCTCAATGTTCAATCATCATTTCCTTTTCTTTCTTTTAGGTTTAGTGTGCCTTGGTGTGGTGGCTGGTGCATTTTATACCTCTCATTTCAGCAGGACAGAGGATTGTTTGTCAACCTAAACAAGCCTAAACATTGACATCATTACGTTAAACATTATTTCCCCATCACACTTTGTATTCAAGAGATGGAGTCTCAGGCTACAACCACACCAATACGTTTTTGGTTTAAAATGCTTACCTATTGCTACAGTTACGCCTAGTGTCCACTTCGAGACCTTAAAAAACGCAGCTGACTTCGTTTGAATATAAAAACTCCAGGTTTGCATTTTAGTCTGCACAGGCACAGATGGAAACCTTTGGAAATGATGGCGCAGACACCCACATTCACTTACCGATTCTTATCAGTCATGACATATCAATTCAGAACATTAAAGGGGAGCTTAAACCATTTTCAAATTTCATACATGTTTATCCTAGGGTCTAGAACTTTAACTTGTGTTTGTAATATTAATCATTTATATAAGAAAAAAAAATCGATACTTGGGACTGTGTGATGATACAATATTGCCACACAAAAATATCTCAGCACTATGCTGTATCAATTTTCCCCCACCCCTTGAGCAGCTCCATAGACAATGAAATGGGAAAGATGTTTTAGATGACACTGAGAGCACCCAGGGGAATGTTCTGAGTGTATGGGTCAGTTCTCTATTTCAGAACTGAGAACATTACAATAGAGTTAAGCTTATCTGGGCATAAAAAACACATTCTGTGGGTCTACAAAATTCATTGTCTACGGAGCTGCTCCATCCTTTATACTCTGTCACTCATTTTCCACCAATATTTGCGCATCTACACAAGTTTTTCAACATGAATAAACCCGCTAAAAATAAGTGATTGACTCCTCTCCCATGGCCAGTAGACGTGATCTGTGTGCACGGCTCTGAAGCAGACTAGTATGTCTTTGTGTGTTTTTTTTTTTCGTGTGTCACATTCAATGTCACGGACAGACCAGAAAGCAGGTTAGTAAACAGCAGACAGCAGCATGGAGGCCTGTGAAAACTTCACGGTGGTTGCTTCTTTTAATATTATGAATATTTATTCAGTCTGTCTTTCAAATTTGGTACAGACAAATTTAGATCAATGTTTGAGCGCTGCCTGGGCAGAGACAGACGGTATTTTATGGTGGCGCATCATCGCCAAAATTAGCACGTTCACCCGGTGTAGTGTTTCCATTAATGCCAATCAGAGCCAAAGCTGAATACCCCTGATTACAGCACAGTCATTTGACCTGGGAGTGAATGTTGGTTGTAACTTTTCCTATTACGTTACAAAACCAGGTGTCAGCAGCTGTTAGTGGTTTTTTTGTGCAGTGGAAAGAGGGCTTAAGACATCACATGTTTGAGACTTACTTCTCTGGTTTGTGGCTTTGAGAAAGAGTAGCTCATGATCACAAATTAAACTTTCCATAGACATAACATTTTAGAACTCTTAATTAGGGTAGGTTTCCCTTCTTGGGTGGGTTCTCCTTTCTCATTGCCACGGCTTCCTCTGGTGATAGATAATACTCCCGCCATCCCTTTAATATGTTGCTGAATTTGCTTTGCAATGACTCCCAACCTGTTTTCCACCACCTAGACCACCTTATACTCATCATGGTATATTCAGTAACACATCCACCTCGTCCTTGGTCAAAGCAAAGTAATCTCTGGTCTTCCTTTTTGCTATCTATGTAGTATTTTCTGAAGCTACGCAACCAAATGCAAAGCAGACGGTCTGCTTCCTGTTTACACTGCCACACACCTAGTGTACATGAATGGCCGGGTGACCTGCATATTTCCCACGTGTCTGTATAGACAGAAACTGGGATTCCTGAAATGGTCCTAAAACACATGTGTTCAGAGATTATTTTTGTTTTAAAATGCTGTTAAAATAAAAAATGAAAACATATTAGTGTAGATGTGGCCTCAGCAGCCGGAAACTTTTTAAGCACTACTGTATATGAGTCTGCATCTTCCTACTGAATTTACATAGGGAAATATAAGTTGATGTGGTGCTCCAACAATCAGATACCCTCCAATACAGACACCTCACATCATTACAATGACACAGTCCAAAAGGAAGGACTTATAATGATGATTCCTACAATCTGAGCACATGTCCTCTTACTCATTTGCCAGCAGCCTACAGTGACGATTCAAGCCAAAACCAGAGGCTACCACCAGCGCCCAGACATGTGTCCCTGTCTTGTGTGCACTCCAGTATTATATTACCTGGTTGATTGCTGCTCTGTTGAGTGTGCCAACTCGTTTCAGCAGGGCACCTGGCCGCCTGGCTGCCAGTCCTGTGATGACCCCTTGACCCCTTCGCCGTACAGGTGGGGGAGGGACTCTTCTGTTTCTTAATTTAGATGCTCCTCCTCGGGGAACGCCACCTCCTGGTAAAGATAACATTAGCAACATATGGAGTTGTTTCATCAGAAAAACGCAAAAGGTTACCGACATACGGAGATACATTTGTCTAAATGTCTGTGTGAGCAGACAATCTGCATGTAAATGCGTCATCTGTAAATATAAAACAACTTCCACAAATGTAAAAAAGGTTTGTAAACTCACCATAATATTTTGCAAATATAAACAGATCTGGCATAAAAACAACAACAAACAAACATACCACTCAGTGAGCATAAAACACAAATACACAAGCATAGAATTGAGATTCACAAATAAAAACTGGATTCACAAATATCTGTTGAAAGCTGTAAATGTTAAGAAGATAGTCACAAATGCTTTTAATTTATTTGTGCATTTATTAAGCCTATTCACAGATATTTACTTTATTTGCGGAAGTTTGCAAATCCATTTAATAATAGATCTATCTAATGTGAATTTCCCCAGTGAGGGATCAATAAAGTTTATCTTAATTGCAAAGTCATTTTTAGAGTTTACAATCTTTTTTTAGTATTTGTGGAAGTTGCTTTATAGTTACAGATTACACATTAACACACGGATTGTCTATCTGTTCGTACAAACAATTAGACTTATCTGTCTGCATACAAATCAAGCAAATGACAACTGAGAAAGCACTGACACACACCTCTCTGGAAAGCTCCAGCAGTTCTTGATGTAAGTCCCTTTGCTTGGGTTAAACGGCCTTTCTTCTTGACTGGTCGGCGTGTCGCTGGGCCCTGTCTCCTTTTCAACTGTTGCTCTTTTTTGTTCAACCGGATGATGTCATCTGTTAAATTTATCACATGTGTAAGAGTAAACAGGGGCGCCTGAATGCTCAAATGAGATGTATTTAGCTAGCTAGCTAGCTACAGACAACCTCCCACCCGCTAGTAGCTAGCATTAGCTTACACTCTATTTTAGTAACGTTAGTGTTTACTATCGAGGACCTTACCTAATGACATGTCGACTTTGTCGAGAACCGCTGGTTTTCTCCCCCGAGCTGCTGTAAAATCACCTTCGTTCATACTTTAAAACAACAAATTACCCCGAGTGCAAAGAAAAATGCAATAGTATTTAGCAACAGTCGTGCTAGCTGTCGTCCCTTTTGAGGCTACGCTACCACAGGATCCTCCCCCGAGCGTAAACGGCAACGCGCATGCGCTGTAGAGACACCCCATTGCATTGTGGGTAATGTAGTTGAAGCCCACCAAAACAGTGTTACAAAACCTAAACACCAGCGTGCTCATATAACTGGTTGCATAAAAGGAAATACGACGCTCACTTACGCGTTTTTCGTAACTGGGCTCACAGAAAGCTAGCTGCTTCGTCTGCTGTTATTAAGCTAGCGTTAAAACACCTCTGCCAGATTTATTTTAAAGTTTTTTTCGTTGCATGTTACGCTGCATCTGTAGGAGGTAAGTTGGATCTTCAAAAGCGCCAGGTTGTATCAATGAATAGCTTCCGGTTGCTGGCTTCTGTCTATCATTTAACATGCTGCTGGTGTTTCAAACATAACCTTGTTTTCTGTAATGTGTTGCCACTGGACGCAGTGTTAATTTGAGTTGTTCACCATTATCACTGTTGTTTTCCTGCAGCTCATTCTTCTTCATTGCTCCAAGGCGATACTTGAGGCTCGTTGCCCACATTCATCAGAGACCCACCTCAGTATTCACCAAGTCAATCACCACTCAAACCATCATGTCAGACAAAAAACGCAAGTCAGCCTCTGCTGCAGCTGACGGGCCCAGTGCTAAGCAGCAGAAGGTGGCCCCCATGATGAAGGAGGTGAAGGAGAAGGCTGCAGGGGGCTGGCTAAAGGACCAAGTGAAGCAGCAGAGGACTGAGATGAAGGAGATGAAATTCAACAAAAAGCGCCTTCGTTTTATATCTGACAGTCAGAAGATCAAGCAGGGCTCAGAGGGGGTCCTGTACTGGATGTTAAGAGACCACAGAGTACAAGGTAAACACTTGAAACAACTACCAGTGAATGCAACATGAGTTTTCTTTTCCATGTCTCCATTGGCTACATGTGTTGGGTGATTCTACCTTTGTCTTAGATAACTGGGCGCTGATCCATGCCCAGCGGCTGGCTCTGAAGGAGAACCTTCCTCTGCACGTCTGTTTCTGCCTGGATGTCCCAAAATCTGAACTGTCTACTCTGAGACATTACAGCTTCATGTTGAAAGGCCTGGAAGAAATTGCAAAGGTAATGACTTTATGATATTTTTTTCAAAAGCACAAGCCAAGATTCATGATACAGAAAAATCCCAGAGGAAAACCTTACTAAAAACACTTTATTCCAAAGCAGCCTTCATTGTAAACCTGCTCTGTGCAGCTCCACGCCCATGGTTCAAATATCCTCCCTCCCATGAAACCAGATCATATGATCAAGGTTCAGTTGTCAAAACTCAGTCTTCAACAGTTAATAATCCAAAATCCAATGTAGTAGTGCACTAGTCATCTTGTCTTTATTTGATTGATGGAAAAATCATCCATCATAAGGCATTTATTTGTATGTCAACCAAATCAAACAATACCACCAAACACATGCAGGCTCTGCAATGATGCATTGCTTTTAAGCTGGGTAGAATCTGGTTACTTCCAGAATCCAGATCTGGTCTTTTGAGATTTGTCATTTTTTACATTTTATTTGTTAAATATAGAGCTGAAGTGATTAGTTAGTTATATGACAGCAAATTTACCACTAACATTTTTTTTATGTTTTGATCACCAAGGTGAATCAACAAGTAAAAATGCCAAATATTTTCTGGTTCACGCTTCTCAAACGTGAGGATTCGCTGCTTTACATTTAATTTTTAAAAAATGTTTTAACCTTTTATTTAACCAGAAAAAAACTCTTGAGATTAAAAATCTCGTTTTCAAGAGTGTCCTGGCCAAGACAGGCAGAAATATAAGTTACAGACAGACAACATAGAACACTGAAAGACCAGTTAAGACACACTGGCATTGGCAACAGAGCTTTAAAACAGCCGAGAGGAACCATTGAGAGCAACTTTAAGTCCTTCTGCAGAAGACTCCACATAAGGAGCTGCATACATGAATGCTCGCTTGCCAAACTCTGTACATATACGTGGTAGAGACAATATAAACATATTTTGTGAATGGAGAGCAGAGCCATTTTAAATTTTTTGCTTAATGCACACACATAAGTATGCTGGAAGTAGGCCAAGAATAGCTTTGTAAACAAGAAAATGCCAATGAAAAAGTCTATGAAATTGTAAAGAGAGCCAGCCAACCTGAGTGTACAGGATACAGTGATGAGTTAGTGGCCTACAGTTGGTCATAAATCTCAGTGCACCATGGTACACAGAGTCCAAAGCATGCAAACACTGGGTGAGTGTATTCATATACAATACATCCCCTTAATCAAGCACACTCAAGAATGTGGCAGAGACCAGACTTAATCATATAAAACTGTAGGTTGGCCAAAACAACAATATGGAGACGTGCTTTGGTTAATTGAGGCAGATACGTTGAGTTATTTCATAAGATTTAAAAAACCAAATGATTATTGATCAATTGAAAAACATTTTATAGAATCACCAGTGATTAAAATGATCAGTATTTGCAGCCATAGCAAACAAGTACTAAAATAAACTAGAGACCATCTTGTGATGAGATCCGACGCAATACAGCAATCTGCAAATGAAACCCCTTTTCAACAGTCATGGGCTGGCTTGGTTAGGCTTGGGTCATCAGCCTAGCACCTCAGGGATTTGCATTTCCATTACAACAGGGCTACCTTCTTTAAGGTGTGCCTTTAACTGATGATGGCTTGCTTTGAGTGATGTTTCAAAGCAGTGGGCTGATCAACAGCTTGCAGTAAGAGCCTGTTGTCTGCAGTTCTTCATCAACATCTCACTGTGGCTGTTTCTGCTTTTACTCTTCCTCCCTGCTGTTTGAGTAGACTTGCCTTTATTGATGAAAAGCTGCAAACTAAATTCCGCTGAGCCAGTTTTAACACATTTCATTTCCTATAAATTCTTCACAGTAAAAGTCTGGCCCCTTCCCTACCTCGTACCCATCTACTTCAGCACTCTTGCTCTGTCCACAACCATCTTCAAATTCAGCCTTGTGATCTCAACTACAAATCTCAAAGTTTTGTAACTGCATCATGCACAGTTGCGACACCAATTTCACCTTAAGTTCTGTGAAAAGACAAATGTATAAACACCAAGATACTCAAAATGGCTTCTGTAGTAGTTTTTTGCTACAATAGGTGTCACTAGGAGCACGTTTTGCCATGATGGCACACACTCACAGACTCACAAGGAGAAAGAAATAGCAGCCGTCTCGGTGTTGTCACAGCTGGTAATAATCTTTTTAAGTATATCTATCATTACAGATAACATTAGATGTGTAATGGGTGAAGGTTTGGGGGCACTTAGAGGGCAGACTGGTCCAACTTTATATTTCTGTTCCCACCAAACAGGAATGCAAATCCTTAGACATCCAGTTCCACCTGCTGCACGGTTCAGCAGCCGACGTCCTCCCCGGCTTTGTGTCGGACCGCAGCCTGGGCGCAGTGGTGACAGACTTCTCCCCCCTCAGAGAGCCCCTGCAGTGGTTGGAGGGTGTAAAAAAGGCTCTTCCAAAGGACATCCCTCTCATACAGGTAAAAACTCTGCAGGGAGAGAGTGTTTATGGGATGCCCTGCATTCTGGTAATTTGTTTCCAGTTCTGTTTGATCTCTCCCCAGTCATCCGCTGATTGTTTTCTTGCTTTATTTGTTGTCCTCATCACATTTGCTCACGCAGAAATGGATATGAAAGACGATGTAATAGACCTCCCTCTCGTTTTACGCGTACTGCCTGTGCCCATGTGTGCTGTCAGTCTTTCTTCATTATCTGTTATATGAGCGACAAACCTTATTTTCCTTTTTATAGGTTGATGCTCACAATATTGTCCCCTGCTGGGTAGCATCACCTAAACTTGAGTACGCCGCCAGGACGATCAGAGGGAAAATCACAAAGCTTTTGCCGGAGTTCCTCACAGACTTTCCTCTGGTGGAGAAACACCCCCACACAGCCACAAGAACCGCCAAAGTAAGTGCTGCAGTCACAGTGAAGGACACAGCCAGATTAATAAAAGTCAATATGCTTTAGTAAAGAGAAAAAAGAAGTTTATGTTTTTATGTCACATTCAAGGACTTTTGGATCGGTTATGACAGCATGATCATAATTTGTCTTTCGTCAAAATATTTATTGCTTTGGGAGAGTTTTTAAAGCTTAGTACGAGGGGAGGTAAGCTGTCAGTGAGCTCATTGACGAGGAGTTTGGAAGTCAGATTGCCGCAATAAAGCACTTCCTTTCAACCTTCAGCCGCTGCTCTCCTCTGCACATTATTTATTGACGAGTGAATATAAACAGTAGACCGTACAAAAGTTAAAAATTTCTTTCCCAGCACTTGATATAAAGGCTGCAGGGGTGTGCACATCCACTGCAGTGCTGATTGATATGCCTCACTAGTCTGAGCAAGGTGAAAGACTGACAACTTCACCGCTTTTGATGTTTGAAGTTCTGTACAAAACTAGAGTATATTGTAGCTCATCACTGTCAGCTGTGACCTCTGCTGATTTTTTTTTTCTCTTTTCTCCCACCTTCACCTCACAGCCAGTAGACTGGGATAAAACCCTGGCATCCCTGCCGGTTGACCGAACGGTAGCAGTGCCAGAGTGGGCTAAGCCAGGCACCAAAGGAGGGATGGTCATGTTGGAGTCCTTCATCGATGTCCGCCTTAAACTGTTTGACACCAAACGCAATGACCCAAACAGTGCTGCCCTGAGCCAGCTGTCCCCCTGGATCCGCTTCGGTCAGTAGTACCATGAAAAAAGAAGAAGGCAGTGTGTGTGTGTGTGTGTGTGTGTGTGTGTCTCAACTCACTGTCAGAGAGAAAAGAGAGCAAGAAAGTTGTATCGTATGTAGCAAAAAACTGGATATTAAGACAGTTTAAAATATTCAGCATCAGTATGTATTGATAAATCAATATTTTACACTGCAAGAATCAGTCGATAACTCCTATTTCTGTGTCTTTCTGGAGGAAAATAAAGTTCTTCAGCCACAGCAATCAAGCTTTAGGCTGGGTCATAGTTCAGTTACTGCTCAAACTTTCTGAAAGAGAAATAAAGTCCCAGAATAGTTGATTGGTGTCCCACAAGGATCAATATTAGTGCCCCTCAGACCTCCATGCATCCATTTTCAACTGCTTATCTGAAGCTAGGTCGTTGGGGCAGCAGGCTCAGCAAATTATTCCAGACGTCCCTCTGCCCAGCAACACTTTCCAGTTCCTCCTGGGGGACCCCAAGGTGTTCCCAGGCCAGATGAGATATGTAATCCCTCCAGTGTGTTCTGGGTCTACCCCTGGGCCTCCTACCAGTGGGACGTGCCTTGAACACCTCTAACAGGAGGTACCCAGGAGGCATCCTGATCAGATGCCCGAACCACCTCAACTGACCCCTTTCGACGCGAAGGAGCAGCGGCTCTACTCCGAGCTCCCTCCTGATGTCCGCGCTCCTTACCCTATCTCTAAGGCTGAGCCCAGCCACCCCACAGAGGAAACTCATTTCGGCCTCAAAAGACAAACTCTACACATTTTACAACAGCTTTGGTGTGTCAACTATGATCTGTTTTCAAATTTAAATTTGTGAGATAACAGATTGTCCTACAAAACTCTTGTTGAACACTTGGCTCAAAAAGTACAAACTCTAATTAGATTCTTATACCAGAACAGAAAGTGTTTCTTTTTGTCTCATTTGATTCATAACTCGAGAGCTATCAAACTCTCCACTGTGAGCATATGAAAAGGTTGTATGGTCATCACTGACGTCCAGAAAGCATCTGTATACCTGTGTTTTCATTCACAATGGCTTGCTATTTAAGTACCTGAGATATTTGACATTGTTTGTTGAGGTCAAAGCGAATGACTGTGACACCAGATCACACAATAAGTTAGCTTTAAGTAAAATTTAACATAAAGTGCTTCACACAATACAACCCCCACCTCTACCCACCCGCAAAGTGATGAATTACTTTTAATCAGTCTTTATAATCAATTAATTAATCTTCATAATTAATAAAGGCTTAAAAATGACAACATTAAATTAAAATGACATAACATGAGGTGAGGAAACACAATCAGAAATGTAAGGGATTTACAGCGAGGAAATGCCAGAGGCAGGATTAAAAATAGATCAAAACCCTAAACCTGTCAGATACCAAGAAGTAAAACATCATGAATAAAATTTACTCAAACCTTCTCTGACCTTTTTTACTGTGGCCTCCTTAATCTGTCCATCTTAAACCTCCTCCGTTCTCATCCTCCCATCAGGCCACCTGTCAGCCCAGCGCGTCGCATGCCAAGTTCAGCGCAGCGCGAAGTCTTCAGGTGTCTCTGTCTCCTCCTTCATCGAGGAGCTGGTGGTGCGCAGGGAGCTGACGGACAACTTTTGCTTCTACAACGAGAAGTACGACAGAGTGGAGGGTCAGTGTACATCTTGTTAAATCACATCCTGTTCACTCTGTGGTGATAAGAGTCCCACTTGTGACATCATTCAGATCTGTTTGCAGGCTGAATTACTCTGTCTTGATTATGATTTTAAAAATGTCGTGTGTTTCTCAGGTGCGTATGAGTGGGCTCAGAAGACCTTGAAAGATCACGCCAAAGACAAGAGACCGTATCTCTACACGCGTGAGCAGCTGGAGAAAGCAAAGACACACGACAAACTCTGGAATGCTGCTCAGGTACTTTTCTTATTCAAGTGGATTTGATGTCACGTGCTCACCACGCCGTGTTGGGCTTTGATTCTTACTGCTCTTTATTTCATATCATTGTTTATGTCATTACATCTTATCTTACACACTATCTTGTCCTACATCATTTTTATTTTTGAACTTCTTACTTTATCTTTAATTTTATCTAACTTTACCTTTAAAAAAATCTTATTTAATCTGTATTTTTATCTCTATTTCTTTTTAGCTTTTTATCCTTATTCTTATCAATCCTTATTTTTATATAGTTTATTTTTATCTGATTTTAGCTTTATTTCTAGCTATTTTATCTTTATTCTTATCTTATTTTATCCTTATTTTTTTCAGCTATGTCTTCGTGCTTCTTTTCATTTTTTTTATTCATTTATCTTTAATTTTTATCTAAATGTATCTCTTTTTTAAGCTATTTTTATCTTTATTCTTTTCTATCCTACTTTTTTATATATTTTATCCTTATTTCTAGCCATTTTATCTTCATACTTATTTTTTTAATATTCATTTTATCTCTATTTTTTAGCCATGCTTTCTTTATTATCTTATCTTTATTTTTACCTATTTTATCCTCATGTCTTGTTTTATTTTTAATTTTTATCTACTATCTTTTTTATTGTATTATATCCTCATTATTTTTTTTATCCTTATTGTGATTTGTACTTCTATCACTGAGCTGACCTCTTTTCTCATCCAGTATATTTTATTGTATCAATGACCCTGTGTGAACCTACATATGACTAATAGAGACAAACTGAACTGAAATCTCTCCATCAGTACCAGATGGTCGCTGAGGGGAAGATGCACGGTTTCTTGAGGATGTACTGGGCCAAAAAGATTCTGGAGTGGACCACGTCACCAGCGGAGGCGCTCTCAATCGCTCTGTACCTAAACGATCGCTACGAGCTGGACGGCCAGGACCCCAATGGGTTTGTCGGTGAGGAAGTAGATTAAATTCATAGTATGACACTGATTTATTGACTTTACATCCCTCCCAAATTCATGCTCTCCTTACTGTCTGTTCCTCCTGCAGGCTGCATGTGGTCTATTTGTGGCATCCACGACCAGGGCTGGGCAGAGAGACCCGTTTTCGGAAAGATCCGCTACATGAACTACAAAGGCTGCCTGCGGAAGTTTGATGTAGCCCGGTTTGAGAAAAAGTACTGTCCCAAAAACCTTTGAAACATAAAGTGCTTTGAAGGATGGGAATAAAATGCCTGACAGCCTGTATCTCTTGCACCTCTGCCTCAGGGAGTGTGTGTGTGTGTGTGCAGCCTTTCCTGTTTTATTCTTTACTGTTTGTTTGTAAAACAAAACTGATAGTTAACTGTCCAGTGCTTTTGCCTAATTTAACATGAGGTCATGATCTGTAGTCCCGACTCAGCTGCATTAGGAGGTGTTCGTTTGATGCAACTTTTTATTACTGTTTTTTTTATATGTGTTTTTTTAATGTTCATTAAGTTGAATTTTACTAGAGAGGCCTTGATTGTCATTCATGTTTTAAGAACTGCACATGTTCTTTTAGAGGAACTCTTTTTGAAATATCCCTCTTTTTATACCAAACCATTTCTGTTCATTTACATCAGTTTTTTTGTTCAAAGTTCTCCAGCTGTACATTTTTCATCTGAACGACCTGAAATAAAAAGCATGTTGCCTCTAACTTGTTTGACTGTTCTTTGCTCACAAGCACACATCCTCCCACAATCACTTTGAACTGCTGGCATTTACATTTAATTCATAATTAAGTGTAGCCATACTCTGGTCTATTATTATCTACCAGTTACTGTGATAGATGGTGATGGAGGAAGGTGTTGTTTTTTTTGTTGTTTTTGTTCAAAGTCTTAATTTGCAGTCATTAAAATCTCAGAATCAGTTGGGATGAAGTAAGTGGCTCTGCTTTTAACTCTGCTTTCTGCCACTGAAAACCATGGCTTTAGTTACTCGATGTAAACACGCTTCCCTCAGGCTGAACGTACTCAGAGTTGATTGAACTAATTCTGATCAGCTTTTTCTGGAACCGAAAACTCAGAGTTTCTCAGCTCAGGCTCAGTCAACCTGGAGATCTGGATTAGGCTCAGAGTTTGTTGAACCTGCTTCATGAAGGGGCTAATTGTTTTAGGTGAGCTTGTGATTTTCATATAGTTTGTGTGCATTCACACTTCTGCCTGGCCAATGTGCACCTCCTCAGAAATACATGTCAGGGCAATGCAGACCTCCTGTTTATTTGTGTACCCTGACACCATTTCCCTCAGTGGAAACAAAGCTTTTATTTACTTTAATTTTGCAGATAAGAAACAATAAATTGTGAAGACAATAAAGCCTCCACAAAAATAGTATTTTAATTCTTGTGTGTGATTTATCCTGGCTTCATATGAGCAGAGGAAATCTCCGCTATTTAAGGCTAATTTATAGCATGTAATATTTGTTTGGAAAACGTGTTTAGTAGGCCTATAAGACAGTTGTTTGTCAGTGAACCTTGTGAGTTGTAATGGAGCCAAATTTTGTAACGTTACCTTTGTTAAATGTTGCTGTTGTTCCTGGTTTCATATGAGTAGGGGAAAAGATCGTTAGCTGCTAGGCTAATTTACACAATGTAAAATGCCATAGGCTTGTGCTAATAACATTAGCATGTTGTATTTGTGGGGAAAATGTGTCCAGATAAAGACAAGTGTTTGTCTGTGAATGCTGCGAGTTATAGTGAAGCTGATTTGTGTACTTGTGTTTGAAATGGTCTCTATTAAGCCACATTTAATGTGTGTTTAATGTGTGTTTTGAATCAACTAAACTTACAGCACTTCACAGAAAGCGCACCACCGACTAGTGTTTTGGAGGTGTAACTGCATAATGACACAGACACACCACCGCACAAGTATAAATGCTCACAGCATAGGCCACATGCGTAGGCTACAGTAAAGTAAAGGTACCTCAAACTTATACTTGAGTACAGTACTTGACTAAATGTACTTTGCTACATTCCACCACTGTTGGTAGATCAGTGACATTCAAAATAATTTGATCAACTCTGCACACAGATGTCAACAAATGTATGACAAAAAAATAATTTGGTAAGAGAAACTTGTGTTCTTCCCCAAATAAGAAACAGAAAAGACAAATATGTGCAGTATTACATGTTGGTGTTTGCAGGGACGGGGTTACAACACAGTTGCAAATGTGGTTTTACCGAGCACTGATGTAATTAAGCACAGAAACAGAAACCACCTCTACCCAACCTAATTAACTGCACCTTCAGTAGTAGTGGATAAAAACAACCCCTTTAGGTAAAAATACACTTAACACCATTTCACAAATTACAATATGAAACCTCCTCCATGCTACAGGCCCTTTTGTTGTGTTAGTTCATTTCAAGGGAAAGAGATACGACTCCCAAGGTTGTGCTTTCTTGTGCTAATTAGCTAAAACCAGTTGGTATGGTTACAGGGAACATTACAGTGTGATATTATACTGTAATTTACTGGTTCCTCAGCACTGAAAGGGACAGTCAGCCACTAAATCTAAATTACACATTTTTTCCTCTTACCTGTAATTTAAACACTTTTGTTTTTGCTCCCATTTTTCACAGGTTTAAGTTAAAGATCCAAGACTTTTTCATGCACTCGGTAGATGTATCTCTCTAAAAATCCATGTTAGTGAGCACTTCTCCTTTTCCAAGATAATCCATCCACAATGCTACAGATGCTGCAAGTTTTCAGGGAGCGTGCCACTGGCATGCTGACTGCAGGAATGTCCACCAGAGCTGTTTCCTGTTAACACATCCTCACTCCGACCACGTCACATATCGACGTTTGGTCATGGACTTTCCACATCCACATACGCCGTGCAAGGTACCCTGGTTGCGTTGGTTGTTGACATTCTGGGTCGCTGTGTCAAGTTCTGCCTGTTACATGCATTGTCTTCTTTCAAAATACACTTATGTTTTCACAGGAAACTTAAGGTTTACAGCATTACGTAGGTACAACACCGCAAATTCACGTTTTCTCCCTTCAACAACAAACATACATGGTTGGGTTTAGGAAAAAAGAACAGGGTTTGGCTTTATAATCTTGCAGGACACAAACACCGCTCTCTCGGGTGAAAGTCAGTGTTTGTTGGACCCATCCACCACCCCTCTTGTCCGCCCCATTCGGACTTTGCTGCCCTAACTTTCGTCCTTGTTCCACTGCGTTTCCCCCTCACGCAACCGCGTGCCGTTACGCTATAACGGCAACTGGCTGTGTATCATGCTGACATTAAAGGACGCCTTTTCTATTGGCTTCTGATGCTGCAAGTCACTGACCAAGCACCAGATTTCGACGAATTCGGAGTGAGACCAGGCTCAAACTGAATGTTCATTTTACTACCATAACATGTCTCCCGTGGTGTTTCCCTGATTTGGTAGTGCATCCAACCATCCTTACACCCGCACAAGTTGGTTATGATAACAAACTGCTGCCAGGTCAAGACCCTGGTGAGGATGATGAGCATGCAGATGAGCTTCCCTGAGAAGGTTTCTGATATTCTTTGGTGGTGCAAACAAGTTGTTGCATCAGCTGTTTAGATGGCTGGTCTCAGATGATCTTGCAGGGGAAGATGCTGAATATGGAGGTCCTGAGCTGGTGTGGTTACATGTGGGGCTGTTTGTCTGGGTGGGGGAAAATGATTCTGGAGACGTCTTATGGTATTAAAATTAATATTCAGTTCAGGGGCAACAGCTCAGATGGACATTCCTGCAGTCTGCATGCCAACAGCATGCTCCCTCAAAACTTACGAAATCTGTGGCTTTGTGTTGTGGGATAAATTTTAGCGCCTTTTACTGTGACCATCTCAAGGCACACCTGTGTAGTGATGCTGCTGCTTAATCAGCACCTTGATACGCCACACCTGTCAGGTGAATGGATTATTTTGGAACAGGAGTGCTCACAAACACAGATTTTAACAAATTTGGGACTGACGTTTGACAGAAATATGCCTGCTGAGTGCATTAAAAAGTCTGAGATTTTTAACTCAAAATTGTGAAAACTGTGAGCAAAAACAAAAGTGTTGCGTTTAAACTTTAGTTCAGGTGTACTTTGTTTTGGTGTGAGTTGCTAAATGTTATGTTATTATTAGTTAAGCAGAAAGAAAGTTGTTCCTGCATGAATCTGCTCACAACAAGGTCTGTGGATTATCCTGAGCACCATCTAGTGCCATTGCATTCAAGAAGAGGCAGACATCTCTACGGCCGAAATCTCCAATACCCAGCAACTCACACCAAAACAATCTAGACTGATCAATAGCACTACAGGTAAGAGGAAAAATATCTATTTTTGATTTTGTGGTGAACTGTCCCTTTAAAATAGAGAGTAGTAATAACAATTAACCCATAATGCATGTCATGTTTTAGCAGAATATGAATTATATTCCAATTAATCTTGTCTCATACAAGAGAAAATGCAACCTTTCTCTACATCAATTGCTTTGGTAGTGATGTGTGGTTTACTTTAATGCAGCTATTGACATACTGCGCATCTCACTCCATAATTCTCTCCGAACCAGTCCAACAATAAATTCAGTCTGTGACAGAGAACAGTGTGGATTTACGAGCAGAGGAGGATGTCTATATTTAAACTTCTGCCACAACTGTAAACAGATGTGCAGTGGTTTAAGTTAAAGAATTGTTTTATCCAGCGCTCAAACAATAAGCCGTCTGTAACACCAATATTTCACTGTAACACAGAACATCCCATCAACACTGACTCAAAGGAGGATGTTGCTGGTAATCTTCAAGCTCCTTTGTTGGAGACTGTTGGTGCTTTATTTAATAGATCACAGCAGCAGAGTCACACACAGCTGTGTAAGAACACACTCACTGCTCGTTTTAAGCTGATGATATTTAGTGTCTGAAAAATGTGCAGCCGAATCTTCAGGTTTCACAAAGTTATAATAATAAAATAAGATTACATAACATTAGCCCTGCTGTGTAATTTTACCAATTACATTGCTTGTGCAGCCTGGAGGTGCATTTTACTTAAAAGCTGGCTCTAAATTCTGTCTGTGAACTCTGTATCCTGCCCGCATTCTCACCCAGCAGCACTGATACTACCTCAGGTAAATGTCAGACAAGATTAATTGCTTTGCTATGAACCACAGTGCCCAGTTGTTTTAGGAAATTTCTTTTTCTTCTCCTTATGAGAACTTACATTTCCTTGAGTCCTCACTCTTCTCACATGACCGGGAATGACCCCCTGCCATCTTTAAGGATCTTTTAATCCCTTAAATGCAGAGGAAACACAGGTCTCTTCTTCACATCTTTCTCTCACATCCTCACGAGGAGATACGTTGGAGCTCCTCGTGAGGATGTGAGAGAAGGTGGCACGTTGTATGGTAGCCTCAGCCACCAGAATATGAATGTGTGTGAATGGGTGAATGTGACTTGTAGGGTAAAAAGCGCTTTGAATGGTCAGAAGACTCAAGAGGTGCAGGTCCATAACTTGAATGTGGATAAAATGATTCAAACGTGTGACCAGTGGTTCCCAGCTGGTGGGTCGCGGGTCCAAAAGTGGGTTGAGGGGCATTTTGAATGGTAACGTATCAACTTTATTTTTAAGTACAGTGAATTTCCAGCACAGAGCTTTCATTTTGAAGTGCAGTTTTCTGCTATAGAGTGAGTAAATAACAAACGCCGACTTAACAGAGACAGCAAACTAACTTGAGACATGGCCAAACACAAGTATGACGCTGAATATATCAAACTGTGTGGACCTTGAACTAATGACTAAGGAGAAATCTGGACCCTTTGGCTGAACCAATTTTCCATTGCTCTAGACTTTCATAACCCTGATAGTGAAACAAGTCCTTGCGTACGGGTTGTGGCACTCAAAAAAATGTATCCACTGATTTGCAGACGTCTCTTTTGCCATGTAAGTCTATGGGGAAAAGTCTGTTTAGGCTACATGTGACGGATATAATTCCACACAGGTAAAACTGGCTTCAAAGCCCGATGCACCTCCTCAAAGGCTCTAAAAACTACACACCAACGCTAGAGTCAAAGTCAGGCAATCAACCCGTGGTTCATCCTCTTGGGACCTTGAGTGTCTCTACGAAATGTCACAGCTGTTCATCTAATAGCTGTTAAAATATATCAGTCTGAACCAAAGTGGGACGTCGTCATCCCCAGAGCCATGCTGCTAGAACGTAGATAAAAACACTAAGTGATGAGATATTGGATTATGTGAGCCGTGTCTTTCTCCTGTTCTCCTGGGGAGTTTCTCCCTCTTGACTTTGCAGGTGTTTGAGTCATTTCAGCACAAGAGCATCAGACTTAAAGACATAAGGAAAATGCAATCACAGCAGAACTCCTGTGTCCTGGGCTTTACCTGCCTTTCGTGAAACAGCTTGCGTATAAATTGAGCGGAGAGCTAATCTCACCCACTAAGGCTGGTATAACAGGGAGAAAATGAAAACAGTGAAGCGGTGCCAGAGTTTAATCAATGTGCTGTTGATATCCCTTTTCCCTTTTATCTGCCAATATTTACAGTCTCCAGATTACTTTCTGCTTACACGGACATTCGCCGTAGCCTTGTAAGTACATTTTTCAGATGGTGTGTGAGCTTATTTTGCCAGGTACCACGCTGAATAATGCTGCGACTCAACCTTGACACTCCAATACCGGTCAGTACAAGCAATTTACAGGAAGGGAGGAAGGAGAGAAAATGGTGTTCTTCACATTCTCATTCACAGGCCGGGGTTCTTTATAAGAAAATTCATTCCTCACAGGACATTTGCCCTAGAATCCGTGGTTAGGTCCATTAGTATTCAGGCTTTTCCCCCATAATAGTCCATCCTTTCATTCTCCATCATGCATTCTGTTCAGGATCAGAGGACACGGAGGTGATGGCATGCACAGGGCCGATGCTTGGAACATCCTATGTTGAGTTTTTAATTAACTGTACTTGCATGTGCTTGGACTGTGAGATGCATCCGTGTCCATTACCAACTCTGAACTGGAAAACACTGGTTTCCAGTACAAGGCTTTCAACCACTTATTTATTTTTTTGTGGTCACTTGTGGGAGGCGGAACAAGCTTAAAACAGAGAATTAGCAAAGTCAGACATTGCCTTGGACACTGTCTTGGAATATCATTACAAAATGTAATGGCAACCCATTAGATAGTTGTTAGGACATTTCAGTCGGTATCCAAAGCTTTAAGTTTAGTTTTTGACATTATTTCACCAAATTTATACCCTTTAAACTTCACGTTTTCATATGCTTCACCACAGACTGTGACATCACCCATCTGTTTTTGGACTCGTTTTTTCGAGCCTCAAGTTTGGAATTTCACATTTTGTTTTTTTGGAGCCAGAAGTGACCATATTTAGAGGAGAGGCTGGAGCTGTGTAGGAGCGAGGGGTGGATCTGACTGAGAAGCCGAGGACACTCGCTTAATTATGTGAAAGTTAATTAATAAAATGTAAATGGGTGAGTTATATAAAAATTCACCCTCTGTACAGTTGGGAAATGGGGAAATGGGAAAATTAGCTACAGTTACCATACCAGGTTTTTGTACCAGGTTGTAAACATGTTTATCTCTGCCTCAAATGTGGGCATTGTAACATGGGGGTCTATGGGGACTGACTTGCTGCTGGAGCCAGCCTCAAGTGGCCATTAGAGGAACTGCAGTTTATGGCACTTTGTGTAGGCTTCCGGTTTGGCTTCACCCCACTACTGGATATTTGTTTGGATGTAGAAAACTCCCTCCACAGGCTGCCTGTGCTGCTGGTACTGAATTCTAAATGATGGTGCTGCTGATGACACAGGTGAAGGACAAACCAGTCTAACTTCTTCTTTTTTCTCAACTTCTGTTTCTTGTTAGATTTGACCTTCGAGCTCCAGTCCATCAGTGTCAGTGCCCATCGTCACAATACACTCAAACTCATCTCATTATGAGACACCTCACATCATCCTCTCCGCAGTGAATCACTTCTCCTCCTCCATATCCGTCTTGTCTCTGATGGACATTTGCACATTACGTCCTGTCCTTGCACTCATCTCAAATTATCATTCTGATGTTAAAAGAATATTGTAAGACTGCTGCAGCTCATAGGTTTCAATTCCCTATCATTTGCTGCTTTAACAATGGTCTGTAAGTGTTCCGTTGTGTCTATTAAGATAAATTAAATTTGTGACTCTCTACTTACATTATGTTGTGAGTGAGTCAAAACATGTCAGGGTGATGCAGATGAATCACACATTTCCATGTAGGTTGAGTTTGAACAGATGAAAACAAGTGATGTGAAGCAGCAGTGGAGAGTAACTAAGTACATCTACTCATCTACTTCATTCGTCTTTAGTTAGGCTTAGCTTTAGTAACCTCTCAGATTACAATTTTTCATCCCCTTCCTGTCTAGTGTTCCTACTTGTTAAACTGGAAAATGCATCGTCACAAAGCTGAAAACAGGGCGGGTTTTCTGAGCTTATGTAAACATATGATGATCTTATAGAATATGACACATTGCTGTAAATTCACCTACCCAGCTATATATAAGGGGAGGTAAAATTAACACATCTACAGCAGTAAAATACAACATACACATTAATGCAGCAGTAATATTCATCCAAAAACATCACATATAAAAGTAAATGTCAGGGACCATTTTTATCTTTGATACTTAACGTGGTTTTACTTAAACCTCCTGCAGCTCTCCCCTCTCTGTCTAAGCCCACCACAACCGTGAGCATATGCACATGTCTTGTAGAGTCAGCCCCTCCTTGCCCTGCTCTCTCTTAACTTGGTTTATCAGACCACAAATGAGACAAGTTTTATCAAGCTGTGGACTGCTTCCCTGGTCACTAGCATGGGAAATGGAGCTGCGGTCGGTAGCTGTAGTGGCTAAAATTCAAACGGTGCAAAACCCCCAATGCCTGGTGTTACAGCAGGCTGGTGACCAGCAGCAGCACTGGAGATAACCTGTGTAAAGGCAGCAACAGAAAGTTTGCCTTACCAGTGGGAAGTCAGGACTGACACAGATTTTATAGTTCTTTAGCCCCTTTTAGTTTTTGTTTTCTTCTGTTTTCTTTCCTCTTCATAGTCATTACGCATTTTGTAGTTCTATGTCTCTTTGTAGTTTTATGTTTCTTTGTGGTCGTTTTTTGAGTATATTCATTTGAGTAACATTTTGCAGGTGAAGGCCAGGAGAACCCCTGACAGTTTAAGCCCCTGACCCTGTGACCTCTAGGCCTGTTCAAAATTCATCCATGCCGAGGACACACTGTGATTCGAGGCTCTAGTTAATGTTAGCTACATAACCGTGAATTTGAAGCTGCAGGTGTAAACCTTTGGTTAGCAGAAAGCTAAACTATAACTGATATTTTCTCTCCATGCTTGAAACACTTCATTGATACTGACATGTTTTATCTAATTTTTTGTCAGACTCTCTTTCAAGCAGTCCATTTTCTTTTTTTGGGTCGCTTTGCAGTGTAGGCAGTTGTTGTCAGTGCTGGAATAGCAACTTTCTCTGCAGGATTCTCCGCCATTGAATCAGGCTTTAATTGAAGGGATGTGCACCTGCATTGGCATTTAGAAACACCCTCTCTCCAAAATAACCTGTGATTAGTGAAAGTCTCCTGTCATGTATTTGATTCTTTAAAGCCTGAAAGCAGAGCCAAGAGGACATGTACAAGTCTAGTTTTCTCCCAGACCACCTGAATTACAATATGCTCAAAAGTTATCATGGGATTTTTTTCCCATTGACACCAAAATTAAACTGCCTACCCCGGCTCAAAGTAAGATTTTAAAAGAGGGATTTTACTTGTAAGATTTTCTTCCAGCGCTGATGTGAGACCAAAACCTTCACCTGCAATCCACCTCCCCTTATACGACTCCCACTGAGCATCACATTGTCTTTTTATTGTTTCCAAATTTGGGATTTTATGGTTTCCAACATGCCATTTCTGTGAGTGAAAGTCAAAATGAAACACATCGCATTTCTCATTTGGGCTGATTCCTGCTTTAATTTCACAGCGCCCACACTCTGCTGCTCACATAATTCTTTAAAGTTAAATGATACTGTCTGCTTCATATTGTCATATCAAAGCGCCACGGGTGGTTATAATAACCGCGCTCGTGAATGAATACCATTACCTCAGTGAGACTGTGATGCTGCCTTTTAAACGAGACTATTTGTGGAGCCGGTGGTTAAACTGTGTTTTCTCTTATAGCGATGGAAGTTGTGGGTAGACTGCTGTTCATTACTGTTGGTGGAGCACATTGATAACAGTGTGTCATTGCAACGTGATTTGTCTCCATCCATCAGTCAGTTGTCGTATGTCCTCCTGATTCAAGTCGATCATCATTAATGTTTTCTGTATTATTGATCCAGTGACAGCTTCTTTCCCCTCTACCCCTCATAATTATCATCTCCATTTGTGCAAATGAGTTTTCCCCCTGCTCTGTGTGTCACCCAGTTGAGATGAGACAGTCAAGTGGAAAGGTCCTGGTAGCTCTTGGCAGACGTCATCACTCATAAATAACTTGTGCTGTCGGGCAGCACTTTAACCATGATGTTTCCACAGAAGTCTGGTTGATCTTTAAGAGTCTGAACATGAAAACAAGTGTAAAGACTTGTTATATGCACATGTTTCCAAGCTAACACATAAGAAAAACACATTGTAACAGCAGCACTGGTGTTCGAAAGCAGGTCATTTAATCATATTTACTATTTCAAGGGTACACGTTGAGAAAAAGATACATGCTTTTTTAAATACTGCATCGGGTTATGAACAGTAATCAAAGAGTAGATAAATATTCACATGTCCTACATACAGGTATGTTTACACTTCTATGTTTTACTACAAGAAGAGCAACAGATACAGGTGATCCTTCAAACCTGGCATATTTATTTTTCCTCTTACCTGTAGTGCTTTTTATCAGTCTAGATTGTTTTGGTGTGAGCTGCTGAGTGTTGGATATATCAGCCGTAGAGATGTCTGCCTTCTCTCCAATATAATGGAACTAGATGGCACTCAGCCTGTGGTGCTCAAAGCGCCAAAAAAATACATTTGAACACTCAACATCAATGTCTCTCTCCAGAAATCATGACCTGGTTACTCAAGATAATCCACAGACCTTGTTGTGAGCAGGTTTTATGTAGGAACTATTTTCTTTCTACCGAACCGCCAACTGTATCACTGCGCAGAAAGAAGTGTTCATCTATTATCTATTCGAGCAAACAATTCAATACTCATGTAACCAGCACCAACAATGTCACTGCTTGGTAGTCTCACTCACCAAACCTTTCTCAAGAAAAGAAATGTCTGGCTGGGCCGACTCTCACTTTAAGATTGGAGGAAAAAACACCCCGGCTGCTTGTATTTCTTTCAACCAATCACAATCATTCTGGGCGGTGCCACAGCAACGATGTGCTTGCAAAAATATTGCCGGGGGGAAAAAGGTTTCGGTGTAACACGCCCACAAATATATCGCCTACAGGACGCGAACCATGGCAGAAAAATGGCTCCATCCCCGCAAGATCAAACACCGCAAAAGTTAGTAAAGGACGTGTTGAAAACAGTTGAAAACTGCTACACAACCGGAGGTGGTAGGGCGGGACTTCAGCGGGTGGCTCGTTCCGCCCAATGAGAGGCTGATCTATGCAGCGAACTTCCGCCCACTCAGACTAGCTGTGCAGAAGGAAGTGTGCATCCGCTCAATTCATCCTCATACAATGGTTTGTACTGTAACGGACTGGGTGATGTGATGTTATCTGTATGGATTCTGTCACTGTTAAGAATGTGTTATGTTCACCTGCAGTGAAAAGGTCTCTTTTGGCAGTTACTGAGTTTTCTGTAATGTCAGTGAATGTGTCACTCTCAGCGAGGTTTTGTGCTTTTAAACGCTGTGAAGCCTGTCAGTCAGTTCGTGCCTCGTAGCTTCATTGCTAAGGGACGCTACAGTATAACATCCTCCAGAAAGGCACATACAACTCTTTGTATGATATCTAACGAATTAGTGCCCCACGAATGATGTTGCGTACTTAACATAAAGTTACTTTGGCTTAGTTTTAGAAACATGGTTGGGTGTCTTTAGGTTTAGACGTATGTAGGTTACATTTAGGAAAAGAAACGTGGTTACGATGTACCTCAGAATGACTCAAAGTTCACTTCAGTCATTTTGAGGTTCTGAACACCGGTCTCCTAGAGGATTGCCCCGTGTTTTTTTGACCTATCCACCACCTTAATCTGCCTCCTTAAGGGGACTACTCCCTTCTTTACTCCCATCAGTGCATTGGTCACCTGATCACAGCCTTGCAAAATACACAAATTACTGGCTCATGATTACATGGGATAGATACGAATTTTAGTGTATTACTTTTTCAGAATCGGAATCAGAATGTCTTTTATTGTCATTGTATCATTAAAAAACCCACAATGAAATTAGGAGTGCTACTCCTGAAAGGTGCCGACCAAAAAGGCACCAAACTGGAGAGCGAAGAGCTGCTGCACAAACACCTGCTGCCATCTTGGACATCACTTTCAGGACGCCATAAATGTTGACATCTCGCACTGTCACGAGCACAAGCTTCTCGTCCATGAGTAGATGCACTCTTCCTTCTGTGCAGTGATACCGTTGGCCGGTTTAGTTTGGTAGAAAGACAATAGTTCCTACATGAAACTGCTCACAACAAAGTCTGTGGATTATCTTGAGTAACCAGGTCATGATACTAGAAAGAGACATTGCTGTTGAGTTTTTCAATTTGGTGCCACCAAACCAAGTGCCATTTCGTTCCACTTTACTGAAGAGAAGGCAGGCATCTCTACAACTGATATCTCCAACACTCTGCAACTCACAATAAAGCAATCTAGATTGATAAGTAGCACTACAGGTAAGAGGAAAAATATGTATTTGATTTGGGGGTGAACTGTCCGAGTAAGTACACAAAAAACAGGTGGAAACGTGACAAACAGCATTAAAAAAAATCATTGTGTCTTCAGTATTTTCAGAATATTATTCAAATACTTGTAAGGCACATGACTAATCAGCTTTGCTACTTGTTACAAATACCATAGACAAACCATTACCTTGTGTTTATTTACCCTGCTTCAGTTAATTGACTTTCATTTTCACCCCTGACTCATTCCTAGACAAAATGTTCTTGCTTTTAAACAGGAGCCATTGTGCATCCATTCTTTGCTGTGAAAGCACGCTGATAGGCAGCAGAAACTAAGCCAGCCTGGAAATGTTATGCTTGAAATTATACAGTATGCACAATAAATACATTCACCATCAACCCATTAGCTATATACATTCAGGCACAGGGAGAACATGCAAACTCCACACAGAAAGGATTCAAACCCAGAACCTTTCTGCTGCGAGGCGACCGTGCTAACCATCGTACACAAATACAAGAGACAGACGATGGGTTACATTTCCCATGCATGACAATGCTGTTGTATCATTCATATGATAATTTCATTGTTCATCCAAACATTGGCGTCAGAGAGGTCGATGTTGCTCCATCTCATCATTTTTTCCACTTCATTCAGTCTTCCTCAGTCCTCTGTCGAAACAGGATTTCAGTCACTGTAGATATTTCTGCAGTCTGGAGGACTTTCAGATACAGTAGAAGAGTGTGCGGCTATGTGGAATGCTTGTTTTTTAAGTCAGTCTCTTAAAAGAACAGTGTGTAAGATTTAGGGGGATTTAGTGGCATCCAGCAGTGAGAATTGCAGATAGCAACTGGATGAAACTCCTGGTTAGTATTCCTCCAGTGTTCATTGTTTCTGAGGTTTTTACGGGGAGCTGAATTATCCACAGAGGTCTCCTCCTCTTTCGAAAACAAACCGACCCGCTGATTAAAACCAGTACAAACACTGAATAAGGCATTGTGTTACAAATCACTGTTTTTCCTATGCTGTTTGGCATGTCGCAGACCAGCTGCTCTCACAGCATCTGCTAGTTTGTGCTTGCCTTTCATCTCTGATAAATTAAGATCCAGACGTTCAAAAGGTTTTTATCAGGAGCAGAATCAATCACAGAGGTCTCTTCCTCTCCAAAGCAAATGAACCAGGGGTCTCATTTATAAAACAGTGCATAAGATCTATACTAGAAATGTACATACAGACAAAAGCCAAAAATGGCATGCGCCCAAAAATATTCGACAATTTCTACAATCAGGCGTCCACCTCACCATGTGCGTCGCCAATTTCCTGTCTCCAAAATGTTCATACGCGTGGGTCAAAGTTTCTCCCCTCAAGTCTGTTTTTATAGATCACAACTTATCCATGGGAAGTGGCCTACGCCTCTTTCAGGCATTTCATGTGTATGCAATATTTGAAATTAAGACCCCAGGTTATTTAAACAAGTAAAAACACTGAATGAAGCATTTTCACATTAAAAAAAAAACATTTTTCCGATGCTCTAGTTGCAGAGGGACTTCTAACTACAGTGGCCGATGTGAAAACGTCAATGACCCAATCTAGAGCTAGTTTGGTTATTCTTGGCTTCTGTAGAAACATGGCGGTGCAACGTGGCGATCTCTGTAGACAAGGACCTGCTCCCTATGTAGATATAAATGGCTCACTCGTAGGTAACAAAAACATACAGACATCCATTTTCATCCGCTTATCCGGGGCTGGGCCCGTACCACCTCAACTGACCCCTTTTAATGCGAAGGAGCAGCGGCTCTACTCCGAGATCCTTCCAGATATCCGAGCCCCTCACCCTATCTCTGAGGCTGAGCCCAGACACCCCACGGAGGAAACTCATTTCAGCCGCTTGTATCTGCAACCTCATTCTTTCGGTCACTATTCAGAGCTCATGACGATAGGTGAGGGTTGGGACGTAGACGGACCAGTAAATCGAAAGCTTTGCCTTCTGGCTCAGCTCCCTCTTCACCATGGTGGTCCGGTGCAGCGCCTGCATCACTGCAGATGCCGCACCAAACCGCCGATCCATCTCCCACTCCATTCTACCCTCACTTGTGGACAGGACCCAGATAATTGAACTCCCTTGCTTGAGGCAGTAACTCTCCCCCAGCCCGGTTTGCCAGCAGATTCGGAGGTGCTGACTCGCACCTAAATGGCTCATTCTAAGGTAACAAAAACACAATGATTCTCATTTCCATGTGATTATACGAAAACATAAGAAAACATACTTATTATAATCCATTTTTGCCAACACATCCCCCTAAATCTTAGACACTGGACCTTTAAGGCTTGCCACATAACCTTTCGTTATGTGGTTCTGTCCATTCAGGGAAATGTCATTACATCTTCATGCAACATCCACCAACACTTTGAGGGTTATCCTTCCATTTGGGGAGCCTTTCTAATATGAAGGTCAATGGGCAGTGACTTATATTTAGTCATGGATGACAAGTCAAAGGAAAAACCAAAGAAAAGTGTCTTATGAGGTGTTGGAACATCACAGGCCATTCACATTCACTCATTTTGTGTGTTGGTGATGGTGGTAGCTAGCTGAAATGAATTCTGGATACTTTGTAGGCCATAGGATATGATCCACAACATTTCCAGGCTCTTGCATTTCTCTACTTTGGTTTTTCCTTTAACTTCTGTATATAATGTTCTCGGACGTCCTTTAGCCCCGACTAAGAACATTTCACGCTGTTTAGCGTTTTCTCGCTCAAGGTGCTGCGTTGGGTCATCTGTATGCTTGAGTGTAATGACCAGCTGTGAGAATAACAGGTAAAGTGACTGAACATTTCTCTGAACCTCGTGGACATGAGGTTGTAGAGGATGGGGTTGACAGCAGAGCTCAGGTAGAAAAAAACTCCGGAGACGATGTGGACGTGCTCAAAAACCTGGAGGTGCTCCTCGGACGTCTGGTCGATGTAGCTCCACATCAAGCGGTCCACGTGGAAGGGAGCCCAGCAAATGCCGAACATAACCACCAGCACACCTGTACAAACCAGACAGTTTAGGTGAACAGTAGTAAACTGGACAGGTAGATTGAAGACAGGCAAACAGAAACACATGCACACATATTGTATACACTTGTACAGCCCAGTCACCAGAATAAAATGTTTGCATTGTACATTTCTGAACAGATATGTTACATTTATACATTTCATACATATGAAGTAGTTCAGATTACATGAATATGAGCTGAGTTTCTCATCAGGAGGAGGATGGTGTGACACCTTAGGCAAGACAGCTGCCAAGCAGCTAGTCTGAGTGGGCGGAAGTTCGCTGCATAGATCAGCCTCTCACTGGGCGGAACGAGCCACCCGCTGAAGTCCCGCCCCACCACCTCCGGTTGTGTAGCAGTTTTCAACCGTTTTCAACATGTCCTTTACTAACTTTTGCGGTGTTTGATCTTGCAGGGATGTAGCCATTTTTCTGCCATGGTTCGCGTCCTGTAGGTGATATTTTTGTGGGCGTGTTACACCAAAACCTGTTTCCCCCTGGCAATATTTTTGCAAGCGCACCGTTGCTGTGGCACCACCCAGAACGACTGTGATTGGTTGAAAGAAATACAAGCAGCTGGGGCGTTTTTTTCTCCAATCTTAAAGTGAGAGTCGGCCCAGCCAGACATTTCTTTTCTTGAGAAAGGTCTGGTGAGCGAGACTACCAAGCAGCAGACCACTGTTCAAGACTAACAAATCTGGGGGGTTTAAACGAGAGTTCGGGAAATGTCCAACCATTTTTGTAGCGACAAAAGCAGGTGTTTTTTAACAAGAGTTTAGGACATCTTTGGCCTTTTTTGTAATGACAAAAGCAGGTGTTTTATGATGATAGATGGGACACATCCTGCCATCTCTGTAGCAACAAAAGCGTGTATTTTTTATTTTATTTTATTTTATTGTTTTACAATAGTTCAGGACATGTCTTGCCATTTTTTTGACTACAAGAGGGTAATTTTTAACGAGAGCCCGGGACATGTCAAAATGTGTTTGTAGCAAAGAAGCAGGTGAGCTTTAATTAGAGTTTGGAAAATGTCAAGCGGTTTTTGTAGCAACAAAAACAGATGTTTTTTAACGAGAGCTCGCGACATGTCCAAGCATGTTTGTAGCGACAAAAGCGGCATTTTAAATTTTTTTGTAATGACAAAAGCAGGTGTTTTATAATGATATATGGGACTTGTCCTACCATCTTTGTAGCAACAAAATTGTGTATTTTTTTTTTTTTTTACCATAGTTCAGAACATATCCTGCCATTTTTGTGGGTACAAGAGGGTAATTTTTAATGAGAGTTCGGTACATATCAAGTGACAGATGGGGTTGAGTTTATTGAGAGTTGGGGAAATATCCAGCTGTTTTTGAAGCGACAAAAGCAGGTATTTTTTAATGAGAATTCAGCACATGTCCAAGCGTGTTTGTAGTAACAAAAGTGGGTGTTTTTTTGATGAGAGCACAGGAATGTCCAAGTGTCTTTGTAGCAACAGAGGCGGGTGTTTTTTAACGAGAGTTTGGGACATGTCCAAGTGTGTTTGTAGTGGCAGAAGCAGATGAGTTTTAATCGTAGGTTGGGAAATTTCCAGCAGTTTTAGTAGCAACAAAAGCGTACAAATTCAAATGTAACATGCAGAAATGTACAATGCCAACATTTATTCTGGCAACTGAGCTGTCACATGACATTCCCAGACACACTGGCAATCCTGACGTCAGTTTTAGTTACCATAATGTGACAGACGTCTAGACAAAGCTGAGACCAATGGGCTGTAAGTTAAAACTATACTGGAAACAATGGGTGTACACACACACACACACACACACACACACACACACACACACATGCACTCAATTTAAATGTAGTTTTCTGCTTCTTAGTAACTTGAAGAAAACCAAAATGACACCCACACAGCATCTTGGTGACTTGCAGGTTGCGTTTGCTCAGCTTCTGCTTGTGAGACCTGGACAGACTTTCTGGTCCAAAGCTACCCCTGGTGTCCACCACAGTTATCCTCTCCCTGTGCAGATGCAGGCCAATGAGCAGGTAGAGAACGCTGATTATCAACATGGGGAGTAGGAAGAAGGCCAGCGTGGAAATCAGGATGATCAGGTTGTACATCCATTTGGGCTTAGTCACATCTGAGGATGGAAATGTAAGAGATAGATGTGTCAGTCAGATCATGATCCCACCTGTACCATGGCTGCTACAGCTTTTTATACCACTGCAAAACCTCCTAGCCCTCTCTGAGGATGGCAAAATCAATCAACAACTATTAGATGCGGATCTAACTTCAGTGATCTTTGACTTTTCCTTGATGTTTCCTCTGGTGTTATTGGCTGCCTGACAATTTAGTGTTTTTAATAGCATTCCTTGACAACTATTGTATGGATTACCATGGCATTTGGTTCAGATATTGTGAATGTGAACTACCTGTACATGCAACCTACACTGTACTGTATATGGTAATGTAGTTTGGTCAGACCACACTGGATTAGAGTATTAGAAGGTCAGGTCGCCAGACTATCGCAGGGCTGACACATTCATTCACACCTATGGGCAATTTAGAATTACTGATTAACCTGCATGTCTTTGGACTGTGGGAGGAAGCCGGAGTACCCAGAGAAAACCCACACTGATGGGACAGACACCCTGGGTTCGAACCAGGAACCCTCATGCTGTGAGGCGACAGTGCTAACCACCACGCCACTGTGCCACCCATTTCAATTTTAACCATTTGTATTTAATGTAACTCATTTTAATTCTAAAATCCTAAAAGATCTGCTCTAAAAACAGCAAAAATTAAATCTCAATAATGAAATCTATACGTACAGCAGATAGCAGATCGGGGAAACTGTCGTCCAAACCTTGGAGGCAGCACCGCAATCCCATGCAGACTGGTGTTTGGCACAGCACACAGCATGGACAGCACCCACAGCACGACGATGACCCTCTTGACGTGAGCACGTGTGGCCATGTGTTTGACTTTGAGAGGGTGCACCACCGCCACGTAGCGCTCCACGCTGAGCGCTGTGACATTGAGGATGGAGGCGAAGCAGACCGTCTCAAACAGGAAGGTTTTGAAGTAGCAGCCCCCCTCCCCGAGCAGGAAGGGGTAGTTCTGCCACATCTCATACAGCTCTAATGGCATGCCCAGCAGCAGCACCAGCAGATCAGACACCGCCAGGCTCAGCAGGTAGTAGTTAGTGGGCGTCTGCATCACCCTGTGGCGCAAAATGACAGTGCAGGTCAGAGAATTGCCCAGCACACCCACCAAGAAGATGGTGAGGTAGGTGACGCAGACGGGAAGGAAGATGGGGGACCTTGAGGGCCCCAGCTGCTTGGCCAGATACTCCTCCTCACTCAAGCACATGTCACCCAGATCTTGTGCGGTGGCATTAGCCAACACCCAGGAGATATTCATCCCACACAGCACAGCAGCATCGGGGCAGCCCACGTCACTGAAAACAGTGGCAGCAGATGTGAAAAGAGCAGCGAGGGAGCAGTTTAACTCCGGCATGTTGCTGATCGGCAGGAAGGTTACTTGTATTTTAAACCTAATGGAAAAAGAGAGAAGAGAAAAGGTGCATTTTAAAGACTTGCCTCACCAGTTTTACACATGATGTTCAGCCTACTCATCAGAAGGAGAACTACAGAGTGTGAAAACAGCTGCTTATAATGTCTTCTGTGGCTCAGGATGGTATGGAGCCTCCACTGGCTTTTTTTCTTTGCATTCCCTCATATTCATTGTTTAATTCTCAATCTGCACAATTTTTCAGGCAACTGGCAGCTGAAATGTGCCTATATCGCAAATCCTCCATACACAGCACACACATGCAACATGTTCATAGCACAAGGTCAGTTATGAGCAGCGTGCCTGGAGCAGTTTGTGGGATTGCTACGTTGCCTAGGGGCGAAGAACTGGCTCCTCTCCAGCTGCCAGTCCACACGTGATCTGTAAAATATGCTTCCACCATGAATACTGAAATCAGGTCAGCCCTGTCAACCACGAAGGGACTCGAACCCTCAATCTTCTGATCCGAAGTCAGACGCCTTGTCCATTAGGCCACGTGGTCTTGCTTCTGTGTTGAAATATTTCTCAGTCCCTTGTGATATATTTGTGTACTCTCACAATACTTCTCTTCCTCCATTCCTTCTGAGCTATCGGCAATGTCCGTTTCCACTCAGCAGCTCCCAGTGGAACGCCCCAGTATGGATCAGCTCATTGTATGTCACAGCTAGGCTTTTAGTAGGCTGCTATAGTACTAACAATTGGAGGTGGCTAAAAGCTCCTTCACTGACACTGCATGCTCCTGGGCCACCAGAGGCTACAGCAACAGCAATTAACTTATGTAAAGTGTTATTGAGTACCATGAAAAGCGCTTTATAAACAAAATGCATTGTTACTATTATTATTATTATTTATAGTGAGATGACTCACCCAGGTGCACACAGTGAGCGTTTGTTGGGGACAAAAATCACAGATCTTATACTACGTACTAACTGATACTAGTCATGTGAAAGACTGCTGCAATTTTTTTAAGCTCCTTATCTTAAGTATTTTTAGATGTTTATACAAAACATAAACACCATAGAGGGACACTATGGGGGGCACTCCAGTTGAGAATTTATGAGTCCATGTGTTAAATGTCCTTTAATTCATTCACAGTGAAGCTGCATCCATGTCTTCTGAAATAAAGACAGTCCATTTCTTCCATTTTCTAAGAAGAACAGGTACACTGTGGTCATAAAGGGATGGACACGGTCAGCAACAATACTCAGGTAGGCTGTGGTGTTTAAACCATGCTCAGTTGGTACTAAGGGGCCCAAAGTGTGCCAAGATAATATCCCCCACACCATTACACCACCACCACCACCAGCCTGAACCGTTGATACAAGGCAGGATGCTTTCATGTTGTTTA
>NC_065526.1:17073830-17109298 GCF_006386435.1 Epinephelus moara | reverse complement strand
GAGGGTCATAAGGACAGAGGGATGTCGTATGCTGTAAAGCCCTGTGAGGCAAATTGTGATTTGTGATATTGGGCTTTATAAATAAAACTGATTGATTGATTGATTGAACAAGCAGTTGAACAGGTGTACCTAATAATGTGGCCAGTAAGTGTATATCATTAAAAATACATTAAAAAACAGCAAGTGACATTGGGTTGCTACATGGGTGACCTGATTGCAGCTTACTTTATGCAGATGATACGATAATGTTGCATCGGAACGTAAAACATCTTCTATCTATCTTTTGGATGGTGATGTCATCATGTTTTTTTTTTTTTTTTTTTTTGAGACTTCAATTTTATAACTGAAAACCTGAGTTACAAACTGGAGTAGAGTTCTGAAGATGTGGGCATTTATCAGGCAAAGGAAGGTCTAATGAAAGATGACAGCCAATTGCATCATGGGAACTGTTGGATCCAGCTGTTTTGGAGCTTAACCTACACTGGCGACTGAAAGCCTGAATAAATCTCGCCCTCTGTCCAAATCTGTGTTTTGTGAGTCCCTCAACCTTATGAAAATGCAGCACTAAATTATTGAAATACCCCTTTAAGCTATGAAGGTACAAATAATACATTACAGTTATTAGAAATTAAACTCAGAGTGAGCTCTAGTAATGTGACTTTTTTTAAAAACTTTTTTCCTTCAAGCAGTAAATCATCTGGTTTGTTTGAATATGAAAGAGAGGCTTTTCACCACTGGGTCTATTAATTAAAGTAACAATATGAAGGTCAGAACATGTACTGTTAACCTGTGGCCAGCATTTTTGTAGCCACCAAAAAATCACCTGAGGGCATGAATTGATATCCTAATTTCAACCGACCGGTCCAAGCAGCTGTAACTTCGCTCCGGCAGAGAAACTACGCTCATAAGTGGAGGCAACATTCAGACAGAGAACAGTCTAATCAGTTAAATGAATAAATAGCGTGCATTATTACCACAGCAGCAGTAATTAAGATGTTTGGCTCATGTTCTCATAGCCATTTACATGTAATTATGCTGGAATAAAAATATTGGTCTGTATAATTTTCTTAAATATCATTTGTATTCTCGAGAAAAAATGTAGTCCAAGATTAACAATGTTGTCTCAGTGTTGTCTATTTTGGAATTTATGTTCAACAGAACACAGAGTCCAGAGAAGCTTTTGTTTGGGTTCCCACACTGGATTTGTTTATCCATTCAACATGCAACAGAGTTATTAAGATAACTTTATGTCATGAACAGAAAAACTCACCTGCAGTTTGTGGACTCCTCGAGCACTTTGTCCTCGTGTTATTTACAAGATGAATCAGATCTGAAGAAAGGTGAGAAGGTGTGTGATCATCACGTTTCTCTGCATCCTGGACGTAGTTTTGCTGGCACTTTGTCCTGACTGCTTTGGAGCTCCAGTGCGTCACAGCTGCTTCGACTTCCTGTAGCCTATTTGAGCGCTGGTGTTCACCCCACCTCTCTCCCTCTCTCCCTTTCTCCCTCTCTCCCTCTGTGTCTCCCTCTCTCTTTTCATCATAGATCATCTTGTTTACAGCCTCCACCATTTGCTGCCTTCTTTATCTCTCTCTCTCCTCCAGCATAACTTCTTTAACCTTTTTTTTTTCTTTTGTCTCCCTTCCACACACACACACACACACACACACACACCCACACACACACACACACACACACACACACAGAGGACATTGCATTGACATACATTAATTTCCTGGAGACCAACCCCCAGGCTGGACATATACTTTTTAACCACGACATACTTAGCTCTGTACTGCGTGTTACTGGAGGACCCCACTAGAGGGCACACCTCAGAACTCACAGTATATAAAGCTTCCACATGCACATGATGTAAACTACAAACATGGCGACACTCGAGGAGGCTATTTTTCATAGTTAATTCTGAGACCATGGCAGAAGATGTTGCTGCTGACGTCCCTATTGACCCCGTCACATCATCACATTGCCCCTACAATTCTTGTGCGTTTTACATCTTGTGGACACATAGCGGTAATTTCTTCTTTTTTTTCGTTTTTTTCTTTTCTTTATTGAGCTTTTTAAACACAAAAGATTCATGGACACAACATGACGAAAGCATAAAATGTTGCCCAAGTATTATACATAATACATTATTATAGGCTAAGTAAAAAGAAACCAAAAATATAAAAAAAACAAATAATCACAACACGAGACAACAACACAAGATAGAAAAACACAACAAAATAGGGCTGCATAGCCGTACAGTCTTGTTGGAGTCGCACTCAAGTCCGCCACAAAATAACATGGGGGCCTGAAAAAAAGGCCACACCCATACGGAAACGCCAGTCCCTCCCTAAAGGAAAACAACAACACTAGCGTGTTGTGAAAATGACTGCCTACATATCGCGTACAAAGCACAAACGCATCACGAATAATACACAGATGTGCATCTCGTACAACGTGTGCAACAAGAAAAAAAAAAAAGTATATATATATATATATATATATGTTTATCTGGCGCCATTGTATCAACATGAGCTCAGCACATTGACAATCAAAATATTCACAACCAAATACATTTACAGTTGTGTAATCCTAAGATTCAAGTCTTGTATGCTGTAAAGCCCTGTGAGGCAAATTGTGATTTGTGATATTGGGCTTTATAAATAAAATTGATTGATTGATTGATTGAACAGAGCACCAGATCACAGTTTCAGAATTATATGAAGCAAAACCCATTTCTAAGTGCTAAGAGGTGTAGTTAACTGATCCACGTAAGAAATAAAAGGCTGCCATATTACACTAAATTTACCAGTAGCTCCTTGTAATACGTATCTAACCTTTTCGACTTTGAGAAAATACGTGACATCACAGATCCACCTGCCAAAGGAAGGAGGGCAGTCACTCTTTCAGTTTAAAAGAATAGGACGTCGTGCCAAAAGAGCAGAATAAGCTATCCAATTCAGTTGAGTGTTTGTTAAAATGAGATCCCCTGATGGCACACCAAAAAGAGCAAGGAACGGACATGGTTTAATTGTACAGCCTACTATTTTTGAGTACAGTTTAAATATAGAAGACCAAAACGTTAGTAAAGTGGGACATGACCAGAATGTGAGGTAAAGGCAGGCAGCGGCTTGCTTGCATCTGTCACATGTGGGGCTAATTTCCAGAAAAAATTGAGAGAGCTTGACCTTAGACAGATGACGACGGTGAACAATCTTAAATTGAATAAGAGCATGCCTTGCACAGATAGATGAAGAATAAATGTTTTTAAGAATTTAAGACCACTTATCTTCTGATATGCTACATTCAAGATCATTCTCCCACTTTTCCTTTATAGACACAAGTGAAGAGTCTTCCAACTCAAAAATAAATGTATAAAGCTTGGATATTGTTCCCTTGACTTCTGGTTTGATTTCCAAGATTAAATCAAGAGATGTTTTTGGTGGCATGGAGGGATAATGTATACACTGACTTTTAATAAAATCTCTAATTTGTAAATAGCGAAAAAAAACTATGTGGAGGAAGATTAAATTTTTCTTGATTTGATTGAATGACATCAAAGTTCCTTCATTATACAGAAAGCTTATATTTGAAATACCTGCTTTGGACCACTGATCAAATGCTTTGTCGATGAGGGAGGCTGGGAACAGATGGTTAGCTGCAATAGGGGCATATATGGACTGGGAAAATAATCTGTAATGTTTCCTGAACTGAGACCAAATTTTCAAAGAGAGTAAGACCACTGGGTTCAGACAGGCTTGGGGGGTGCGCAAAGGGATTGATGAGCACAGAAGGGCAGAGAGTGAAAATCGAGTGCAGGAACAAGATTCAATTTGCAGCCAAGCAGGAGTATCATGAGAAGTGGTATCAAACAGCCAGTAAAGCATAGTCTTGATATTTACTGCCCAGTAATAAATTTGAAAGCTTGGAAGAGCCATACCACCATGCATCTTTGGTCTTTGCAAGAATACTTTCCGAATCCGAGCTGTTTTATTGCTCCAAATAAATGATGAAATTAAGCTGTCCAGCTTTTTAAAGAAAGACTTGGTGAGAAAGAGTGGAATGCATTGAAATAAATATAAAAACTTAGGAAGAATGTTCGTTTTAACTGCATTAATTCTTCTGATTAATGATAGAGGCATATTAGACCAGCGCAGAAGATCCCGCCGGGTATGATTCAGAGGTGGAGTGAAATTGGCTTTTAACAATTGAGAGTAAGATTTTGTAAGAGATATACCAAGGTAATTTAATTTATTATTTATTATTTTATTTTTAAAGATTGTTTTTTGGGCCATTTTGCCTTTAATGGACAGAACAGGTAAGTGTGAAAGGGGGAGAGAGAGAGTGGATGACATGCAGCAAAGCACCATAGGCTGGATTTGAACCTGGGCTGCTGTGGCAACAGCCTTGTACATGGGGCGCCTGCTCTACCACTAAGCCACCGACGCCCCATTACTTGTTATTTTAAATGGTAGGGAATTAAAAGAGATTTGACTGGTGGCAGTATTGAAAATGGGTAGTAGCTCACTTTTGTCAAGGTTGAGTTTATATCCTGAAAACTTACCAAAGTCTTCAAGAGTATTAAGGATATGCGGAATAGATAAAAAAAGGATCAGATACATATAAAAGAACATCATCTGCATAAAATGAAATTTTATGTTCCTGATTTGACCTAAAAATCCCTTTAATATCTATGCATTGCCGAATCAAGGCTGCCAGAGGTTCCATAACTAGTGCAAAGAGTAGAGGAGATAATGGACAACCTTGTCTTGTCCTGCGCTGCAGAGGAAAAAATGGTGAGTGTGTATTATTTGTTTTAACTGAAGCCAGGGGGGAAGTATATAACAGTCTGATAGAAATGAAAGTATCGCCAAAGCCAAAAAATCGAAGAACATAAAACAGATAACCCCATTCCACACGATCAAAGGCTTTTTCTGCATCGAGGGACAAAAGTACCTCTGGACGCTATGATGAGGATGAAGTGTAGAGGATATTCAATGCACGCCTAATATTAAAGAAAGAATGTCTATTCTTAATAAAGCCAGTCTGGTCTGAGGAGATGATGGTGGGCAAAACAGATTCAAGACGGAGAGCCAGCACTTTAGCTAATATCTTAACATCAACATTAAGGAGACTTATTGGACGATATGAGGAGCAGTCTAGAGGATCCTTGCCTTTTTTCAAAAGTAGAGAAATTGAAGCTTGACGAGTGTTGGAGGAAGACTGGATAGGTCTAAACTATGATCAAATACATTTTTTAAGTAGAACACTCAATTTTGGAGAAAATGTCTTAAAGAATTCTGTAGAGAAACCATCTGGGACATAGCGATAATTTCTAATGCAGGATTTATACTAAAGCCCTTGTGGAGCCTGACGCACACCTCCCCAGAAATGTAACTACACGTCGCGGTGATGCAGACCTCCTGTCTATTTTTGTAAGCTGAAACTATTTCCCTCAGTGGAAACAAAGCTTTTATTTACTTTAATTTCACAGATAAGAAACAAGAAATTGTTGTTGTTATATTTGTTTGAGAATCGTGTTTAGTATAAGACAGTTGTTTTATCAGTGAACCTTGTGAGTTGTAATGGAGCTGAATTTTATAACGTTACCTTTGTTAAATGTTGCTGTTGTCCCTGGTTTTATATGAGTATAGAAAAAAAGTCCGCTAGCCACTAGGCTAATTTATACAATGTAAAATGCCATAGACTTGCACTAAAAATGTTAGCATGTTGTATTTGTGGGGAAAATGTGTCCAGATAAAGACAAGTGTTTGTCTGTGAATGCTGTGAGTTATAGTGAAGCTGCTTTGTGAGTCATTGTCTCTATTAAGCCATGTTTAATGTCTTTTTCTGCCAAGTGTGAACCCTCAGTTGGGATTCCTTTAGTGTTCTTTGTTTAGGGGTTTATTACCAGGAGTTGAATTATCCGCGGCAGTCTCTTCCTCCCTAAAACAAACAGACAAGTTGATTTAAACTGGTAAAAACACTGAATAGAGCAGTTTCACATTAAAATCAGTGTTTTTCCGATGCTTTTTCGTTGTAGAGGGGCTGATAACTATGGTGGCCAACTGGAAATGTGAATGTCCCCATGTAGAGCCAGTGTTTGGTTTGCGCAGTCTGGGCTACTGTAGATGGACCTGCTCCCTATAACTGGTTCATTCTTAGGTAACCAAATCATGATGATTCTTATTTTCAGGTGATTATACACCAAAGAAAACATACTCATTACATAATTTTCCACTTCTGCTAATGTATTCCCCTAAACCCTACACACTGGACCTATAATCCAAGTCTTCACCCCAAAATTGAATGACTTATGTTAGGGGACTGCATTTTGTCGCCCAAAAAAAAAGCCAAGTCCCCACACTTATACGCTTACACACACAGACACACAGACACCTCTTGTTATCTTTATATATGAACCTACATAGTCTTGATCCTCATCATCCTCCATTCTATTACTTTTCTGGTTGAAAGACCACATATTGCAACCATGTGAAAAAGAGGATTGGGATTGTGTTGACCCTGTAACCCGCAGCCTGAGTGTGTGTGTGTGTGTGTGCGTGCGTACGTGTGTGCGTGTGTGTGTGTATGTGGAGTGGGAATGTATAGAAAACAAATGAATGTCCATGAAGTCAAACACAAAGCAAACACACTCACAAAATGAAAATAATATAAGTTTTTAAAATAAGACACAGAGAGGTCGTGTTGAATTATTAAAATAACCCTCTGACATTAATGTTGATCATAAATTGTAGAAAATTAAATCCTACTTTTTTATTAAGAGTTGCTCAGAGAGGAGAAAGCAAGTAGCGACATTAACTATGGATGCAACAAACAGAACCTGAAGAATAAAATCTGCATTAAATACAAATCAGACTGGAGCTTTAAAGCTTTTGGTTTGTTATGAATCACACAGTTTCCTTTTAAAAAATGCCTTCTTAAAATTTCTGTAATACAATGTGACATAACACATCAATCAGGTTGACATTTATTTTTTCAAGAAGATGCCTGGACAACTATCAGATGTATTGCCATTAAATTTGGTCGACATATTCATGGTGTCTGGATGATAAATCCTACTGACTTTGGTGACTGCCTAAACTATTCTTTTCATTTACCCTTTTATCAAACTTTTTTCATTAGTGTTACTGTCTTTTGGAAAAAAATTTATTAGCAAGGTAGCCTCTAATCAAGGCAGACCGGTGGTACAGCGGTTAGCACTGTTGTCTCACAACAAAAGGGTTTGTGGTTCAAATCTGCCAGGCGGCTAGGGGCCTTTTGTGTTTGCATGAGTTTGCATGTTCTCCCTATGTCAGTGTTGGTATTCTCCAGGTTCTCCACACCATCCCACAGTCCAAAGACATGCAGGTCAGGTTAACTGGAGACTCGAAATTGCCCATGGGTCTGAGCGGTTGTCTGTCTTTATGTGTCAGCCCTGTGATCAACCCGGTCTCACTCCGAAGTCATTGAAATCTGGCGCTTGAGCAGTGACTTCCGGCATCAGACACCAATGCAAAACGCCATCCTTTAACGTTGGCATGATACGCAGCCAGAAGCCGTTATAGTTTAACAGCGGCCAGCAGCGTCAGGGGGACATGCATCGGGATGGATGGTGGATGGGTCCAACAAACACTAACTTTCACCCGAGAAAGCGGTGTTCGCATCCTGTAAGATTATAAAGCCAAACTCTGTTCTTTTTTCCTAAACCCAACCATGTGCTTTTGTTGTTGAAGGAAAACAATTTCAATTTGTGGTGTTGTACCAACGTAGTGCATTTATTTTGAAAGAGACTGTATGTAAACGATGAATTTCCCGTGAAAACAGAAGTGTATCTTGAAAGAAGACAATGCATGTAACAGGCAGAACTTGACATGGTGTCCCAGAACATCAACATCCAACACACCCAGGGTACCTTGTACATCGTATCTGGACGTGGAAAGTCTATGACCAAACATCGATATGTGACGAGGTCGGGGTGAGAATGTGTTGCTGTGATAGTCTGGCAACCTGCTCAGGGTGTACCCCAGCTTTCAACCAAGGTCAGCTAGGATGGGCGCCACCCTGATGACAAGCGGTTACAGCCAATGAAGGATTCATTTCTGCCCTCCGACCAGTGCGAAATTTTTATAATACAAAATATTCACAGCTGAATATTTGGCATTTTCATGTCATTTATTCGCTAAGGCCCCGGTGAGTAAAGGCCTGAATCAAGCATTGGACATAGTGGCCAAACCATGTAACTGCAACTTCTGTGTCCGTCACATGATGCCATTGGGTCCAAAAAGGCTTTTTCTATAGACTTACATTGTGAAAGAGATATCTGGAAATCAATGGATATGGTTTTTCTGAGTGTCACAAACCCCACAAAATGAATTCTTTCACCATCAGAATCTGATCCATTTGGTCTGATAACATTTCCAGTGTTGAAAAGAACTCATTTCATTCCCATTTTAGTGGACGGCTAAACCAGATGTTCTCTAGTGTGCCTGCGCTACAGGCCAAACAATAGGGAAGATCTGGGTAATTTCATACCCACGAATTTGAAGCTTCACATGTGACGGTGGTGCAATGGTTAGTGTTTTTGCCTCACAGCAAGATGGTTCCTTGCTTGATGGTTCGAATCCAGGGTGGGGGGTTCGAACCCTGGGGTGGCGGAGCCCTTCCGTGAGAAGTTTGTGTGGGTTGTCTCACCCAAGTCAGCTATAATAGGCTCTAGCCCCCTGCAACCCCCAACAGGATAAGCAGTTACGGAAAATGAATGAATGTTATTATCCAACTTTCATAGGAATGAACGGGGCCCCGCCTCCAGCGTTGTATCCACTTCTCTTAATACATACATGATCATGAATGTGAGCTTGCATGTTTTTGATTGACCAATGCAGTGCCTTGCTGGATGGCATTGTTGTGATAAAATAAGTCAAACCACAGGTTATTTGCAGAGGTAACATTCTCTTACGTGTTTTACTGTGTGTTTTGTTGTTATTTTCATATTTTCAAACATAATTAGATCTAGCCTAATCTAAGCTGCATTTCACTCTCATTACATTTTATTTCATCAGACACTCGTTGCCAGAGAACAAAAATCAGGGTAAAGACATCCCTATGTGTGAGCAGTTGGATTGGAGGTGATTCATGTTATTCAGTACCTTATCGTCCTGCGCTGCATGTACAGTGTGTGACTCACCAGGGGTGATATCATGTCTGAACATCAGCGAAGTAAAATATTTCAATCAGCTTCCTATTTTTCCTTCAGCAGACCAAAGGCCTAATTAATGAGAACAAATTTTTTGTATTTATGCAGAGGAGAGCCGAGGAAATATTCGACATGCTGAGGTTTTCTCGGCTAATAGATGAGCCCAATGAGAAGCTGTATTTACAGACAAGCAAGGACGCAATCAGGGAATTGTGTGTGTAATAAATCATCAACACAGCCTCTGTCAGAGGACAGAAAATTCACAGTTCTGGCCGGCTGCACACGCCTGTATGACTGTCTTCCTCTCCATTTTTCTGCCTCTCTCTGCAGCGGTGTCTAACTCAATCACAGCTTTTAATCCCAGTGCAGGGGCTCCAATACTTCCCCAGCAGGATGCTGACACGTTCTCATGGGTGTCTCCATTTAGTCCGGCATTAATTGGACTTCTGTGTCGGACAGACAGAAACCTTTGATTGTGACGAGACCCCCCCAGCATCATGCTGAGTGTATGTGTCCACTGAAGTGTGTGATTATTTCAGTTTTCCCCCAAAAGCTATGATAGAGTTTATTAAAGGGGGGTCCATTTCCAAAACTGTGACCACAAAAACCAAAGTCACACAGTGATTTGTACACAGAGGGTAAGTTCATACACACTACAAAAAGGTTTTCACTTCCCTGAGGTGGTAGTTAACCATGCAAATACTTTGGTAGATGGCTTCATTTGTCTTTGAGTTTGTATTTCCAGCAGTTGTGTTCCTGATAGTCCGCAGACCAACAGTTTTCATTGACCAACGTTGTCGGTAGGCTGCTGATCACAAACAGGCTGTGCTGACTGACTGCGTGTTTTTGTGTTTATAGCTGAGACAGACCAGAGAATATTCAGTTAAAACAGATCGATGATGCTGTTTACCTTTATTAGTCTCTATGTTAATACAAAACTCAGCTCCTGATGTTCTTCACAATGGTTTTGGAAGGAAGAGAAAATATTGAAATATTGAGAATAACAAGCAACTCAGCTATAAAAATGACATAACATTACTTTCTTTTTAAATAATTGCTGTGTGGTGGATCTGATTTATGTTGATGTGAAGAGTGGTTCATATGGTTTTCAAAAAGTAACAGAGAAATATTTGGAAAAGGCTAATTGTGACGTATTTAAAGACACTTCAAAGTGTTACATTTGAGAATTTGGTGTGATGGTAGGTGGTAGACTTAGGACGCATTCCAACTGGCACTATTTGGTCCACTTTAAACACACTTTTGTCCACTTCCACTGATAGTTCGGTTTGTATAGAGTGGTGAACACTCATTTGAACTCTGCTGCGGATCAAACGAACCCTGCTCCACTTGAAAACTGGGGGGCCTGGTGCGGTTCGCTTACAGTGGGAAATGCAAACCAAAGAGAGGAAGTGACGTAGAACGCAGTGCATTTTGGGTAGAAAAAAAACAAAGCCAACAGCACGAACGTTTTTGTGGTGACTATGCCGGCTGAAGGGGATGGATTTCCGTTTTTGGTCCTGGCCAATCGATGAACCGGGTTTTCTTCTTCCTCGTGCTTTTTTTCTTCTTGGTCAGTGGTCGTTTCGGGCAATACCGCCCCCAAACAAGCAGCTGTTGTAACTACTGCCGCTTTTAAAAGTGCAGTGTGAAAGTGAACCGAACCAAATGAAGGTGTAAAATTTTTCGACATTCCCTGCCCAATCGAACCGAGTCCCCCTGGCTATCCTGGTGTGAATGCGCCCTGACAGTTTAGTTGTGTGTACAGTTATTTCAGGGGAAATCATTTTACAGCCAGTAAAAACATCATTAGGAATGGAAAGAAAAATCTGCCTCAGTGGACATGTGAGTATCTTAAGACAAACTATTTTAAGAATGTGAACCTATCCTTTAATTGTTATAATCATGACCCAATTATTTATTTCAAAATTTGTGTGGTGTATAGGGAGCATGACTGTTGGTTGGTTGAGTGGAGGAAGGAGATGAAAATATAAAAGAAAAAGGAGAATTAGCCCTTTATTTTTCCTCTTTGTTAACAGTAGGAATACGAAAACATGGTGTGTGTTAACTTTGTATTCCTTAAAATATATGTACATAGGCCTATGTGAAGATAAATTAGTACCTAAAGAATTACCTGTTCTGCCTCAGCCTGTTGCCTCTGGTCAGGTCAGTCTACAGGTTTTAATCTACATCATATGCAGCGTCGGCCCAGTCCAGGAAACACATGTGCAGCCTGGAGAAGGATTTCCTGCTTATATGTCACATGCCTTCCAGTGCCCAGGAACCCCTTCACTGTGTAGCTGAAGAATAACAAACACTCAGAAAGAAACGGATTTGTCATTCAGGGATTGTTTGTGGACCTTTGGTGTACGACAGCAGCGTGATGTTAAATAAGTGTCCCAAATAACAATGCGTCTGCTCCTCTGCTCCCGTTGAAGCATATTATCCTGAGGAGCATTAAGGCAAATCATCACTCGTGAGGTGGCAGCGTCGCGGAGGAGCCCACAGCAGCTCACAGTGTGGCGTTTCTTCTGTGCCAGCACCACTTTGTTTGCAGCATCACATAAGAGCTGATATCAGGAGGATTTATGTCAAGAGGATTTATTCTAATTGTTTACAGCTTTTCTTGGCCGCCTGTGGAGGCTGCGTGGAGGAATCATGTCCCAGTGTGCACTCAGTGTATGTTTGTATCTGTTGTATTCTCATGGATACGCGCTCCCTCGTAACTGACTCACAGATTTATCTGCTTCTGGAGTTGTGGAGTCTTAAAACTGTGAACTCTGTCCAAAATGAACAAAGCGAGCTGCGTGGGTCATGTGCAGTGAACAGCTCCTGCAGGCTTTCGCCAATGCTTTTCTTGTGCGCATTCATTGGCTGCAATTACAGTCCACTAACAGCTCCACAGCTCCACCCTCTTCTCCAAGCACCATGCTTCTAAGCTTTAAGCCAAACACCAGCTAATCCATTAATCTATAATATGTTCATGGTTTATTGGATGCTGCTGAATTTTATTATAGGAGTTAGGAGTAAGTAATTGTGTGCTGTTTCCCAATGAGTTAATTGCATCCTTACTATATTAAATCCCTTTTTCTTTTATTAGGAAAATAGTTACACTTCGTTAAAGAAACAGTGTGTAAGGATGCTTTCACACCTGCCCTGTTTGGTTTGGTTCAGTTGAACCCAAGTTCGTTTGCCCCCTAAGCGCGGTTTGTTTAGGCAGGTGTGAACACAGCAATCACACTCAGGTGTGCACCAAAACAACAGGACCGAGACCTTCTTAAAGAGGTGGTCTTAGTCCGGTTACAAACAAACTCTGGTGCGGTTCGTTTGTGGTGAGAACGTGTTCCGACCTCGATCTGAACCAACTGCAGTCACATGACACATTGTTTGGGTTAAACATGAGCATGTTACAGTCCTGGAGGATTATTAATGTGCACCTCCACCTTTCCTTCATGGAAATTCTGACCAATCAAGAGCAGCTTTCTCTCACAAGGCATTTTATCTGGTCCGCTTGTAAATGCTGCCGTGAGAACACAAACTAACTCTAGACAATTATGCAACTTTGGAACAAAATTAGTCCCTGATTCAGACCAAAGCAAGACAACTCTAGGTCTGAAAGCAGCCTTAGATTTAGTGGCATCTAACTGTGAGGATCTCTGTAGATGAGGACCTGCGTCCTATGTAGATACAAATGGCTCATTCTAAGGTAAAAAAACACAAAGATTCTTATTTTCAGGTGATTATACACTAAAGAAAACAAACTTATTATATTTCATATCTGCCAATATATCTCCCTAAATCCTACACACTACATCTTTTAAACTGCTACCTTGGAAACACAGATGAACTCACAAGTTTCAATCTCTTCCAAAAAATGAGAAGATTTATTTTTATTTAGTAGCTGACTTTCTGTATTTATACGTGGCAGCTGGATACTTAGACGCTGGCAATTTTACAGCAGTGAATGCAGTCTAAACAAATCTGACATTTAAGAGCACTCGCTCTGTGCTTCTAATGACATCTTTAACATACATTTACAAGTGTGTGTGTGTGTGTGTTGACTGTTTAGTGAGTCAATCTATTAAAAAAGACAGTAAAGATGTTCTCTTTATTCTCCTCCACCTCTCCCACTGTGAATCTGCCCAGTCTGAGCCTCCATCGCAGGGTCCATTATGGACGGAGACACAGTTAGAGGCTGCTGGAGTGTGTCCTGTAACACTCTTGGCTCCTCAGAGGTGCAGCTGCTGGATGGACGGTGAAGAAATCCTCCAATATACACAGATAGTAAAACAGATTGGACAAGATTAGTCAGACTACTTAAAGCTACAGCAAGTTCCTGTTAGAAAAAATAACTGTGTGTCATATTTACTGAAACTGACAGTATATCCAGACAGTCGTACATGAGACAGATAATCTGTGTTAAAATCAGGTTCCTCCCAGTGCTCCTACTGGCATTTGCAAGTTTGCGACCTGAACGAAAATAACCAATCACAGCCTCTAATGCCATGTCTTACAGAGTGAAAGCAACCTTTGTGTTGTCTTCTTCTGTTCACTTGTCTTTGCCATGTACGCTGTTGTTGGCAGCAGGAGCAGTGAGTGACACTGCACTAGAGTCTCCTCTTGGCTCTGAGTGGCTGTTTTTGTTCCTGCAAAGTGGATTCTTGTAAAAGCTGGAGGAGCAAAAAGAACCAGATATTTTCATAAATTATCTGTCTCGTGTACTGCTCTCAGGATATAGTGACATTTTCTGTATTCATTCATTTTCCTTCTGAGCTTATCCTGTTAGGGGTTGCAGGGATGCTGGAGCCTATCCCAGCTGACATTTGGTGAGAGGCGGGGTACACCCTGGACAGGTCACCAGACTATCACAGGGCTGACACATAGAGACAGACAACCATTCACACTCACATTCACACCTATGGACAATTTAGAGTCACCAATTAACCTGCATGTCTTTGGACTGTGGGAGGAAGCTGGAGTACCCAGAGAAAACCCACGATGACAAGGGGAGAACATGCAAACTCCACACAGAAGGGCTCTCCCACCCCGGGGTTCGAAGCATTTCACCTGCGTAAATATAGTATGATTGTTCCAAGTAAAAACCCTGCAGTCATAAAGTAAAATTACAACAGTATTAGGATCAAATTATGCTAAAAGCAGGAGTAGGCAGTTGGAAGTCCCAAATCTACTACGTCTTTACTACCCTCCTGAAATATATGACATTGCAATGGGGTCTAATCGCCAAAGACTTTTCACATTTCTCATGTTTATATGCATGTGTATATAAATATTCTTTCTCTCAGAGTCGGTCTCTCCTGATTGAGATACATTTGACCACCGTAGGTACTTGAAGCTTTTATGGGCAGAGGTGCTTAACACCAAATTGCAGCAGCAGCAGCAGTCTACTCTAAACCTGAAACAATTAGTCCATAAAGTGACAGAAAATTACTCCGCGACAATTTAGATAATCGCTTCATCATTAAGTCGATTATCATGCAGATAGAAACAGACATTCTCGAGCTCCTGCTGCTTTTCTTTGTTTGTTTTTCACCGGAAATTCAGTGTCTTGGACTGTTGGTGGGACAAAAGAGGCAACCTGAAGATGTCACCTTTGGCTTTGGGAAACTGTGACAGACATTTTTCATTGTGTTTTATTGAAATATTAATAATAAAAGAAGTTGAAGCAGCAGAGTGGAGTGAGGAGAATATCTGCAGAGCCCAGTGACAGTGTCTGGGTGGTTAAATATACAGAGGAGTAAAACTGTAAGCATCTTTCTTGGTAAGATTAACAATCATTTAATCATGATTTAAATAAACATTGAAACTGTGCATACGCCAAACATTACCTAATGCATTTTTTCCTCAGTCAAAGCTCACAGCAACATGTTGCACATGCTCTGACAGCACTGCGCAGCCTGTGAAACATATGAAGCTGTAAAGACCTACACATATGAAACACTTTGACTATAACTGAATAATGCTTTGCTTTGCCGGTTTCATTTCCGAAAGATGCCACCGCACTCTTCTTCTAGACCCCAAGATGACCGTCTTGTCTTAAAATAGCAATGTTGCGACCTTTGTTTGCTAATGCTAGTCACTGAATTACACTTTAAAGAAATACACCTGATTCTAATAGAGAGAATGTAATAGGAGGCTACACACAATTTATATTTCAGAGTCAGATCTTATTTTTGACATGTTCGATCAGATTCTTAACAACCTTCGATTAATTGCTGTTATGCCTAAAACTGAGGATTCCTGGCAGCATAAATCAGGCTGCATACACTGTCAGTTGTCAGAAATCATTTCAAGAAGGACCCAAACGCAGAGCAGCAGGCAGGCTTGAGGTGAAACAAAAAGTGAGCTTTAATAAAGCTGATGAAAAACAACCAGAACAAGTAGGTTACAGAATCCAAACAGAACACAAGACACCAGGCAGGAAACAGAGCAGGGAACAACACCAAGAACACAGGAATGAGCACAGGAACGATAGCAGACAAACTGACAAAGAACAAAGGGAAACAGGTATATATACACAGAAAACTGATCACAAGAATGAGACACAGCTGGAGCAGGAGGACACAGGCAAGAGGAGGGAAATGGGGATTGGCTAACAGCAAGGGTGTGGTGGGGAAAAACTAGGGTGGAGCATACAAGACTAATACAGAGCAGGTGTGTAGGGAAGACTCTGGGAACAGGGAAGGACTAACGAGACTGATGGAGGACAGGTGTGACAGAGACAAAGTAAAACCAGACACGACACGTGAGGAGAGAATCTACAAAATAAAACATGAAACAGACTGAACATGAAAGAAGGATCACGAACAGAAAACTCCAAAACAAAGCCCATAGGATGACAGAATATAAACAAAGACCCAGAATCATGACACATGATTTGACACGTGCTGCTGATCCCTGTTAAGGTGATAATATTTCATACACCAGAGCACTTCAATGTGCTTTACAGGGAAATAAAGTTCAGCAAAGATACAAGATTTACAATTAAAAGTGCAAAGTAGAAAAAGTGATACAAGAGAAGCAGATTTTTAGAAGTAAACTTGTGCTATCAGGTGAAAATAAAAACATAATAAATAAACATAACAACATAATCAAATAAATGAAAGAGAACATTAAATACTCCCATAATTAGATGCACAAGTAAATTAAATTAGGCACAATTAATGGGTAGAGTATGCAGTGTGAAATAGGGAAGATTTTAGCTTTGACTTTAAAGTAGTCAGAGTTAATCTTCCTGTCTCATTTCAAATTAGTCAAACACCAGTGCGTGGGCAGCTGTCCTTTCACATTGACGTGATACACAGCCAAGAGTTGTCAGTGTGTAATAACGCTTGATGGTATCAGGGGGAAACGTGGCCGGACAACAATGTAAGTAAAGTGGGCTAGAGTGGGTAGGAGGGGCGGTATATGGGTCCAACAATCACCAACTTCCACCTGTTGACACAGCGTTCCAGAATGCCAACAACAGACGCACCCAGGCTACGCTGCATGTCATATGTAGACATGGAAAGAACGACCAAGTGACGATATGTGACGAGGTGTGTGAGAGTCGGGGCTTGTCTAATATCATGACCCACCAGTAAAAAAACCCCCAAAAAACAGAAAGGCACGGAGGAGCCGTGTACACTGCTCTTGTGTACTGGCAATGGAAAATGAGTCCATCACCTATTTTTAGTGTTTTTTCCTGTGTGTAAAAAAAAACCTGTGTACACATGCTAATTCAGTCAGGACCACTTTAGTCAAAGAAATTTTATTTCCATTTGCAGTATTATATTTGGCTCTGTTCTGGGGCCTCTTTGCCTTTCCTCGGGCCTGCACAGAAAGCATAAGGCAGAGAGAGCACACCTCTCTGCCCTTCCATGTGCAAACGAGGAAAGCCTGAGGCAGAGAGAGCAAACCTCCCTGCCCTCACACAGCTTTATGAAGAGAGGCTCATGTCAAAGGCTCAGTCCATCGTATCCGACCCTCTGCATCCTTTACATGCTGAGTTTCAGCTGCTTCCTTCAGCTGCTCTACCAGTAGGTACAGATATTCCTTTGTCCCATCTGCAGTAGTTGCCCTTAATGGTCATCGATGCCAGGTCATGTTGTTGTTTTTTGTCCTGTGTGTGGTCTTGGTGTTTTGTATGTGAGCTGTTCTCCCTTTACTGACTGCAACCAAATTGCCCTACGGGGACATTAAAGTTTTACCTTACCTTACCTTTCATGCGTCTACATGGAAAGCCTAAGGCAGGGCGAGCAGCAGCAATGACCCCCAGGAACACAACAGAGCAGCATCACTGACAAACAGAAATGACATTGATAAGTCAGACACATCATGAAAAGGAGGAGCTGGGGTGGAGGCGGGTTGCAAAGCAGCTTGCAGAGGAAGCAGCAACAGTAGGCGGGCCAGGGCAGTTTAAATAGGGCGCCCTGAATGAGATTCACCAATTGGTTGCATAGAAAGGAATCATGTGATCTATCAGTTGACCCTATTCCATCAATCAGCTGCCCCATCAGTTGAATTAGCTATCTGAGATCAGCTGATGTAGCTGGGATGTGAACTGAGATTGACATTGTGTCCTGCCTGAACTAACACTATGCTCAGTTTTCGGAGGACAAGGGTTTTGAGTGACAGTTCCTAAGTAGAGGGGGTTCAAGCAGTGGTATGGGGTTTTCCTTTCAATAACAAAAGACAGAGGGTGTGGTCACTAATGCAAACAACTGTGGTTTATTTTTTACTGCGGATGTTATGTTTATACTTCAGCCTCTCCAGAAAGACCACTTATTTCCGTTTACGTGACAAAATTCAATTGGACTTATATAAACCTCCTAAAACTTAATTGGGACCCACAACACAAACACTTCTTGTTGTAATCAAGCTAATAACACTGCTGTCATGGTTTCTGAAAAACAACAAATATTAAACTTGTATATTAGAGTGTAAGTGTCACGCTGAGACTGCTGGTCTGACACTGTGCCACACTGCTGGAGTTATACACCCATGACAGAATGGAGGTTAGCTAATTAGGCAGGCAGATTTCAATGAGGACTGTATTCAAAACAGAAAACACTGCATGACAGTGAACAGGATGATTTGAGGATGACCTAATCTAACCCCAGAGCCATGCAGGGTATACACTGTAGCTAAGTAGCTGCAGCACAGCACCCTGGTGGTGCAGTTTAGCTGTCTGTCCTCCTCAACAGCTCAAAACAGCGTAATCCATAATTATGTTTATCCCCTCTTTTGCAGAGGTTGTTAGACTTCCTGTCACTGCAGCTGACTTTAAAGAAAGGGCAGCGGTGACACTCTGCCGTACTGCTGCCTCTCCAAACTTGGGTAGAGGCTTTTTTTAGATTGGGCCACAGTTTACAGTACGTAGCTCGGGTGCCAGTGATACAGGCTCACTTCAAACACTGCTTAAGGGATTCTTCAGAAAGGCCTGTCAGGGATCACACATAAAACAGAGTCAACAATACAGATAAAAAAACAGTTCAGCCCTAAATCAAAAATATTTTTCCTCTTACCTGTAGTGCTGTTTATCAGTCTAGATTGTTTTGGTGTGAGTTGCAGAGTGTTGGAGATATCAGCCGTAGAGATGTCTGCCTTCTCTCCGATATAATAAAACTAGATGACACACGGCTTGTGGTGCTCAGAGTCCCAAAAAATACATTTGAAAAACTCAACAGCAATGTCTCTTTCCAGAAATCATGACCTGGTTACTCACGATAATCCACCGACCGTCATGTAGGAACTATTTTCTTTCTACCAAACTACACCCACCAACTGTATCACCGTGCAGAAGGAAATGTGCATCTACTGCTAGCTCACCGAGCACCAGCGAGCGAGCTAATGTTACGGCTCAGCCGAGGAGGACGCCATTAATGTCTACATCTCGTGCCGTCTCATCTTAAGCTTCCTTCTGTGCAGTGATATAGTTGGTGGGTGTAGTTCAACTGCTCACAACAAGGCCTGTGGATTATCTTGAGTGATCCAGTAGTCCAGTATTTCTGGAAAGAGACATTGCTGTTGAGTTCTTCAAATGTATTATTATTGGCGCTTCATCTAGTTCCATTATAATGGAGATAAGGCAGACATCTCTACAGCCGATATTTCCAACACTCAGCAACACTCACCAAAACTGTGACAAGTGTATTTAGGACCCAAATGTAACACAGGCAAAACAGTACTGGCAGATGAAGAAACACAGGTAACAGTTTGTTCTTCAGGCTATAGCCCACACTGAGGTTCTGGGGTTCTGGGGTTTGGGCTCGAGGGTCGAACCTGGAAACGGGGCCATGGGCCCATGGACCAACACATTTCAGTCTGTCACAAGGCAGAGGGTGAAGCAGAGAGACTGACAAAGGACGAGCTGGATAGAGACCAGGGTTAGGCAGAGAAGTCGGAACCAGGAGAGCAGATGGATCAGGCAGAAGAGCCGGCGAGGGACAAGCTGCAGGTAGGTCGAGGCCAGGCGGAAGATTCAGAACCAGCTAGGTGAGCAGACAGAGTGGAGGTGCCAACAGGTAGGGGAACAGAGAACGCACACACATGAACACATGCTGCATCTCGCCAACTGTCTCTGAGCTGCAGCCGTCAACAGGCAAGCAGATGGGAACACTGTCACTGGGGCAATGATGAAAGGCAACAGGAAAACAGGAACCAGAGACGCTGAGGCAGAACTCGTGGTCGGCGACAGAAGGCTGGTGTGTTTACCGGGAGTCGGATGGGGAAGACGGGTCTGAGGCAGGCAGAGTCAGCAATGTTGGATCAAGGTAAAGAACAATGGGGCAAAGGGTGGGTGAGCTGGAGAGGCTTATATTCTGGGCTGATTGAGGTGGGAGTGGCTGACAGGTAGAGTGGAGCAGAGGTGGGGAGAGTGGAAAATTACTAAAGGAAAGGAAGAGCAGGGAAGTAAGAGGGGAAAAAATTATTTTGGAGTGAACTGTCCCTTTAATCTTGCTGCTACACCAGATGTGGTGAGACAATATCACAACAGCAGGGAATACAAAACAGCACCATAACAAGCAACACGTAGGCATCATGTAGCAGATAATCCCCAAGTGTGAAGTAATCAAGAAATGAAGATGTATACAGAGAGGACCCAGTCTGTGTGGAGGAAACTGCAGTGAAGTACACGTCAGCATTCTCATGTTCACAAAGTGAGCATGAAGGCCTTTAAGAAAATGTGACAGGTACAATACGCCTGCTGCATCGTATGAGTCAGAGGGCCCTGTCAGAACAAATTTATTAGTTAACCTGAGACCTTTCCGGAAAAATCAACAACTATTTAATCCTGTGAAATTCTTACATAAACGTCTTCATAGCTCTGGCCACTGTATTGTTTTATTTCTCTTACTTGCAAAAGTCCAGTTTCCAGCGTCTTCCTCCAACATTACAGACCTGGGTTCAGAGCGTTAGCTTCATCCTGCATATACCACAGCCATCACAATAACATGACAGCTCTGTTTACAAGCCCCACTCCTCATGGGACGACGCACTGGAGGCTCTATTTTGAGCCTGAGGCTGACTTTATACAAAATGAAATGAAATCTGACATTTAAACTCTGTCACCCATCTGCTCTTACATGAGTAAACTAGCACTGACTCTAACCTTGCTAACAGGACTTTTTTTTTTTAATATACTTTATTAATCCCCGAGTAGAAATTCACTTTTTTCACTCTATTGTCATATTGTCAATTACACACAGGTCCGAACACACACACATGCACAAACAGGATCTATACATGCACTAAGTGGAGAGATGTCAGAGTGGGGCTGCTCATGACAGGTGCCCCTGTGCGGTGGGGGGGTTTGGTGCCTTGCACCTTGGCAGTGCCCAGGAGGTGAACTGGCACCTCTCCAGCTACCACACTCTATATTTTTGGTCCGGACGGGAACTTGAACAGGTGACCCTCCGGTTCCCAACCCAAGTCCCTATGGACTGAGCTACTGCCGCCCCACGTTTAAATTCAAAAGTAGGGTTACTATTCCACCATATTGAGGAACAAAGGTATCAGAATACAGTGCCAGCCAGTGGCATAGGCAGTAAAGGGGACGTTACAAATGGGAAAAAAAAAAATCAAAATGTTTATCTTTTTTACTTTTTTACTACTATTACTATTATTTTGAAATGTTACATTAGGCCACAATAATAAATGAAATGTTACAAAGGCACCAAATGTGCCACTGTCAGCTGCTCCAGGTAGCCCTCCAGTAATACCTTTATTTCAGGGCTCTTATTGGCCGACATCTTCTTCTTTGCATGGCTTTAAGGTTACATATATATTGCTGCCTGTTGGTTTGGATTACTCTTGAAAGTTTTTAGTGTTGTGTATTGTGTTTTCATTTGGATAGAGCTTTATTTTTTTTTTAAAGAGTGCTTGTGGGGATGAGAATTTTTCTGAAAGTAGAGGAGGTAAAAACCCTGTTTTCCAATATACCAGTGTCCATGTGGACTAAGCCTAAGTGAGTGACTTCCAGGACCGCAACATTGCCAGACAACAAAAAGGATAGAGCCAGGTTAACCGTTTTCCCCTCTGCTTCCAGTCTTTCTTATGAGCAAAACTAACAATCTCCTTGCTAAGGCTTCATAGATGCCACAGAAATATAAGAGTGCCATCATTCTCATTTAACTCTTGGCAAGAAAGCAAATGAGTGTTTTCCCTAAAATGTCAAACTAATCCTGTCATTCTCAATTAATATTTAATTATTCTTCTTTTGGTTTTCACTTCTGTGTTTATTTAGTTTTAATTATTTATCATTTATTAACATATTTCAGTATTTGTAAACCAGGTATGTAACTTCCCCTTGATGCCTAAAAAGTCTTACAAACTACTAGAATCATCCTTGAAAACCCCAAAGCATGTGATATTAGTGTACTCTAGATCCCTCTTGTATATTATAATCATAAATAAATAATAAAAAAATCAAACATGCCACTGCCAATTAAACTTCATAAAGAAAAAGCAAACCTGTTTTACAAAAAGCTTGTGCTTCCTTTGTTTAGATTTTCTGAGCACTGTTTCATCATCGTCATTCCTTTATTTATTTATGTATTTATTTTGCAGCTGCCAGTTGCTATTTGTTCTGTTGTATCACGAGCACTGTGGGACAGCAGTTCACATTAACAGCACACTCAAAATTTAATTGGATTTTCTATGCAAACTCATTTTTTGAGTACACTTGTTTGTTATTTATTCATAATTTTCCCATATGAATGGCCTTCATCCTTCAAAACCTGCTTTGAATAAGTATGCAGTGTGGAGTTTCACCTCTCTGACACTAGGAGGCGCTCACGTTCCACAAGTGAGTGATCCTCCACCGAGAGCACGAGGATGATACCTACTGAAGCATACAGCAGGTTGCATCATGATGTAATAATGTTCCCTGTGTCCTCATGCCAGATAAAATCCCCAACCCAAATTCGACAACCGGGCTTCTCCCTCTCCTCGCTCTGTGTCACCAGCCGTCGCAGGATGAGGAGGAGAGGAGGGCTCGGAGGGGGCAGACAGTCACATGCGCTCATCATCATCACAGCTACCTTTAAATTTGGCTGTGGAGTCACTTCTGCTACAGTTGCAGCAGCCTGCAATCCTCCCAGGGGTTTGGTCCGGCTAATCCGCTCAAACATGAAATAAACCTCTCTCAAGGCGTTTGACTCACACACACACACACACACACACACACACACACACACGGCATCACCCCGACCTCATTATGAAAAGGTTTCACGGAGCCTTCGACCCACAGATTGACTCCTCGGCTTTTTTCTCCGAGATGAGGCCCATGAGGTCATACTCTGTGGGCCTCCAGGTGAAACTAATGTCTGTTTGATGTCTTAAAGGTACACTACGCAGGAATTCTGCGGGATACTGTTTGTAAACACAACAAACCTGGCGCCTCCTTCCTATACTGCAAGATATTACTGTATAACGTTACATGGAAAAGCCAATACTTTAGCGAGCTAACGGAGCTAACGCTGCTGGTGCTCTCTCGATTTATGCTTCCTTGTTGACGTGGATGTTGCAGATTTGTGCTACCTTATCGAAAAATGATTACAAACGGAGGTAATTGTACTGTAAGAATATGGGGAGCGTATTTCGATACTCTCTTATAATGTCTTTATATGAGATTTCAACGTTAGCATGTTTCGACAGATCAGTATCCCCTATCGAAAATGCCTTCCACTACACTCATTTTATATTACATTAGTACTCCTCCATGTATACACAAAGTGTTTCAGCAGCTGGAGGCGGCTTTTTGTAATTGTTGTTAATGAGAATGAAGCTTTTTGCGAACTGTTTTTACGTTGCTATGTGCTTCGTGTTTCTGTGCTTTAGGCGTCTGGTGTTTTTTCCAGAGCGCTCTGAACTACTTGCGTAGAAAAACGGTAGGGAGTGGTCTGTCTGGCCTTTAACATTATATCCTGACGTGGATGGAAAATTATTTTCACTTTGGTATAGATTTGTTCTGTTCTGCCATTATTTGAATTTCTATGTCATCTCCTATGGTTGTATCTCGCTTGAACTAAGCTACACTGCCTCCACGATCTCCGGTGGTACTGCTCCCTTTTCATCCGTATCCGTAAGCTTTCAGAAAATGCACACAAATAGAACAGGACACAAATTCCTTATTGTCATTGTACCACAAGCCTCTGCGTCCGTACACGCCACCATCTTGCCATTTTCAAATACGGACAAAATGAAAAACAGAGTATGGACAGAAGGCTCCGTCAGTCTCTGTTTCTGTATCTAATGTTGAGCCCTAACACCTCCCCTTAACCGGATACAATGCGAATGAGTGACCAAGTGAAAATGAGATTGCTTCAGTATTTCCAAATGAAGATGTCCTAACCTTTGTTTTTGAAAAACCACTTGCCCTTGCTTTATTTTGACGAAGCTTCCCGCACCTCCAACCTGTTTTCTGAGCCGCATCAAGCTCTACAGGCTCCCTGAATATTGTTGCTGCCCATCGTATTTCGGAACCTGAACAACCCCCAGGGCGTCTACACCCTCTTACTATCGGAGAGGGATTGTCTCACTAATTTGCAAAAGCCAGCGCCAGATTCACTCTCAATTTGGAACAAGCTTTGTGGGCCTGAGTTTTGCCTCATTATATTATGCCTCAATTTATTGTAGTCTACACCTCACCTGAATGCTGTGAGAGAACCCGTCCATAAATGTCCTGAACACGGCACATAAGAGGAAAGTAACAAAATCTCTCTCTCTGCAGATAAATACACCACCTCACACTCTTAGAGAGTATACCTTTAATATACAGGACAAATAAAACTAATACAAGTTTTAAAGGGCTGCTTACATTTGTAACTCCAATCCCAACCCATTATATAGGAGAGAATAAAACACTGACACAAGCCATTCAGTTGTGTAATGACTTGTTTCTTTCAGCTCCCTGAGGGGTAATTCATCTTGCAGCCTGGTAGAGACGAGGCACATAGACTCGGGAACAAAAAAAAAACCGTAATAAAATACATGAATACATCACATCAGGGAACCCAGAGTATGGCATTGCCAAAACCATCATCACCAGCAGCCAGTAGTAAAATGGAAAACTAATCATCAGTTGGGTCAGCGTGAGCATTTAACAGTTTGGTGGCCTGAGAAATAAAGGAATTATTCAGCCTGTTAGACCTGGCATTTGGAAGTACATCTCTGTTCGGAGCGTAGGAGCTCTCCATGCAGAGGAGGATGAGGACACTGTACATATCTCGAGCCTTAGATATTGCTCTTTTACGGAACATATGAGTCAGACATCAGTGACGTTACCCGCCACTATCTATATGATGCAACTTATTCTTCGCACCAACTGAAAGATCACCAAACCAAGTAATAACAGAGAATAACTGATTCTAACATGAAGCTGTTAAAGAGCATCCTGAGTTTAGTCCACACACCAGACTCGTTGAGTTTCTGGAGGAAGTTCAGTTGTTTCTGGGCTTCTTTGCAAATTGCCACTGAGTTGTCACTGAATATCAGCTTGTTAGTAAATGCTAAGTGGACTGTACGTGTGTAGCACTTTTCTAGTCTTCCAACCACTCAAAATGCTTTTTTACGCTACATGTCACATTCACCCATTCATACATCGATGGCCGAGGCTACCATACATGGTGCCACCTGCTACTCAGTGACCATTCATACGCACTCATATCAATGGAAAAGCCATTGGGAGCAATTTGGGGTTCGGTATCTTGCCCAAGGATACTTTGACATGCGGACTGGAGGAACCAAGGATTGACGTGGACGATCTGCTCTACCTCTGAGCCACAGCCGCCTATTCCAGTACCCATATATTTTTAACACTGCCCGGGATTTGTTGGACTATCCACCACCCCTCCTGTAGGGACTTCCCAGGTCCTTATATTACATTAGCCCTTTTTAGATGGGAATTGTGCAAATTTGTAGTGTTCGAAGCATTCGAAGCCAATATTGACTCCTCCGAATAACAGCTCCAACTACCCTGCTTATATAGGTTGGTTGTTTTTGTGAACTTTGAGACAAAATGAAACATGTAACAGAGAGACACTCTAGATGGAATTCAACCTTTCAACCTAGCTAATCATCATCTAATCAATTCTTGACCTGAGCCCCTAACTAATAATATCAGACCCAGGACGTCAAATACCATATGGAACTTCAGATACCACAGTAGGAAAGTCCAATCAGTCTTCCGCCAATATGACTACCTTACGAGGCGGAAAATTGGGCGCCTCGGATCAACTCATTCCGCCTCTGTGTGTCTAAACGCTCGCAGCTGGCCGGCAAAACGGCCCAACATTCGTGGAAAATCTGGCAGTGTAAAAGGGGCTATTGTTACTGGCAGCATTTAAACCTGACGCCATCCAGCGGCTGTCAGCGTATCCCAACACAACGAAAGGTTCTGTCCAGCTGCGTTACAAACTGACGCCACCTGACAGCATATCATACCACTGCAAAAGGGGGCTTTTGGCGTCAGGTGTTCGACAAAGCGGCCATATTTGACGACTTCGTAATGAGAACAGGTTGAATATACACATGCACTAACATGTCACCCACGGCTTGACTACTTCACCACAACAAAAAACAAAGAAGATCAAATTTCAACACACAGAGTGCAAGCTTGATTTCATTCTTTGCTCTGGACGCCATTACTCCAGTCTTTTACTGATATTAATACAATGAGGATAACCAGGGCATAACCTGTGCTCTGTGTGGATCAATACATAAATATGGGCACTGTTATGAAATCTTAAAATACATCATATGTCGGGGTAATTGATGGTTGTACTGGTTGTATTTACCCTCAGGGGAACACATGGGCGGCCCCTGCAGCCTGCGTGATCATTGTGTGCTTGAGTAGAACCTAAAGTGGAGGATGCTGCTGCCTGACTCAAGTCATTTTTGCAGGTTGTGCAGGGTGAGGACACACTTTGTTAAAGTGTAGAGGGGGAGGAGAAGCTGCTGGATAGTGCAGCAGACACCGCTTCCCTGGCCACTTGTCGAGGAAAATCACATATGATGAAGAGGTCAAAAGCCCTCAGGTTTTCTAGATACTGAACATTAGTATGTGTTAATAATGGATGTAGAAAAAGCTCTGGATGTCACGATTCTCAGCATCTGTATGCATGAGACTCAGAGACGCAGCATGACCAGAAAATGAATTACATGATGGAGCTCATGAACACATTTGCATTCATTGAGTAAACAGAGTGATCTAATACACCTTTAATGACCGCAGGGTACTTCACTCTGACCCGCTGTGGCTGTGAAGACTGAAACTGTTTCTTCATTTAAAGGAGCAGAGTGTTGGATTCACAGGATGTAGTAGCGTCTAGCGGTGAGGATTGTAGATTGTAACCAGATGAAACTTCTACCATGTTCCAAATGTGAACTCCTGGTCAGGATTCCCTCAGTGTTCATTGTTCAGGAGGTTTTTACCAGGAGCCAGAAGTCTTTTCCTCCCCAGAACAAACAGAACCAGTGATTTAAACCAGTAAAAACACTGAATAAAGCAGTTTCACATTACAAATCAGTGTTTCTCTGACGCTGTCTGGCATGTCAGAGACAGCCTGTTAGCCTAGCACCTGCTAATGTGTGCTCACCTTTTTTCTTTGATAACTTAAAATCCACACTCAGGAGGTTCTCTACCAGGAAATGAATAATCTGCAGAGGTCTCTATCTCTCCATAACAAATGGCTCCGGTGATTTAACCCTGTAAAAATACTGAATAAAGCAGTTTCCCTGTTTAACAAATAAACGTTTTTCTGACACTCTTGTCACAGAAGGGCTGCTAACTATGGTAGCCGACACAGTTCAAATCAATTGTTTTAAATTCATCAAACAATATTATTCTTAAAAGGAGCAGTGTGTAAAATTTAGGGTGATTAAGTGGCATCCAGTGGTGAGAATTGCAAACTGCAACCAGCCAAGACTTAAACCACTTGCAATTCCTTTATTGTTCGGGAGGTTTTTACCAGGAGCCGGATTATCCACACAGGTCTCTTCCTCCCAAAAACAAAAAGACCAGGGGATGATTAAAACCAGTAAAAACACTGAATAAAACAGTGCCACGTTACAAATCAGTGTTTCTCCAACCCTGTTTGATGCATGGCCGATTTGCTGCTAGCTCAGCATCTCCTGTGTGCTCACCTTTTTTCTCTGTTAACTTAAGATCCAGGGATTTAGGAGGTTGTTACCGGGAGCCGAATTATCTGCAGAGGTCTCTTCCTCTACAAAACAAATGAACCCTGTGATTAAAACCAGCAAAAACACCAAGTAGTTTAATGTCAGAATATAAGTGTTTTTCTGACACTACTTGTCACAAAAGGGTTGCTAACAATGGCAGCCGGCACAATTCAAATCAATTCCTTTTAATATATCAAATAATATCAATCTTAAAGGAACAGTGTGTAAGTTATAGGGGGATTTAGTTGCACGGGGAGGATTGCAGGTTGCTCTCCCAGTTAGATTTCATTCATTGCTTTGAAGGTTCTTACCAGGAGCCAAATTATCCGCAAAGGTCTCTCCCTCCCAAAAACAAATGGACAAGGTGATTGAAACCGACAAAAACTCTGAACTTACCTTCTCCTACCCTGGTGCATCGCAGACGGGCCCCTAACCAAGCACCTGCTAATGTGTGCTCACCTTTTTTCTCTGATAACTTGGAATCCAGTCATTCAGAAGGTTTCTACCAGGAGCTGAATTATCCACAGAGGTCTCTTCCTCTAAAAAACAAATGGACCGTGTGATTAAAACCAGCAAAAACACTGAATTAAGCAGTATCATGTCAAAATATAAGTGTTTTTCTGATGCTGCTTGGAGGGGCTGCTGATGCCAAAACGTGCCAGTGTTTGGTTTGGCTACTCTGGGCTACTGTAGAATGTCATTTCAACATGGTGCACTCTGTGAATGAGGATCCACTCCCTATGTAGATATAAACAGCTCATTCTAAGGTAAAAAAAAACCCCCACGATTCTTATTTTCAGGTGATTATACACTAAAGAGAAAATACTTATATTCCATATGTGCCAGTATATGCCCCCAGATCCAACACACTGGACCTTTAAAGCTGTGAGGGGGGGCAGCCATTTGTTAACAACCAGCGTTGAGCTCGTAGTTAAAACCACAAATACGTTTACAAGACGGAAGCAGCGGCAGAAACAGCAGGCGCGCTGTCTCTCACTCTCCGTCCTCTGTTATCTAATTTGTCTCAGTCCTGTTTGATCGTGTCCCTGCTCCATCTCAGCTGATGAAAAACAATCGTCTGTATTCATTTTCTGCCTCCACTATTCCCTCTTCCTCTCCTCTGCCTTCCTGTGGGAGCCCGGTTGGCTGCGCTCTAGGCTGGTGAGGGATGTGAACACAGAAAAATTAGCAAGCACGCCAAAGCCAGTAATTGTTAAATTGCAGCAAATGGACCCCATGTGACCCAGGCGAATAAACTCAGAAATCAACAAAAGCCTACCCAGACCCAGTTTATCTAAATTCCAATAGTATGCTCAGTAATGGAAAAACACTGTAGAAATGCCATTTCAAATAGACCCCGATGTAATCCCCAGCCCACTGGGGTCCATTTAATCAATGCTACAGACATGAGCATAGCGGAGGAACAGTCTGCAAATGGAAGTGGAGTTCTGAGTCAGCTCACAGGAGATTAAAAAGTAGAGGTGGATGAATAATGGAGGAGGAGAATGGTGGGAAAATTGCCGAATGTGGCGAATCATCAATAACGCCTCCTGTGAATAATTCTGAAAGAAAAAGACTTCTGCTGAAACTGTCTGTGCCCACTAAAATGGAATTGTTCTTAATTAGTTTTTGCTGTGTGTTGCCTCACTCTACGGATGAACACTCATTATTTCACAAGCAGGCTTCCACTCATCTCACCTTGGATTGCCTGAAATCTCCAGCTGAAATCCAGCATTATGCAAGCTGCTATAAGATAAGTGACAGCTTTCCACTGATTAGCTGTGAAGTTTGGGAGTCAGTGTTTGGTGGAGCTCTGCACCCCAACCTGGAGCCGCGGCTGACACTGACAGCTCCACGGGAAGAGTCTGCTCAGGAGCAGCTTTCAGTGAGACGAACACGACGAGCTCACAGAACCAACACCAATTCATATTCAATCAATCAGCGGTGCACAGGACCGCATGTTGACAGCAGTTTGTGTGAAAAGCCCAGCGGTGTTCGCACCCTTAAGCACCAGCTAACAGCCAGCTCCTCTGTCTGAACATAATCATGTATCATTACTTCTCCAATCAATGAAGCAAAGCGCCACTCCTGCACTATTTCATGTCGTGTTTCAGCGGTGCTCGTGAGGACTCTGAGCTCTTTATTTTGGCCTTGTTAGCAAACAAGGAGCTCAGACAGACGATGACAGATATTCAAATATATGCAGAGTTATGTGGAGATTCTTCGGGCAAAGTCTTCTCCTGATTGTTTTTCCCTCATTATCTGACAGTGTTGTCCCCCATTAACTTTGTCTCCCAGTGTTTGTTGACAGATCATTTTCTGGTTTTCTCACATCAGCAGCCCTAAAGAAAATACATGATCTCTCTTTGTTGTTACGAATGAAGTGAATTGTGTCGGTTTTGTGGCCACATTCTTGAGCAGCTTTGCCACGGCTGTGCTAATATTTTCACTGTGACATACAGAGGCTTCAGCTTATGAATGAAATGTTGTATTTGAGGAATACTGTGACATTTCGGGAAATTTGCCGATTAGTTTTCTTGATAAGAGTCAGATGAGAAGACTGATATCGCCCAAGAGAGATATTTATCTTATCATCTAACTCTCAGCAAGGAAGAGAATAAGCATAGCCCTACTGTATTTCCAAAAATGTCTAACTATTCCTAGAATTTGTAGTTCATGATTATATTTGGCTTGCTATAATCATAACTAAACTTTAAAGGGACAGTTTGAATTTTTGAAATGGGGTTATATGAGGTACTTAGCCACAGTCAGTGTAGAGCTGGATTTATACTTCTGCGTCAAATTGCCAACGTACCTACGCCGTAGCCTGACATGCACCTCCTCAGAAATGTAACTACACCTCGCAGTGACACAGACCTCCTGTCTATTTTTGTAGGCTGACACCATTTCCCTCAGTGGAAACAAAGCTTTTATTTACTTTAATCTCACAGATAAGAAACAATAAAAAAGTGAAGACAATAAAGCCTCCACAAAATAGCATTTTAAGTCTTGTGTGTGATTTATCCTGGCTTCATATGAGCAAAGGAAATCTCCACTTGTTGCTAGGCTAATTTATCCAATGTAAAATGCCATAGGCTTGTGCTAATAACGTTAGCATGTTACATTTGTTTAGAAAACGTGTTTAGTATAAGACAGTTGTTTTGTCAGTGAACCTTGTGAGTTGTAATGGAGCCAAATTTTGTAACATAACCTTTGTTAAATGTTGCTGTTGTCCCTGGCTTCATATGAGTGAAGGAAAAGTCCGCTAGTCGCTAGGCTAATTCATACAATGTAAAATGCCATAGGCTTGTGCTAATAACATTAGCATGTTGTATTTGTGGGGAAAATGTGTCCAGATAAAGACAAGTGTTTGTATGTGAATGCTGCGAGTTATAGTGAAGCTGATTTGTGTACTTGAGTTTGAAATTGTCTCTATTAAGCCACGTTTAATGTGTGTTTAATGTGTGTTTTGAATCAACTAAACTTCACAGTACTTCACAGAAACCTCATCGCCGACTAGTGTTTTGGAGGTGTAACTGCAGAGTGACACAGACACACCACCGCACAAGTATAAATGCTCACAATGGCGTAGGTGACGTGAATAGGAGTAGTGCAGGGCATGAGGCAGTTGTTGTCCCAGGGCTATCATACAAAATGTTGTTCTCAGGACAACAACCAAAGGCAAAATCAGGATGTGCATTTTTTTAGGTGGTTAAAATACCTTTTGCTGCTGTCCATGTCCACAGTAAATTGCTCAGTGTCTGTGGCCCTGCTCCTGCCTGCATCCCCAAACTGGGGGCATGCTAACTGCTATCTATAGTAGATAATCCACTGACTATGATTAAGTACCTCATATAACCCCACTTCAAAAGATCTGATGTATGCCTTTAATATTCAGCTAAGATTCAGAGTTCATCCTTGGCCAGTTGTTTAAACATCCACATCACGACTACCATTTAGCAGCTGTTCTGGAGCCACTGATTATATCATATGATCTTCATTGGGAGATGGAGATAGCTCAGTGGGCATGGACTTGTAAGTATTCAAATATCCATTAAGAAAAAGTCCTTTAAGCGCTCAGAAATATTTTTAAAGTGTGACTGTAATTCCATGACAAATCTGTCTGCCTAGGAAGATCATGTGATTTGAGAGAAAGCTCCAGAACAGCTACTAAATGGTGATGAGATGACTCTATTAATGTATTAAGAGCGACAGTAGCTCAGGCTGTGGCGACTTGGCTTGGTTCAAGTCCCTCATACTGACCAGTACACCTTTTACCCCCCAAATTAGCACATGTATGTAGTTTTTTTAAATGGAGTAAAACCTGTCAAGAATAGACAATAGACTCCATTTTTCCACTGTTAGTGCAGTAGATGAGTATGCCTCTCTGTTTTTGTTGTTGTTGTTTTTTCTTTGACTGGTGTGTCATGTTGGACGTGAAGGACAGGCCAGAAAACAGGTAAATAAACAGTAGGAAGCAGCTTGGAGGCCAATGAAAATGATACAGTGATTACTTTTTAAAATACCTCTTACCTATTCAGTCTTTCCCTCAAACTCTGTGCCTACCAATGCAACACATTCCCACTCCGACCTCGTGACATATTGACGTTTGGTCATGGACCTTCAACGTCTAGACACAACGTGCAAGGTACCCTGGGTGCATTGGTTGCTGACGTTCTGGGACACCGTGTCAAGTTCTGCCTGTTACATGCATTGTCTTCTTTCAAGATACACTTCTGTATTCACAGGAAATTTACCGTTTACATACTCTCTCTTAAAATAAACGCGCTATGTCAGTATAACAACGCAAATGTTTTTTTTGGGTTTAAGCAACAAAAACACGTGGTTAGGTTTGGAAAAAAAACTAAGAGGGTTTGGCTTTAGAATCTTATGGGACACAAACACTGCTCTTAAAGGTGAAAGTCCATGTTTGCCAGACCCATCGCACCCGCCCTAATTGGACTGTCACCGCCTTAACTTTCGTTCTTGTACCATTGCATTTCCCCCCTGACGCCACCGAGCACCATTAAACTATAACAAAGACCAGCCGTGTATCATGCTGATGTTAAAGGACGGCTTTTTCCTCCGTGTCTGACGCCACACGTCACTGCCATGGGATTTCGACGACATCGGATTGAGAGTGGATTGACTAATGATGGAATGATGTTTGAGGGCTACTTGGAAGTGGACAGATGGTACTCTGTGACGGCCCGTCATTGCATCGCGCTGGCAAATGCGTCCACCCTGGTGTTATATTTGCTGATCAATACGTGTGACTACTGCAGAGTAATTTTTTAAAATTATTTTTTGGGCTTTTTCCCTTCAATGACAGGACTGTTTCAAGGGCCGTGGGCTCGAATCTAACCCACGGCCGCTGCGGCCAGAACAGTGCCTTTGTACATGGGATGCCTGCTTTACCCACTGAGCTACTGGGCGCCCCTGCTGAAGAGTCATTTGACCCAGGAGTGAATGCCAGTTGTAACCTTTCCCCTTAAAGAAAAAACCCAGATGTTAACAGATGTTAGTGGAGTTTTTTTGTCCAGTAGGAACGGGGTTCAAGTATGGAGTGTGGACCGGCTGCTGGAGAGGTGTCTGTTTGCCTCCTGGGCACTGCCAAGGTGCCCTCGAGCAGGACACAAAACCCCCAAACTGCTTCAGGGGTGCCTCACTAGCTGACCCTGTGCTACCCCTCTGGAATGCATATGTGAGGTGTGTGTAGCAGATATATTCCGACAACCAGGTGTGAATTTGTCTTGTGTTGATTGATGCATAAAGCATCTTTCTTTACGTTAAAATGTATGTTTTATTTAGGTTTCAGTTTTTATACTGTAGATTTAGATTTTGTTTGATGGATTAAAAAGGAAAATAGATTGTAACTGTTCCTGTCACTATTTTACATGAGCCATTTGTTTCCTGCTGTAGGATTATATTGTAAACTCTGCATCCAGGATGAATATCAACCATAAGTATGAATTATTATGTTTAACAAACTGGTTAGATTCATATAACATTAATAGGGGAACGGCTGCATGGGTCTAACATAAATCCCCAAACGCACAAAGCTGTGCGTGCACATGCATGTTTATTACACACACGGTGCTGTCGACTGGACAGACTCCATAATTCACAAGTAGTTTGCAGGAGACAGTCTGGCTTTGTGGAGATGTTCTGTCATCCCCTCTTGTCAGCTTAACACTGCCGTCCCACAGAGCTAGTTTTCATTTCCTCCACCTCATCCTCAGCTCTTCATGTCTCCTCTCCATGCTCTGTAAAATATGTATTTTTCCCCCAGAGCCCAAGAACTGATTTCTCATCTGCAGCAGGGTTGGAAGACTCTCCACAGCAGCAATTCTTTATTCCACCTGTCGCGGCAACAACTGAAGCACGCACAATCCCGGTCAAGTCAGCAGCTGTGGAGTTTGAGATTTAACTGCCTGTTCATCACGTCTGCGGAGGTGAAAGGTCGCGATGGAACAACACCTGAACGTGCATACGTGGGGCCCTTTTGCAGTCTAACTGATACAGTCTGACTCTTCTTCACATAACGGAAGCAAATATAATATGCTCGGTATTAGTGGAAGTGGAAAGATAACAGGCACTTATATTGGATTTTTGTTTTATTTATTAATAATTCTTCTCTGTTTGTGTGTGTTTTAAGACACTGGGGGAATTCAAGGACTGTTGCGAAGCTGAATTAACAAGCAGATTTGTAAATTTTTGTCCAGAACACTCTCTTGGTCTCTGAGGAACGTCTTAAAAACACACACAAACAAGCAAGCTACGAGGGATTATTAACAAATACGAGCCACACAGCGGCAGCAGCCACATGACCTGCTCATAATGACAGTACCAACGCTGCCATGAAGGACACTGTCTGTCCTTTTTTTTTTTGTCTTAGTTTGAATATAGCTGGTTAAAGAGAGCTGTCCATCACTGGTTTCAGTGGCAGAGGCTGACCCAAGCCTGCTGGGAACTGAACTGTAGTTAATTAGTGCACAAAGCCCGGGGTACAAAAGAAACTTTAGGGGTGGAGGTGATGGGGGAGCTGCTTGGAAGTAGGGGAGAGGGGGATAAAGCGGAGGGGGATCTTGAGCTTGTAGCACAGAGGGACTTTTGGGGGGAAACTTTGTATGTGTGTGTTCCTGTGTCGGGGTTGAAGCAGTGGGGGCTCACAGAGGGATGAATTAGCAGTGTGAAGGGGAGCCTTGTCCCCGAGCTGAGACTCGCCAGCACACACACACTCTGTCTCCGCTGGAACCTGCCAAGGGACAAAAGAGCGGGTGGGTGTGGTGGAAAGGGACCTAAGGAGAGACTGGGAGACAGAGACTGCAAAAAGGTCAAAGTATGACATGAACTAATGAGGCCAGGCAGCCTGTCAAGACACTGCTTTTCACTGGAGATTTCACTTTGATGAGTAAAACTGTACCTTTTTTCATAAACTCCACTTTATTAGGTACACCTTGCTAGAACTGGGTTGGACCCCCTTTTTCGTGGCACACATCCCAAAGGTGCTCTATTGGACTGAGATCTGGTGACTGTGGAGGCCATTGGAGTACAGTGAACTCATTGTCATGTTCAAGAAACCAGTTTG
>NC_065526.1:17041340-17073740 GCF_006386435.1 Epinephelus moara | reverse complement strand
TGCAGACCTTGGTTGTAACCAGTGGTTATTTGAGTTACTGTTGCCTTTCTATCATCTTGAACCAGTCTGGCCATTCTCCTCTGACCTCTGGCATCAGCAAGGCATTTAGATGGATATTTCTCTTTATTGGACCATCCTCTGTAAACCCTAGAGATGGCTGTGTGTGAAAATCCCAGTAGATCAGACCAGCCTATCTGGCACCAACAACCATGCCACGTTCAAAGTCACTTAAATCACCTTTCTTCTCCATTCTGATGCTCAGTTTGAACTTCAGCAGGCCGTCATGACCATGTCTACATGCATAAATGCATTGAGTTGCTGCCACTTGAATGGCTGATTAGCTATTTGTGTTAACAAGCTGTTAAAAAAAGGTGTACCTAGAAAAGTAGCTGGTTAGTCTATGTTCCAGCAGTGTGTGTCTGCTGTTTTCACTACATGCATGCTTTTATTTTGAAATTGATTAAATAATGCTAAAATATTTATATGATGTGCACACTCTGTGGCGTTGCTTTAATCACCCGGTGTAATCACAGATGGTTATTATGCAGTATCAGCCTCAAAGGGCACTCAGTAACCCGCGGGAGGCGCTGTGTGTCCATTGTTACCACAGCTCACATTAACGCTCCCCGCCAATGCGGCCACAGTCCCTTGAAAGCCGGAGCTGAGCGGCATTTAGCGGCTGTGAGCGGAGCGGCCAGGCCGGTTATACCTGCTGCCAGGGCGGACACACACTGCGGGCTGGTGGCCGCTTCAGTCCGCTGACCAACCAACCAACCACCCAAGCCTCCACCTCCACCTCCTCCCACCTCCTCATCCTCCGCGCCCCCCCGCCAGCCGCGTCAAGCCACACAGAGACATTCAAAAGAAAACCGGAAGTGGAGCACCTTTGACTTCAAAATAAAATGCACTTTGAGGGGAAAATGATTTCTGAGAATAAATTAGCAATGGATTACGGATAGAGCTCATCACCCCCAGTCAGTGATGTCACAGCAGGGTAACAGCTGCTATGACATCACTGGTTAGGATGAGGTCATCATGTGTTTACAGTCTGCACAACAGCTGCAGTTTTACCAGAGGTGACTCACCTTTGGGTGACACCTCGTTAATATTGATCTGAGTTGTAAACAATGCTTCACATGTGCTCACATAAACACTGTGACCACACTGTGACATCTGGATGGTCAGATAGAGCTTAATATTTCCTGATGTGAACTAAAATAGCCTAAATAAAATCAAATGTATTACGTGCTGTTGCAGAAAAACACAGTTTATACACTTTTAAGTTAATTATAATGTAAAGAAGCAACACAGTTAATTGTACAGGGGCTCTATTTATACAATAAATGAAAACACAAAGTCTTCTTGGACTTCTCATTCAAGATAACATAATGCAGGGACATTAATGAGTCACAGCAGCAGATGGACAAGAACAGATGTATGGTGGCCTATAAATAGGTAACTGGAAATGATAGAAAAACTACAATATTGGTTATGCTACAGTAAAATATGTAGGGAAACTATACATCAAACAGATGGTGGATTTTTTTTTTATTACACCAAACACTGAAATGCAAAATCTAATATACGACATATAAATAAGAATATTTTCCCTATTGTATATACTGAATTAATAATAAAGTAGAGAAATAAATAAGCAAACAACAACAGTAGACCTTTATTAGTCCAACAGCTGGGAAATCTGCATTGTTAAAACAGCAAAGGGGATAGTGCCAAATGAGATGCATTTGTTTAAATAAAAAAAGAGGAAAAAAAGCAATAAAGCCTATGATAAATAGGTAAACACTGAAAAAAATACAAATGAAGCACCAAATGAGACACATTAGTTAACTAAAAAGTAAAAAAAAAAAAAAAGCAATATAGTATATGAGAAATAGAAAAACATTAAAATATATAAATAAATACAAATAAAAATATATTACATTATTGGACTCAAAATTATAGATATTGCATAATAATAATAATAATAATAATAATAATGATATAATAATAACAAGAAGAAGAGGAAGAAGACATAACTATTGTTACTGTTTACAGAGCAAAGGTGATAGTGCCAAACAAGACGCATTAGTTTAAAAATAAAAAATAAAAATGAAATAATTTAAAAAAACAAACAAAACAACAACATTATGGCCTATGATAAATAGGTCAACATTAAAATAGATAAATAAATACAAATAAAATATATTAAATAGACAGACTGAATGGCTAAATTGATATCATTGCACTTAAATTGAGAGGTGTGGCATAATAATAATATTGATAATGATAATAATAATACTAATAATAATAAGAAGAAGAAGAAGAAGAGGAAAAAGTAGTAGAAGAAGACATAACTTTTGTTATTGTTTACACAGCAAAGATAGTGCCAAATGAGATGCATTAGTTTAAAAATAAATAAATAAAAATAAAAATACAATTAAATTTAAAAAAACAACAATATAACCTATGATAAATAGGTAAACATTAAAAAATATATAAATAAAAATATATTAAATAGACTGAATAGCTAGATAAAGTAGAGATACTGCACAGATAATATTAATATTAAGAAGAAGAAGAAGAGGAAGAAGACATTTCAGTTTTATTTCATCTGTGCAGCAAACCCTTAAAGTTTTTTTTTGTTTGTTTTCGTTACGTTTCTTTCTTTCCTACTATTATGTGCAATTGAATTTATTTTACATTATTTTTATGATGAGATATCATTTCTACAACTTTTATAATGAAAATCTAGAATTTTCTGGAAGAAGAATAAATTATATTCCTCTTGGCTTGGTCTAAATTTGGCTACATCATTTACCCTTCATCACATCATTGCTAAGAAAAGCGTGTCGTCTCCTGAATGACCAAACGAACACATCATGGTATGCGCTCTTATTGTGAAAATCCTGACCGGAAGCTTGGGGTCCATTGTGTGTGCCTTGCCGCTGCCTGCGCCCCCAGCCCCCTCTGTGTCTCTGTCCCACTGTTGCCATTCCGACGCACATCTCTCGCAGAGAAGCAACAGCTAAGCGGAGTTGGCCAAAGTGGACTACCGGAGATCCCCCCGCGGACAGAGACCACCTCACAGCCGGGTTTGCATCCTCTGCTCGGGGAGGGCAGCAGCCCAGAGATGCGCCCCTGGACAGAGGTTCGGTGTGGGTAAAGTCACATAAAGAGACTGAGAGAAAGGCGCAGTGTAGCGTCCACAACTCCGGAGGAATAACAGGACCTGGTTGATGCAAAATAAAGAAGCGCTTGGTTATTCTTATTTTATTTATTTAATTTTTATTGGTAGCCCAGAATGGGTCGGAGGGAGCCCTCCTCACAACTGAAGACATGAAATCTGGGAGAGGAACAAAAAGCTCGGCTGCGGTGCTGTGTGTTTGAGTCTCCATCCATCCACAAGGGTCCAGTCTACACACCTTTATTCATGTTGCAAAAGCCTGTTTTATGACAATGGATTACTTGCTGTGGGTGTGCAGCCTCATTGTCCCCGTGGTGCTGGCTGTGGAAGGTATGTGGCTTCATATTTGTATCACTACTTTAGTCTCCTGCTGATGAACAATGGATGCATTAGGATCTGGCAGTGAAAAAATGACCAGTGACACCAGAGAAAAAGGAGCAGTGTGTGTTTTATCTGACATTTTGAATCATATTGGGGTCAGTCCATCCCTCCAGTTAAATACCACATCAGTCATTTACGCTGTCTGTATAAATTAGATGTGTAAACCAGACTCCATTCATGTTTGGCTTAATTAAATCTGCTAACAGGCAATTCAGCTGAGTCTCAATTTGCTCTGTGATTGTAATCCATGTACACATGCATCAGCACGCCCCGCTCCCTCTGTGTGTGGTGCTGTTGTTGGTGTGTGCTGACATCCCAGTGTTCCCATTGCGGCTGAAGGACTGCCCTGTTGCTATTGTCCCTGTTGTTGTCACACCCACGAGCTGAGTGAGGATGCCCACCTGCCCCACCTTTCCTCCTCCACAGCACCACCAGAGGTTAAAGGCAGTGCAGAGGGGGCGTCCCTGCACTGCCACTGTAAAATCCAAACTCCTCACATGATGCATGTCCAAGAGGTTTGCCACCAATCACCGCTCAGCGGATCAATCCCCGGGCCCCTGAAGCGCCACACATGTGAAACACATTAGATGACAAGTGTGAATTAAAGGTCAATGGCTTAACAAGTATGCTGCAGCCCCTGAAGCTCTCAGAGGGAGTGTTGCTCTGGGGGAGAAGCCCACCCTCGCCACCACCACCGCCGCCGCTGCTGCTGCTGCTGCTGCTGCTGCTTACCCACCCAGCGACTCCTCTCTGAGCTCTACATCTCTCTGCCTCGCCTCCTTCTCTCCCTCCCTGTCCAATCTGCCTCTCCTGGACCGTGGCCAGCCTGATCCCTCATCAATTCTGGTGTCAGCAAGTAAATCAATGCAGCGGCAGCAGCCCCCTCCAAGTCCCAGTGGGCTCTCACGCCGTGATGATCAGCCCCGTTTCCCCACTCGGACCACTAACTGTTACTCAAAGCTCAGGGGTTAACTAATGTTTGTCCTCTGAGGATAAACATGAAGGGCAGATCATCGCATGGGTTTAAATGAGAGGGGGAAAGCAGGCTTTTTTTTTTTTTGCAGTTGCATGTCGTCTATTTAGCTGCTTACTCAGTGGATTTCAACACATGGCTTGAATCTGGAATTTGTTTTTTCAGATTGGCAAGTGTTTGCGCATGGATGATGCAGGCTGGACTGCAACTTGAAGTGCTTATTTACAAAAGCTACAGTGATGACTTATCTCCGATTCTCACCAACAGACTGCAGTAAAAGCCTCGGCGACTGTGACATTTTTATGTTGTATTACTCTCATTTACAGTCAGCGTTTACTGTACTCTTATTTTAAAAGCTCGTAAACGAGATGGATGACCACTCAGGAAGCGTTTTATAAAGTAATCTGCGGTGTGTGATTGCAGGAAAAGCGTCAGGTTTGCAGATGATTTTCACATCAATGGGGAGCTTTGTCCGCATTTTCCTGCTTTCTATACATCAGAATATTAACAAGAATGGTTATTTGTTGACCTGTGAAAGCAGATGCAAGCAGCCCGGAGGAGAGATTGAATCAGGTCAGCTTGACTTGTTCAGAAAGTGCTCATCAAACTGAGCATCACACTCAACTGTGAATCTATAGACAGAAACATGCACTTAAATACAAATGAAGTTTGGCTCAGACTGAGCCCAGAGAGAAGTCATGGCCACAACACCCCAATGTTTCCTTCACCTATTAATAGCCACACATTTGATCATCCTCCGATCACTCATGATGACGTTAATATTTCATATGTTTGCTTGTTGGCAGTGAGTGTCAGTGTAGTACAAGGCAAGACCTCCCTTTCATGATGCACCCGCTCTCACAAAGTGAATAAAACATTAGCATGTGTGAGCTCCCAAAGCGCACTGGGAATGCAGAGTTGTGTGGCATTTTGGCTCCGGCGGGCGATCAAAAAAAAAAAAAAAGAATTGTTAAATGCCACGGGTGGTGATGCTCTAAAGTTCCCTCTGCAGCATTGTTTTCTTACCCCAGGGGCAAAATGACTCCAGCGCTGCTGTAGTTTTATGGGAGATGGGGGAGATTTCTGGATTTGAGTTATGGCAGCGAGGCGATCTCAGAGGCGTCGTAAATTTAACAGGGAGGGAGAGAACTGTGGAACAAATGGGATCTTTTTCAACCTTAACCGGTTTCTTGGATTTAGTGAGTTGACGATAACACACTTTGGTGAATTGAGTTGTTGGCACACGATATTCAGACTGAAATTTTAGTGTTAGAGGCGGGGCGGCAGTTGCTCAGCCTGTGGGGACGTGGCTTGGTTCAAGGACCCAGTGTGGAGTGTGGACTGGTTGCTGGAATGGTGCCAGTTCACGTCCTGGCTCCTGCCCTTGAGCAAGGCAACAAACCCCTAGCTGCTGGAGGTGCCTGTCCACGTGCAGCCCCCTCACTCTGAGTCTCAATACATCTGTGTAAATGCTGTTTCCTTTCGTGGGTGTGTATTTCGGGCCCTGACACATCGAGTCCATTGTCGGCCGTTGCACTGTTGGCACCAGTCGGCCCATGTCGACTGTTTTCCGGCTGATTCAGCATGTTGAGTCGGCCGAGTGCCCAAGAAGAGAATCGGAAGTGAGGAAGGCAAACAAACAACTAAAGTCCAGAGGGCGTGAGATCGAAACAAACTTATTCATGGGCGGATTATTAGACAATGGGCCCCTGGGCACAGACATAGAGAGGGCCCCACCACCTCTCCTACACAGGGGCAAGACACACAGTTGAGACTAGTTTTTTAGCCTCTTTTTGTTGATGTTTTGTGTCTCTTTGTAGTTGTTATGCAGCTCTCTGAGGTTTTGTGTCACTTTGTGGTTGTTTTGTGTCTCTTTGTGGTTGTTTTATGTCTCTTTGTAGTCGTTATGCAGCTCTCTGAGGTTTTGTGTGTCTTTATGGTTGTTTTGTGTCTCGTGGTTGTTTTGTGTCTCTGTGGTTGTGTTGTGTCTCTTTGTAGTCGTTATGCAGCTCTCTGAGGTTTTGTGTAAATATGTGGTTGTTTTGTGTCTGTCTGTGGTTGTTTTGTGTCTGTTTGTGGCTGTTTTGTGGTTGTTTTGTGTCTCTTTGTGGTTGTTTTGTGTCTCTTTGTGGCTATTTTGCCCCTTTTTGTTGTCGTATTACATCTCTTTGTAGTTGTGTGTCTTTATGGTCATTTCGCATCTCTGTGTAGTTGCTTCGCCTCTCTTTGTAGCTGTATTGCGTCTCTTTGTAGCTGCTTTGCGTCTCCTTTTAGTCATTTTGTGTCTGTGGTTGTTTTGCCTTTTTTTGTATCAGTGTCTTTGTGTCTCTTTGGAGCTGTTTTGCATCTCTCTGTAGTACTTTTGTGTATCTTCATGGATGTCTTGCTCCTTTTTGTAGTTGTATTGCATGTCTTTGTAGCTGTTTTGTGTCTCTTTGTGGTCATTTTGTGTCTCTTAGTGATTGTTTTGCCTCCTTTTTCATAGCCGTATTGCATCTTTTTAGTCATTTCGGTCTGTTTGTGGTTGTTTTGCTTTTTTCGTTGTCATTGTGAGAATCTTTGTGTCTCTTTGCAGCTCGTTGGCATCTCTTTGTAGTCATTTTGTTTCTCTTTGTAGCTACATTGCATCTCTGTATTTGTTTTCTTCTCTTTGTGGTTGTTTTGCCTCTTTTTGTAGTCATATTGCATCTCTGTAGTTGTTTTGTGCCTCATTGAGGTCATTTTGCGTTTCTTTGTAGTTGCTTTGCATCTCTTTTTGGTCACTTTGGTCTGTTTGTTGTTGTTTTGCCTTTTTTATTTTCATTGTGAGTCTCTTTGTGACTCTGCAGCTATTTTGCATCAGTTCATAGTCATTGTGTGTATTTGTGGTCATTTTGAATCTCTTCCTTTACAGTACGTGTCTCTTCGAGTGACATTTTGCAGATAAAGGTTAGAACAGGGCCCCTGACACTTTCAGCCCCTGGGCCTGTGCCTGGGATGCATGTTTAGTAACCCACCCATGGTTATATTAGCTACGATTCTTCATTAAGCCACTGAGGTCTTTAGTAAAAACAGTTCATAATTGTAGCGCACGGGAATCATAATTTGTTCTTTCAGCATCAGGTTGTGTTGTTAATGTGCTAACTGGCTAACTAGCGTCTTGAATCCGTCCTGTAGATCTTCACGTTTCTCTTTTTGAATGACGAATACAGACTGCCGCTGCCTGATGGTATGAAGACTTATTTCCTCACACGCAGGCACAGAATGTACGTGCTAGTTCGCAGTAGGCTGTAGTCTTTGTAGTGTTTTCAAGCGTGACTTTTCAGCTGAGACACAGGCGGCGTGAGGTGACACAACAGTCAGCCATTGTGACCTTTAGTTCTTTGATGTTGGTTTTGGTGTGTCTGGGCCTTAGTATGTAAAATAGAGTAAAAACGTTGAATTTCCCTTGAGCAGCTGATAAAGGAATGCTTCAGAGCAACACATGAGCCTGGGCTCAGATGTTGAGCTTGAGGATATACAGAATCATCCACTCCTGCTGGCTGATAATAGTCTTTGCAGAATGATTCTTAAAAATCTTTGGAGAGAGATTCTGTCCTCTCCTGCTCCACAGGGAGGTCAAAGGTCACACTTGGATAGAGGAGCACCTCTCGAGCTGCCAGGAGTTCAGTGTCTTGCTCAAGAATGCTTGAGCGGAGTGGAATCCAGCTTTCACAGGGGCTTGAACCCAGCTTTCTACACATGTATGATGGTCAACCTGCTGCTGCCCCTGCATGCGCATTGTGTGAGGTGAAGCCTGTTTAAAGGAGCATCAGCTCCGGCCTGTGGTTAGTTGAGGCTGAGCGATTCTGCCTCTGTTGCCGTTGGGCAACCGTGAGAAGGAAGGGGCGACGCACTGGATCAGGCACCCAAGGGACGGGCTGGATCAGCGGCATGTAGTCCGGGAGCGTTCACTCAGCTGTGTGCCACGGAGGGCCGAGTGTAGCCAAGCAAAGACAACAGCCTCTGATTTCCCTGATTAGTTCCCCCTCTCTGGCTCAAGTCGTGCTAATCAGTAAAACAACCTTGTTCACAATCGTATATTTGTGCTCGACAAGCGGAGTTGTTAACTGCTGTCGCTCACAAGTAGAAAAGACAGAGAAAGCTTTTACAAATTACTAACAGGACTTGCTTTTGTACTTAAAGCCCTGCCCGTAAATATACATGATCTTTGTGCATGAATATGACTTATTACTAAACATTATGCAGAGGTTAACGTGGTCTCTATTGTCAACAAAGACGGAGGCAGCCACTTATTCCTTTTTGACTGTAATTATTTTTACATTATGCAGCATCTGTTTATTCAAACTTTTCATTTCTTGAAACATAAAAGTACTCCCGGTACAAATCAAATGCCTCACTAATGCTCGCCATTAAGAAATTATCAAGTAACCATGAGTTCATGTGATTAGTTCATTCTTAATGGATCGTCACTTAATGATCGTTAATTCAAAGGGACTCTATTCTCTAATTTATATGCCGTCAAATGAGCTGAGATCCAGTTACAGAAAGGCACTTTTCAGAGACACTCACTTGATCAGCTTGAAGACAGAGATGTACCTGTTCTCATTAAAGTATTTAAGATGTTTACATCAAACTGGTATACAGACGATCCATTAGGAATTAACTGATCACATAAACTCATAGTGGTTTAATCTCTTCTTAATGGTGATAAACAGGAATTCATGATGCATCGGGCATTAATTCATGTTTTAAATCATCACAGATTAGGGTGAGCAGATCCTGACAAACCAAATGAGAGACACATGATTTATGCTGAGAGGTGGTCTAACATTTTTTATATAATGTCTATCTAACTTACAAAAAATATGAACAGCACTGCTTCACATCTTATTCCCCCATTGTGAAATGTCTCTGAGAATCGCCTTCCACCAGCTTCACCCAGCTATAAGTAGATTTTTTTTTGTGTTAGTTTCCATCATATTCTGCCTAAATCTGCATCGCTTGTGACTTTGTCGTGACCCAAAATGTCCCCCGATGGGAAACCTGCACTTGACCCACGGGTGTTCGGTTTGATTGACATTTACAAACAGCCCCGAGATGACAGCCTTCCCCGCTGTCTTCACTGCCGTTGGATAAAGGCCAGATTTTAGGAAAGCGTCTGTCCTGCAGTGGTTTGACTTTTGAAAACTAGAGCCAATCAAAATGCAGGACATTGTGTCAATATGTGGAGAGAGGACAAGGGATACAAATGCTGCAGATTGCAAATGCATTACAGCGTGACCTGGTCATCCTATTTTGCATCGTGCTGTAGTTTTAGGAAATGTGCTTATTTGCTTTCTTGTTGTGCGTATGAGAGGATTTACCACTCTTATGTCTATTGGTTAATGAAGTTAGAGGCTAACTTAGCTTAGCACAAAAACTGAAAACAGGGAGAAAGCTAGCCTAGCTTGGTCCAAAGGTAACACAATCTACCTGTAGTCGGACAAAAGCCCCGTAAAATGGTGATTTGTTGTTTTAACACTTCAGTTTTGTACAAATTAAACAAACATAATGTCAATATGGGATGCAAGACACTGGATTTTTTGCTGATATCTGATGTGCTGATATGTAACAACTCATTTGACCCATAACTGATACCGATATCAATATATCCACTATTTTTCCCCACCTAATTTTAGGGATCATCAAGTCTTTTCTGTAGTAGAATTATCATCATATTATGCATGCATACTCTCATTGTGATGCGCCACCTGCAGATGGAGACATGAAACAATACTTTTCTATGTATGTAATATTCATTCATTGTGCCAAATAAGTAAAAGCATGTTGGCCAATTCTGATCAGTTCATTTAAAAGCCGATATCGAACGATACTGATGATGTGCTGATACTATTGTGCATCCCTGATGTTAATCAATTAGCTTCATAGGTGCTGGTGGGCACATTTTGTTAGCTAGCTTACCAGGCTAGCTGTTCCCCCGTGCTTCCAGTTTTTATCCTAACTTAAATTAGCTGGCTGCTAGCGGTAGCTTCATATTTAGCAGACATGAGAGTGGTGTCAATCATCTTATCTAACTCTGCAAGAAACCAAGTTTCCAAAAGGTTAAACTATCCCTTGAGGCATGTGTTTTGCAGAGGTGTGGACCGGAGTCACATGACTTGGACTCGAATCAGACTCAAGTCACAAATTTGACTTTGTCAGAACTTGACAAAATGAAAGAAGACTTGCAACACTTGGGCTTTAACACCAGTGACTCATGACTTCACTTGGACTTGAGCCTTTTGACTTGAAAGCACTCACTGATCTTCCCCCAAAACCACAAATGTGCCACGAATCAATTCATTTTCCAAATTAACTCAACATGATTCATTCCCAGCAAGTCAACACTTAATTCCCCGGATAATCAAGTTTCTTTGAAACAGTTCGACAGCATTTAGTCAGCTTGCAGGACAGAACCATGAAGAGCTAATGTTACATTGCTGAGCGCCATTTGGAAACAATGATACCAAAGATAATTTCGTTCACGTACAAAAACTACACAGTGGTCACAAAAACAAACTGCAATACACAGAAGTGCACAAAGTGGATCAAAAGTTACAGACAGATATGACAGCTTCCAAAAACATTTTTTATAAACCATTTACATATGCTGGAGAGCACATTATCAATTTTTAAGGACTCAAAACTCAAAGTTTAGGACTTTGGACTTGCGTGTCTTGACTTGTGACTTGAGTCCAGCGACTGAAAACGTACTTGTGAGATGCAAAGTAATGATATGGTCTCCCTCTGGTGTTTTTTTAGGGTTGCAAAGGCATCAAATTTTTACATTGCATTAACCCAGAAAATATCACAGTTTCACAGTATTACACAATTATAAGTATTGTTATCATTATCAGTTACATTGATCCTTAAAGGAATGAAAACAGACGGTTTTATGGTTAAACAAATGCTGTATTATAGCCTAAGTGGAAATTACGGGCCATATACAAAAACATGTAAGGAGTCACAGGCAAAACAATAGTAAATGCGAAGTTTGAGACCAGATACACGACAAATAAATCAGTGTCAGTGCCATAGAAAAATTTAAAAAATCAAAATTACTACACAAAACTACTCAACAGCTTGTTTGATATTACAGTAGTTGATTAGTGTGGCCACATATAACAAAAAGTATTTCACTATCTTCCGCGTTTTCAGATCCGCCGCCATGTTTGATGAGGCAAATGCTTTTATCGGCTTATAATCAATCATTGTGGGTGAAGAAGCGACATTCAGTGTTCAAAAACAAGAATAAGAAATGTGACTGTTCACTTGTAAATGCATATAAAACAAAAATAGATCCTATAATTAAACTTCAGAAAAGAGCTCTTAGAAAAATACATAAAGCAAGTTACTACTACTACTAATCAAATGTTTATAGCATGCTACACCCTAAAATTTCCAGACACATTGAAAATACTTTTTCGAGCCGTGAATTAAAGCCTTCCTGTCTGTATTAATTTTTTTTTTAATTAAGAGGAGGAAACTATAATTTAAGAGGGTTGTTTATTTGTGAAACGTGTAAAGTGAGAATCAATGTAAAATACAGATGTGTTTCAGTTTTGGGAGTCAAACGATGGAATCGACTCAGTGCTGAGTTGAAATAGTTAAATAGTTAAAATGCAAAATAATTAAAATGTAAAATAATTAAGGGTTATAATTCAGAGTGTAATGTATTCAATTATTAATTTATTTGTTTCCTTTCTTTGGTATTGTTGATATTCTGGGTCATACTTTGGTCGATATAGGACAGGCAAAGATAAGCCTGGTGCTTCAGCTTAGTCCTTTTTCGGTTTCTGACTGTCAGGAAATTTGTGTGAAATAATATTTGTTTCTCCAGATGTATTAAAAAATAAAAATTGTTCATACATTCATTTAAATTAAGAAGTGCAATGGCAGGGCTTGATAGTAGTAATTATTCAAGCTGACAGCAACATAGTGTTCAAACTAGGCTAGGCAATTTATTAGAAATATGATTGAGCCATATTCTAGTTTATTTTTAAAAATTTGCCTGGACCATTTAAAAAGGGGCCGAGGGTTGCAGTTGGCCTGCGGGCCATAGTTTGGCCACCCTGCTGTATGAGAACTGTTCATACCACAGAGTGAAACCGGTACAGCTGCAACCCTATTGTACAGTATGACAGATTTTTTCGTTTTCTTGCGGAGGTGGTCAAACTTAGAATGTTTTAAAAGAACAAAACACTCTGAGAACATCCCATACTGTCACTAGCGGTCTGTCATCTCCTTGTTTTCATTTACACATCTTCCCACTGGCTTTTGATCTGGTCTGTAACTGCAGTGTGAGCGTGACCACACGGAGCCCAGTTAAACACCACAGATGTAATCTGTCCTGTTGGATGCACAGATCGCTATCCATTATCTCTCGTCCTCTAAAAAGGAGAAAAACCATTGTGGTTTCTCTAATGAACACGCAGCACAGACTGTAAACACTGCACATATCTCCAGCTCAGCAGCTACAGATGGACCACTGATCCATCCACTCCATCAAACAGCAACACTCTTACTGTAACTGTCTGTAAAGCAAAATGTCTAAAAACACTGGCACCAGAGCGGCCATGTTTGTTAGATAAAGCTCTCTCTGTTGTTCTACACAGGTCATGCTATTTGTTTACGCTCTCACACCCTCCCTCGGCAATGCTATCAACGACGTGTGAGCAAATGGTGCACAGCAGGCGTCGTGTCATTGAGTCTCCATGAAGAAAGTGTAATTGTTTCAGTAATTATGTGCTAACAACAACAGAACAATGGGAGTCGACGCGGCCACGGCTGTATATAGAGGACCTAGAGAGGGGTCGCGCCTTCTGGGGTGTAATGAACTCACCAGACCTCCAGTCAGGTGACGACTGATTGACAGCACAGCAACAATGCTCATTGATCCTGCCGTTTATTCTCAGCCGCTCCCTGCCTGGCTCTCACCTTCACGCAAACAACTGCCTCAGATCACCTGTTTACTCAGATTTGTCACATTTCAGTCGAGAGGCGTCACGTTTGCGGCGCCTTCTGGTGTTTCGGGTGATCTGTTAACTATCAGTGCGCTTATATGACCTCTCTGAACCGCTGCAAGTTAATGGAATATTTCCCGTCCCAAGGCATCTCGGAGGATGCTTTGTTCTTAGTTCCACAAATGAATATTGAAAGGAGTGCATTTGCGGGTGCCAAACACACGGAGAGAGAAAGCCTTAATTAGACGGCATCACAGATATGCCATGATTGTCAGTGCTTTCAAAAACTGAGTGCATGTGGGTGGAGGTTATGAAAAGAGAGGGAGAGAGAAGTTTTACCTGCATCCTTTTGTCAGGCAGAGGGAACGTGTGTGCGCTCCTTAATGCTGTGCAACAATTCGGCCCCCCCCCCCCCCCCCCCCCCACCCCCCCCCACCCACCCCCCCCCCGGACACGGAAACGAGACCCCCACCCCTCCCGNACACACACACACACACACACACACACACACCATTTGATCCAGGTTTGTCAACCTACCTCTTACTCTTAATTTGCAGAAACCCTTATGGACAGTCGGTGGGCAACCACAGAGCTGGCATGGACCACGTTCCCAGAGAGTGGGGTGAGTTTGTGTGTGTTTGTTTTGTGCCCCCCCCCTTCTCTTCATTTAACAGCATTTGTTCCATTTGCTTGTTAATAGAGCCCAGTCTGCCTTGAACAGCACACCTCCTACTGTTTTATATCTTTGTTTTTGCAGTGTATGTTTGCTTTCCTGGATACTAAAAAGCTAATGAGAAACACACTGTGTAACATTATGTGTGGAAGAAATCAGAGATTTCCAGTATTTAGGAAAAAAGAAAGCTTGACGAAGGAATATTGTACTTTAAACAAACAAACGAGCAGATACACGGAGCAAATCCCCACAGTGTGGAAGGGCTACTAGGTAGGCTCTACCTTGCATGTCTCCCCCAGGATAGAGAGCCTTATAATTGAAAGCATGTGTCTGTGTCTTTTATAATATGGGCCCAAGAGCGCATTACTGGCAGAAATTAAGGTTTTCAGTTGATCCCCCCTATAGGAATGGTGAGAAAATAAAACAACATGAATTTGACCCCAGGGCTAACAGCCTGACAGACCTCCCCCACTCCCAGCCAGTGTAATTTGTCTTCGCTACGTGAGCGCAAAGTCAGTCAATGGAAATGGTGGGTTTCCATGGAAACGATCTTCGGCAGCCCTCCTCCTGCTATTCCCCCCTTCACAAGGGCCGGCTCTGAATGTCCTAGCATCCATGAAGTCATATGTCACGACTGGCGAGGCAGCCCCTCTCCTCACTCCTGGCAAGCCCATATGTTCGGGGGCCGGCAATTATCATATTTGTCAGGTAGTGCATCAACGTGTTGCTGGTGATTTACGACACCTAATGCTGACTCTTGGGCTCATCGTTTGGGAATAAATTGCACAGGAGCCCCAGCGACGTGAGATGAGTTATGCATTATTTTCTTCCAGTTGAAATAATCAATTTCTGGGACGCTCATTTGTTATGGAAACGAAGCATTCTGTCCAAGAGGGAATTAGGAAAAAAATCAAAAAAGATTGACTTCTCACAAGGTTATTTCCTAATGGACTAAATGTATTGACCAATGAAGCCATTTATCATCGCCTGTAATGTTAGTCAGTATACACAGAACAACAGTTAAGTTTTAACAACATATAAAGCTTTACGTTGACATGATTTTTTCTATACTGACAGACAGACAAAGGTCATGTCCCTGTCACCTTAAAGTCCAGTCATTAACGCTGGGGTAGGCACAAAGCTGGAAAACGTAAAAAAAATAAAAATAATAATAATACACCATCCTCCTGCAGCTCTCCCCGCTGTGTCCTAAGCCCCTTCCACTAGGTGACCACGGGCATATGCACGTGTTTCATACAGTAACCCAGCATTTCCCATACACTGATTTATTTAGTCTTACTTCATCGTACAGTCGGACACAGCTCATTCGTTCCGCCCCTCTGTGCTCCGCTTTCCCTCTCTCTGTTTATCAGGCCACAAATGAGACAAGAATTAGCTAGCTAACATTAGCCACCCCGCAGTCTCTCCTTGCCAAGCTCCCCCGCTGATGTGGACTGCTTACACAGGAGGAGAGCAGGCAGCCGCTCTGGAGACGGATGTTTGACCTGCGGCTGTAGTAGCTTGAATTCAGCCAGCACAAACTCCCCCCTCCCAGCAACGGATGTCACAGCAGGCTGGTGGCCAGTGTAACCGGCAACTTTAAACTGTGTAATGGCAGCAACAGAAAGTTTGCTGATCTGGCAGGTAGTTGGGGCTGCTTGTCTCCCGAAGGTGGGGTTTGTGCTGTCTGGATTCATGTTGTTGCAGCCGGTGACTGGGACTTTGTTGCTGCCTGCTCTCCTCCCGGCAATGTGATGTGTTGGGGCCGAGAGCAAGGACACGCTGTGATTCAAGGTTCTAGCTAACCTTAGGTACATAAACGTGAACAATAGGGTGCAGCTGTGAGCCTTTGGCTTAGGTTAGCAGAAAGCTAAACTATCAGCACATTCTTTTCTCCATCTTTGAAACACTTTGTTGATATTGACACGTGTCTTATTTCATTTATTGTCAGACTCACTTTAAGGGCCCTGACAGACCAAGCCGATGGTCAGGCATTGCTGAATATTGGGCCATCAGTGAGCGTCTGTCACTCTAGTTTTGTGATATGTCTGACAATGTTAGAACTAGTGGGCCCTTGGTGGCCCTTGTGGCGTCAGAGATGCTGCAGCCCGAAAAGAAATGGAAGTGAGGAAGGAAAACTAAAGCCCAAAGTCAAAAGGCATGAGAATGTAAATTTTTTTTAGTCATTTTAGCTCTTTAGCAGAAACGGTTCGTAGTGGTTTGTGTTATTGTTCACTGCCACACAGACAATATCCTTTGTTCTTTCAACAAGCAGTTGTGTTGTTGTTAAAGGGATAGTGCACCCAAAAATGAAAATTCAGCCATTATCTACTCACCCATATGCCGACGGAGGCCCTGGTGAAGTTTTAGAGTCCTCACATCCCTTGGGGAGATCCACGGGGGGAACGGGCAGCACACCTAATGGCAGACTGCGCCCCAGACTAACGTCCAAGAACACTAAATTGAATCCACAAAGTATCTCCATACTGCTCATCCGTAGTGATCCAAGTGTGCTGCAGCCGCGACATAAAAAGTTGTTTCGAAAAACGTCATATGAACTCTGTTTTTAGCCTCACTGTAGCCTGTAGCTCTGACTGCTTCTCTGTGCTCCGCGCTCACGTGTGCGCGCTCAGGGTGATCGGTGATGCACGGTCTCTGAAGAGCAGCAGTCTCGTCAGTACTGATGTCCAGATTCTCAAGTGCAGGCATCGCCAATTCCCAGTCTGAGCAGCAAAGACTTTCCTCATCCGTTGGCATTGCTTTGCATTTGAAACAACTACACCACCAGGTTTCCAGTGCTCGACTCCGGTATTCTGCGGCTGGCTGAGGGTTAGGCTCATGAGCTGCGGCGGCTGCTTCGTCCAGTAGCCTGAGTTCCGTGTGTATACTTGGGCTCAAACAAATATGGCTCAACAAAGAAATGCTGTTCCTCCTCAATTTCAAAGTCTTCAGACATGTTGGGCTGTCCTTTGCTAAAAGACCGTAGTGCAAATTATCTTTTAGCTACTGTTGTTACTGCTGTCTCTCCCTGCGGCGCACATGTCACGTGATGTAAACACGGGTGAGCAAAGCTTATGCTTTCGCTGGTCTCACGCAGGCGCGCACACGTGAGCACGAAGCACAGAGAAGCAGTCAGAGCTACAGGCTACAGTGAGGCTAAAAACAGAGTTCATATGACGTTTTTCCAAACAACTTTTCATGTCGCGGCTGCAGCACACTTGGATCACTACGGATGAGCAGTATGGAGATACTATGTGGATTCAATTTTGTGTTCTTGGACGTTAGTCTGGGGCGCCGTCTGCCATTAGGTGTGCTACCCCCTCTCCCCTTGGATCTCCGCAAGGGATGTGAGCACTTCACCAGGGCCTTCATCGGCATATGGGTGAGTAGATAATGGCTGAATTTTGGGTGCACTATCCCTTTAACGTCCTAACTGGGTAACTAGCGATTTGAAACCAGTTCCCATTTGAATGTCAAACGCACACCACTGTCGCGTGCTAGTGTGGAGAGTTATTTCCTTTCATGCAGGTGCAAAACGTACATGCCAATTGGCCGTCGGCTGTAGTCTTTGTGGTGTCTTCATTGCAACTTTTTGGCCGAGACACAGACGACGTGAGGCAGCCTTCCTCTCCACTAGTTCTTTTCTGTCGGTTTGGTGTGTCTGGGCTTTTACACTCTCTTCTTGACAAGTCCGTCCTCCTCTTTTGGGTCGCTTTGCAGTGCAGGCAGTTGTTGCCAATACTGGAATAGCAACTTTCAATGCAGAATTCTTCACCATTGATTCAGGCCTTCACGGAGGGGACGTGCACACGCATCCTCATTTATAGAACAGCCAACAGGAACGCCCTCTCTCTGACACGACCTTTGATTGGCCAGAGTCTCCTGCCAAGGGCAAGATTTTCTAAAGCCTGAAAGCAGAGCCAAGAGGAGGGGCAGAAATCCTGTTTTCTCTCAGTGCACTTGAATTACAATATGCTCAGTAGGATATTTGCCCAATGACACCACAATAAAACTGCCTACCCCAGCTTTAAATGGCTATTTTTAAAGCCTCGTGATGTACAGAGACAGCAGCCTGTCTGGTATATTAACTACAACAGATGCAAATATCTGCTCTCGGGTTTTATGTGTAGGCTTGGGAAAATATATACAGTATATAATATATTCAGCATTATAACCTGAAGTGCTCAGGAGTGCTGCCACGGTGCAATCACACTGACAGCATTGCATTTAGATGGCCATTTTAATAAATAACTCACTGTTTGCATTATATATATGTACAGGGAAAGTTTCCATTTAAAGTGAACAGTTTTATGCTCTCATATCTCTTCCAGCACAGATAACACATTTATATGATATAGAAACCAAGTCTCCTCTTGAGGCCATTTCGATTGCACTGCAGCAGTTAAAGCTACGAGCGCTGCTGTCTATAGGTGTGTACGCAGATTTTGATTAATGCCTAACCGACACATTTGTGATGATCTTAGCTGCGAAACATTCATCTTTTTTACAAACCTCCACCACGTGATCAGCATCTCGACTGTTAGACAAACAGGCCTAATGCGTGAAATGTGTTTTAATGGGAAAATGTTTTCTATTAATAGTCCATAATGATTGGAATTTTCTGAATGATTCATGTAATTAGAAGCATTTTAGCTGCAAATTATTCCTCACAGGCCACATGTACACAGCCGCACTGTGGGAACGTGTGTGTTGGCGTGCATGTGCTGCATTTTTTATACTCTGTTTATAGCAGGCGTCACTTTGCTGTTTTGGATGCCCTCTATGCTTGAGTGGTTTGCATTAGGATGCACCGCGTTTAACATTGCTCAATTTTAATTAACAACATATTGGATAGGGGAGTTTCTGCAGCTCAGTTGTTGCTGAATGAGAAATAGAACCGCTGTCGCATTAATAAAAAGCATTAGATAATCAATTCGATTTAGTCTAATTTTATCCCTGAACTTTCTCTTCTCTGCTTTGTCTTTATCAGCTTGCAGTATTTAGTTGTTCCAGACTCCCTGCTGTCATCTCTTCCTCTGTCACAGTGCCTCTCTGTTGTCTCCACAGTGGGAGGAGGTTAGCGGCTACGACGACTCCATGAGCCCAATCAGAACCTACCAGGTGTGTAATGTCCAAAAGCCCAACCAGAACAACTGGCTCAGGACAGACTTTATCCCCCGCAAGGGCGTGCTGCGTGTCTACGTGGAGCTCAAGTTCTCCGTCCGTGACTGTGCCAGCATCCCCAACATCCCCGGCTCCTGCAAAGAGACTTTTAATCTGTTTTACTATGAGTCCGAGGGGGACACAGCTACAGACACCAGCCCTCTGTGGAGGGAGAACCCTTATGTGAAGGTGGATACTATTGCCCCAGATGAGAGTTTCTCTCTGCTGGAGGCGGGTAGGATCAACACCAAAGTGCGCAGCTTTGGCCCCCTCTCCAAGGCCGGCTTCTACCTGGCGTTCCAGGACCTGGGCGCCTGCATGTCTCTCATCTCAGTCAGGGTTTTCTTCAAGAAGTGCTCCACTACTATTGCCAATTTCGCAGTCTTCCCTGAGACCGCCACGGGGGCAGAAGCCACCTCCTTAGTGATCGCTCCTGGGGCCTGTGTGACCAACGCTATGGAGGTGTCCGTCCCTCTGAAGCTGTACTGCAACGGGGACGGGGAGTGGATGGTCCCCGTGGGCTCGTGCACCTGCGTCGCTGGCTTTGAACCCTCTGCGGACGGCACTCAGTGCCAGGGTATGTGTGTTTAACAGACATTTGGACTTTTATTTAACCAAACCTCCTTTATATGCTCAGTGCAAGTCACCTCAGTCTGTGCCCTCTTCTCTGCATTTATTGTGTGGCTCCTGAAAGGGGGTGAAGGAGGGTGGAGGAGAGTATGAATTAATGAGGTGTTGCAGAGAGGAGCAGCATACAAATATTGCGAGAGCAGGACGGGGAGGGAGAGAAAGATAGCGGGAAGGCACAAAATAGAGAGCCAATAGATTGTGCGAGAAAAATGCAGATAATAGAAGGGAAAGGCGTCCAGAGTCCAGAGAAAAGAGATATTAACAGAGAAAGGGAGATTAAAAGGTGTGAATTGCCAGAGATGGGATGGGAACAGCAGCCAAAAGGAGAAGAATGAAAAGAAAGGAGGGGGGCTGCAGGAAGTCAAAGACAGACAAGCGAAGCCTCTTCTCACCTGGGCGTGAGAAATAGTGTCTAACATGCGCCGGAGAGCTCATTCGTTGCCATTTGGCGGCTCAAGGTTAAAAGCTTGCCGCCAGCGCCTGATAAAAAGCTCTCCAGGGCTTCAGCCAGCGGTTTGCGATGAGGAAGTGTAATTTCCTCCGCGGCCTCCCGTTAGTTAATCTACAGGCGGCCACACTCATTAACACCATTCAGACCAACGTGAGCCAACACTGCCATGCTAACATTAATCACTCAGACATTTCATTTCTTACCTCAGTCTGGCCGCTCGCTCGCAGCCAAACGCCGCATGAGATGGAGAGAAGAGGAGGGGAGGAAGAGGAGACAATAGATGTGGAGGGGGGGCATTGGAGAGGGAAACATTAGTGTATCGAAAACAGGAGAATCATCGTGCCCTCCAAAGAGGTTAATGGATTGAAGCAAGACTGAGGTGTGATTCAGCACCCTCTCGAAAACAGGCGAGGAAAACAAACAAATAAAAGAAAATGATGATGCACTGTGTAATAGAAGAAAAATAAATCAGATCACAGAGTGTAGAGCCTAAAGGTCTCACTGAATTATGGGAGAAAAAAAATTCATCTTGGCTTTTTATTGCACGGTTTTAGAGCTACAATGCGGCGGCCATTAGCTGCGCTGATTTTCCTAAAAGTGCCATTGTTGGGAATTAGGGTGGAACTTGTGCTCAAACTGAAAGACCACTTAGCCTAACTAGTTAATCACACTCTATCTCTCGCTGGCTGGGGGTTTTATGAGCCCTCACGCTGACAGGACAGATGTTTGCCAGAGACCCCGCTTTTACACCACCAGTTAGGAATGTGGCAAACAGTAAAAAGTGGGGCTCTGGAGGCGGATATATCCAGACCTTTTGCTGCTAATCCCCTTTATCTGAATCCTTCTTTAGTGCGGGCTTATGCTGGTTTATCCTTAAGACTCGATATCAGCCAACCTTCAGCGTGACACTTTGGAATTCAAATTAATCGCTTGGACACATCGTCTGAGATTACAGCACTTTGTATATTTTCCTGATAACTCTCCTGAGCTAATTTACGTCTGCTCTGATGTCCCCTTCATTTGAATTGATTTATTGGCTTATTATGGAGCTGTTCTGCATGCATGTGGAGGCCTTGTTTGTATTCAGCCGTGTGGTTTGGAGAGCTGAGGACACAGGAGACACTGATTGATGGGTTTAGGGTGTATCCCTTTTCTCCGAAGCATTCTCCATCCCTGTTTGTCTGACAACAGCAATCTCCTGTCAGCGGTCTATCTTCATCTTCATCCTCCTTTTCCTCCTCTTCAACATGAAACTTAGCTGTCATCCCGGCTCTCTTTTTGGGGGAGATTAATGTCACCCGGTGGAGGGAGTGAAAATGAAAGAGCACATGCAAATGTAAAGATAAGACCTCATGCTTAAGTGTTTGCCATCTCGCACGTACGTATCAGCTCTTCTCTGCATAAATATTGAGCGTCGCAGGTGCTTCACAGGAACAGTTTTTGTTGTGTGACAGATGTGACAGCCGCTTGTCTTTTAGATAAGCGACAGCACAGAGTGTCTTTGTTTTGTTTTGTTCTCATTGTCCTTTTTGTTTTCTCTCCTGCCCATCCAGCTTGCATCCCAGGGACCTTCAAATCCAAATTCGGGGAGGGATCCTGCGCTCCCTGCCCGTCCAACAGTCGCACCAGTGCACGAGGCGCCAGCATTTGTCCCTGCCAGAGTGGTTTCTACCGCTCTGACAGCGACCCCCCTGACTCCGCCTGCACCAGTAAGTCATCCTCCACTGCACAGGCTAAAAATCTTCAACTTAGCTGAGAAAAGTCAGACGAGTGGAAACAGTTGGTGAATAATCAGTGCCAGGTTTCATCTGTCATCGTGTTTAAAAGAACAGTTCACACCAAAATCAAAAATACATACTTTCCCTCTTACCTGTAGTGCTATGTATAAACCTAGGTTGTTTAGGTGCAAGTCGCTTAGTGCTGGTGCTATCGGCCATACAGCTCTCTCCAATTTAATGGAAGTAGCGCTCAGCTTGTTGTGCTCAAAGCGCTGAAATTTGAACAACCCAACACTGGGGCTGGGTATTTTTTTTTTTTTTTTAAATTATGATATCAGTACCAATACCAGGCCCCTTAAAGTGATACTGATACCAGCAGAGTACTTCATTCCATACCCATACATGTGAATGTTATGGTGACAAACACACTGTCCTTGAGTTCACCACACCACAGGCTGTATGGGTTGTAGCTGCTGCAGTCATGGGCCAATCACACATGCAAACTAAACCATACAAACAATTTTTTTTTCTAGATCTAGCCACAAAAAGGATCGTTGACTGGAGCAGTTTTCATACTACTTGCTACAGGGTTATTTCAGTCGACGTCTTAAAGGTATCAATTATTGATTCCACGACCTAGTCAACAGCAATGTCTCTTTACAGAAATCATGACTCATTTACTCAAGATAATCCACAGACCTTGTTGTGAGCAGTTTCATGTGGAACTTTTTTTTTTTTTTTTTTGACCAAACTACACCTGCCAACTGTTTCACAGAAGGAAGCGTGCATCTACTGCTAGCTGCTAGCTCACCAAGCACCACCGAGCTAGCTAATGTTATAGCTCAGCCGCCACTAACATTTACATCTCACACTGTCATGAGCACCATCCTCTTGTCCATGAGTAGATGCTCTCTTCCTTCTGCACAGTGATACAGTTGGCAGGTATAGTTCGGTGGTAAGAAAACAGTTCCTAAATTAATTAAACTGCTCACAACAAGGTCTGGGGATTATCTTGAGATTATCTTAACATGATTTCTAAAAAGAGACATTGCTGTTGAGTTTTTCCAAATATATATATTTTTTGGCGTATTGAGCACCACAAGCTGAGTGCCATCTAGTTCCATTATATTGGAGAGAAGGCAGACATCTCTAGGACTGCAACACTCAGCAACTCACACCAAAACTATCTAGATAGATAAATGGCACTACAGGTAAGAGGAGAAATATGTATTTTTGATTTGGGGGTGAACTGTCCCTTTAAAGTCTAAGTAAAATCTTAAATTTGAAATGTTTTGCTAAGAAATCCACGTACATGTCCGTGGTGTTTGTTTGACTTCATCACATATACGATTACAGGACAGTACAATGTGTAGTGAAATGCTGGTGTGCTAGCTGCAGAGAGCAACTAACAAGTAGAAAAACATGAAATAGAATATTACAGTGTAGTTTTTGGCCTCAAGTTGAATGAACAGAAACAACAGATTTAAATGAAATGACAATGTAAATCAATGTGACAGTGTGAAAGGGATCGCATGTAGTGATGAACCTCTCAGTTTTCTGTGAGAAGACTTCACGCTACCTGCTCAGCACCAAACAGAAGACATAAAGTTAGCAACTAGCTGGTGCACATAGCGGAGTGTTTAGTAGCTAAAGAATCAGATATTTCCCCCGGGAGTTGGTCCATGTTTCAAATGGAAATTTTCTGTTTGGTGGTAACTAGTCCGGTCTGGTGCTGACCGCAGCGTCCACGTTTGTTCTGCACGGACAGGCCTCTGAGAGAAGTTGCAGCGAACGTGCTGATGGAGAGCGACATGTGCTGCCTTGACCGTGTAAAATCACCCCCCAGGGGCCTTTCGCCGCGTTAAATGACACACAGGGCCCCGCAACTGTCTTCCCCAGATTCTCGTCACAGGAACACTGTGGACTCTGACATTGACCAGCGCGCACAGACAGGCGGGCAGGGACTCAAGCACCACCTCCGACTCAACACGCAAACACACACAAACACACAGGCCTGACAGTTCTGTCCCTGCGGTCTGTCAGAGCCTGTGCCAAGCAGCCTGTGCTTTGTGTTGGAAGCGGTGTGTTGCACAAGAGAGGCTCAGCCAGTCAATGGCCGGCAGCTTGGGCTCAGCGTGTGTTTTAGACGGGTGTCCAATTAGAAGAGCCTCCACTCTGAACTGTGTGTGCCTAATTAGAAATGACAGGGCGAGCGAAACGCTGCTCAGGGCAAGCCGGCCGAGGAGCTGAACTCAGAGGACAGGCAGATTTGGCCGACAAGAGCTGATGGCCTGAGAACCTCCTTTTCTTTTCCCCCCTCTCTGCTTTGAGACAGGTTAGACTTTCTGCCGCTGGAAGCTTAGAAGGAGAGCCCTTCTCTTCTTTCACTTTAAAAGGATGAAAAGCAAACCAATCTTTGTTGCCTCCCTCTGCGGTTATCATACTTTATCCAGGTTTCAAACACTCCTCACTCAAAACGCAGCACTTCTTATTGAACTGAGGTGGCCTTGGGTTATACTGATACAAGAACATGAATTTCTATCAAGAGTGGATTAGCCGAGTTTCACGAGCACCAGGAGGGGTTATGCATAGTGATGGACGCGAGTTACAGCGCAGAGCTGTGTGGGATTGTGCTTTTCATAAAGGAACATGACTTAGTGATGAACAGTGGAGTTCTGCTTGTGCATGACAAGTCGTATTTATCCTCCTGTCTCACAATATATTGATTTATTCATTTGTACCAGGAAGGATTCTGCCTTGTTGTTATGGTTTTACCTGTTTTCATGCCTGAGGATTTGTTGGGGGCATGTTAAGCAATCTAACACATTTATTTGTCCAAAAGGATTTCATGAAAAGAATACTCTTTGACTATGTAACCGAATGAGTATAAAACTATGGTGAAATCTGCTGAGCCCAGGATGTCTGCGTGCAGTAGGGGTGTACAGAGACGTCATTATCTGTATCTGTTCAACCAACGGAATTATCCGTCTCTGTATCTGTGTCTAACGTCTACCATTGACGTGGTAATAACAATCACTTTCCGTCCCTGTTATATGGCGACTGATCCTGCCTCTGCTCGGACAGTAAGGGGCTCCCAGACCTCATTTCAGCTGCTGTTCAACTTATTTGAGTTAGCCTCTCACTGCTATCTGCTACTTTTTATGTGGTGGGTTGTATGCATAACACGTCGTTGCAGTGTCACACCTGTGCCGCCCATGACCCCGTCCTGTCGGGTGTCCTTTTTATACAGACATTGGTGCTGTTACTATCTCTGATGCCACCTGAAAGGTAAGACAACTCTGTCCCCGCTTTCCGCAACTGTACCTTTTTACAGAACAGTGAGGCGGCATAACAGCACGAAAATCCCTCCTTGAAAAGCAGTGTAAAAGGGGCTTTAAATTCCAGTAATCCTGCGTATGTACATATTTTCTACTTGGTTTTTAAATGGAGGACATTAACACTAAAATGACAGGTTTTAAGCATCATTTAGATGTATATGTTGCGAGGGTTTGAAAGACATCAAGCTGCCACACTTGGCTTTTTGTTTCCTTGAGGGAAAACTAGGAACTATGATGCAGGGCTGCCCCCTAATATTCGACCAAATGTTAGTTGACCAGAAAGGTCATTAGTCGACGCATTCATCGACTACAAACATGACGTATCGCCCGAGACATGTAACTTAGCACAATCATTACTGCTTTGCCGACAGCGTCATTAACAGGCGGCTCGCTCAGTGTGTGATGTGCACTTGTAGATAAAATATAGGCCTATATTAATGAAGGTTCATTAGTACGGTTTTGTATTTCTCTGTAATGTAGCACAGTGTTAACAATGTTACTGATACTATTCTTTCTCACACCTTCAACTCAAACCATTGTGTTGCCCCGCCCAAAATATATCATTTAATAATTAAATTAATATCGTAAACATGCGGACGACTAGTCGACTAATGGCCCTAAATGACGACTATTGGTCGACTAGGAAAATTCTTTAGTCAGGGGCAGCACTACTATGATGACCTCCCTGCCAAGTGGGTTCACTAAAGCTTACTAGAAAGTTCCCAGTTATTAATAATTTCCCCAAGACATTGCTTGCAATAGTCCACCTTCCACTCCAGGCCTTCTCACTCTCTCTTTGGCTCTCTCAAACACACGTACACCTTGGTGAGTGCCTCAGCGCTCAGTGTCGTCTCTGTCCTTGTTTCTATCCTCAGCACTGACAATTTTTGCCACTATAAAGCATAAAGTTGGCTCTTAACCAGTCTGTATTAAAAAACCCTGACCTGTACATCACTAGCGCTAAGCTCTCAGCCTGCTCCCTTCTGTGTGGGGGCGTTTGCAGAATATGGTGCTCACTTTTCAGTACTATATAGTAAATGATTCGACTAGTTAGTGAAATCAAAGCAGTATGTTGCAAACAGAATGGGCATTTATATTTTGTGGTCATCCACAGTGATATGAATCAATTTGAAGGAACAGAGTGGCTGAAAAAAACATGTCAGTCATACTTTGTCTGTTTACACCTCATTATCTGTGCTTTACCAGGTAATGTATTGGGATTCAGGTACATCTCCAGTGTGCAAATGTGTTATCTGATCATTTTCAATGTTACTCAAATCATGTTAATTGCTGAAACTCTGTGTTGCTGCTATTCATGTCTACGTCTCCCTTGTAAAAGAGATCTCCCGTCTCGTGGGACAAACCTTGTTGAATAAAGGTGAAATTTAAAAAGATGAATAAAAGTGATTTCTTTACATGAAAGGCTTCTTTATGTCGCCTTCTTACAGACATATTAAAACAAAGATAATGTAAGCACTGCATAGGGAACATGACTAAAGCCTCAGTTGTGTATTTTTCCTCTCTGTCTGCCCACCTTCTTAAACACATACGTGTGTGTGTGTGTGTGTGTGTTTGTGCAGCGATCCCTTCTGCGCCTCGCAACGTTATCTCCAGTGTGAACGAGACCTCGCTGTCCTTGGAGTGGGAGGAACCCGAGGACACAGGCGGGAGGAGCGACCTCGTCTATAACGTGGTGTGCAAGAAATGCCTGCGGGACCGGAGCCCCTGCACGCGCTGCGACGACAACGTGGACATCGCCCCTCGCAGGCTGGGGCTGAGGCAGAGGAAGGTGGTGGTGAGGAATCTGCAGGCTCACACCCGCTACAGCTTTGAGGTGCAGGCTGTCAACGGGGTTTCTGGGAAAAACCCCACCTCACCCAGCTACTCCACGGTCAACATCACCACCAACCAAGCCGGTTAGTAGTAGAGGATCTGTCACTGGCGCTGGACGTGTCCACAAACCAAGTTAATTCATAGAGATGCTCGGATCAATACCACTTAACATCACGATGAAAGAGGCTGGTTAGTGGATCCTAAGTTCAGTCAATGTCAATGAGCGTCTTAATGAGCTCTTAGTACCCAGAGCAGTATGAACAGCCACAATAAACATTGTTGAACGGGCTCAGGGAGAGCGACAGATGGAGGACTCTCAGGTGGAGCTCTGTTTTGCTGAGGGACTCACAGGAAAGGCAGATAAAATGTTAAGTATACTTTATATCTCCGCTGTCAGCACACTGTCAACCAGGCGTCTAATGTTACATCACTGACAATGTCACCTTTCAGCATCTCCACTTAATATTTGCAGTGTCATCATCAACCAAACTGCTCAGCACCTTTCACAGACTGTAATTACTCTCCCAGTTAACCTGCACTTAATCCACCTTTCTGCAGTTTATGGACCCCGGACAATGACTGTCAGTAGAGTCACTTTCAGGCCTCACAAATCAATAAACCGCAGAACAGTGAAGGTGACACGTGTACCATTTTTCTTAAACCGTTCAGGTTGAGGTATTTTGAATAATAATTATCTTACTGTGATGGTTTGTGACTTCGAAAGAGAGTAATCTTGGCAACTTTAAGGGACAATCTCCCGACTCACAAGTGAAGTAACTTTCTACAACCTATAGGGACAGTTTTTCCCTCCTACCTGTATTGCTGTTTATTACTCAAGATTGTTTTGGTGTGAGTTGCAGAGTGTTGGAGATATCAGCCGTAGACATGTCTGTCTCTCTCCAATATAAGGGACCCAATAGGGCTTTTTCATTGGCACATTCTGCTGCAGCGAGTCAAACCATGCCTCACTGATTTTAGTTTCCATGCTCGAGTCAGACCATCTCTGGAGTAGGGCAAAAAGCATGTCCCACCGCCTTCAAGTGGGCAGGGGTGACACCGACTGACCCCTGACAACCCCCATGTGAGACTCAACTCATGTCTGTGCAGGAGACCAGAGAGAAAGGCGTTTTCTAAAGTCTCTTGTGTGTTCAGCTCTCAGTACTTTCAGCTCTTCTAACTGAATCTCTGTGGTTTGGAGTTTAGTTCGCTCCTGCTTCCCTGTTTGTGTTTTAGGTATCAGCATTTTTTTTTTTTTTACTGTTTCATGTTCACTCTTAGCTGCACGGGTGTCGTGTAAAGTTACAGCTGGTGAAAGCTTAACATTACCTCATTTTGGTGCTTCACAATAAAAGCTTTCAAATAAGAAAATAATGGGGGATTTTTATTGTGAAGGATTTATAGGAAATTAAACCACGATTACTGTTTAGCACAGGATTAGCAGAACTTTGTTAGTCAATAAAACAAGTCTACTAACACAGCAGGGAGGAAAGTGAAAGCAGAAACAGCCACAGTGAGATGTTGATGAAGAGCTGCAGACAACAGGCTCTGCAAGCAGCGCACCTCCAACAGGTAAAATTCTTTTACCTGCCCATCTGCGTGATGGAAAAATACTCACAGCAAGATAATAGAGTAAAGCGGCTGCTTTTAAAAGTCATCCCTCACGACGAGCCTGATATCAGTTAAAGACACACCTTTAAGCAGGTCGCCCTGTTGTAATGAACCCAGTCAAACCAAGCCAATACATGAGTATGGAAAACCCCTATAGGCTAGATGGCATTTGGCTTTTGGTGCTCAAAGTGCCAAAAATGCATTTTAAAAAACTCAATAGATGAACTACACCCCCAAACTACATCACAGCACAGACGGAAGCATCTACTGTTAGCTCACGTAGCACCACTGAGCTAGCTAGGGCACCATTATTGTTTACATCTTGCGTTCACAAGCATGAGTCTCTCGTCCATGAGTAGATGCACACTTCCTTCTGTGCAGTGATACAGTTGGTGGGTGTAGTTCAGTAGAAAGAAAATAGTTCCTGCTTGAAACGACTCACAATAAGGTCTGCGGATTATCTTGAATAAACGGATCTTGCTTTCTGGAAAGAGACATTGCTGTTGAGTTTTTAAATAAAGTTTTTTTACGCTTTGAGCACCACAAGCTGAGTGCCATCTAGTTCCATTATACTGGAGAGAAGGCAGACATCTCTACAGCTGATACCACCAACACTCTGCAACTCACACCAAAACAATCTAGACTGATAAAAACATTTCTTGATTTTGGGGTGGGCTGTCCCTTTAAAGTGTTCTCTAACCTGTGTCCTCTCTGATGTCCAACAGCACCGTCAGCAGTGCCCACCGTTCATCTGATGCGCTCCACCTCAGACACTCTCAGCCTGTCTTGGCTGCCCCCCGAGAAACCCAATGGGGTCATCCTCGACTACGAGATTAAATACCATGAGAGGGTAAGCTCTGACTTTTTAGCCAGTGCCTCAATGTAGGTCACAGTGCTCGACTTATTGACTCTGAAAATCTGCTTTTCCAGTTCTGTGCAGAGAGAAGCATTTTTATGGATGTTGAAAAATGTAATATTGAAATGTGATGTGTGTGGGGGGGATTGGCAGAGGCTGAAAATGCCTATTGTTGGAGAGTATGGGCTGGTCGGAGTCAGCAACTGGTGATGGAAATGCTGCAACACTGGTTTGATTAGATTCCCTAGTAAAGCCCTGCTGATATAAAATGGCCATTTTATAACTTTTTATGGTAAAACCAGACGGACAATAAATATAGCACTGCTCTAAAAGAATGCAGGGGCTTGTGTTGGTAACAGTATGGCCAGCTTTAGTAATTGGTTCATTTGTTTGAAGGCTTTGAAGGCCAGCAAGATGCATTTACTGTATTAATGTATTTGATTAGCCAGTTTGGGGATTTGCTGGATGACTTCATATTGAATTGTGGCAAAAGTTGAGCCAGTTCTACTTTTTTTTTGCTGGACAAGTATGCATTTTGAAATTAACTTTCATATGTTCAATACTGTATGAAATATGAAAATAAATCTTTAACAAAAGCCCCAACTCCGAGTTGAGTTGGCTGAATGTAGCTTGCTGTATTGGAGCTCCAGTTGCTGCTGACTGAAAGAACTGTTCAGCTAAACTGTGATGTACGTTATGTTTCTTATTAGTTCAAAGTTTGTTCAGAATAATGAACTACTGAACGGTGCTAAGTGATTAAATATTGCAACTTCTGAACACAGCCTTAGACCTCTTCCTAACTGATGTGATGCAAACAAGCAGACAGATTGTGTCAGTTTTTTCCAATGAAGACATCCTAACCTGCTCTCTGTGTCAGCGAGCAAGCTGACAGTGATGCTTGTTTGAAAAATCACTCGCCCTAGCTTTATTTTTGCAAAGTTTTGACAAACTTTTCCACCTTCAACTTATTTTAACTGGTCAAAATCATAGACTGGCAGCACGGTGGTGCAGTGGTTAGCATTGTGGCCTCACAGCAAGAGTGTTCCTGGTGGGGGAGCCACTCTGTGTGGAGTTTGCATGTTCTCCCCGTGTCAGCGTGGGTTTTTCTCTGGGTACTCCAGCTTCCTCCCACAGTCCAAGGACATGCAGGTTAATTGGTGACTCTAAATTGTCCGTAGGTGTGAATGTGAGTGTGAATGGTTGTCTGTCTCTATGTGTCAGCCCTGTGATAGTCTGGTGACCTGTCCAGGGTGTACCCTGCCTCTCACCTAGTGTCAGCTGGGATAGGCTCCAGCCCCCCTGTGACCCCTAACAGGATAAGCAGTTACGGAAAATGATTGAAGGAATCATAGACTGTGTAAAAACATACACTTAGATAAAAGATGTACAGTCCCAACACATAGTTTGTGGTCAGAATCTACACTGATGTCCTGACGTCCTTGATGTTTCTGTTTTCCCTCCAGTCAGCTCTCAACATGGATGAAGAGAAAATGATTGAAACTTAAGACTATTACATGAATTCTGAATAAATAGACACTTAATCATTTGCAAAGGGAGAAATCACACCTGCGCCAAACGAAAGGTCTCATTCCCTCCTCGGGCTGCGATATTGGTCATAAATCTGACTCTGGAGAATTTTTTGTTTTCCCTCCGACAGAGTTCACTCACTTGCTGTTTGTTAGAAAGAGGTGTTGGACTTTGTCACTTTTGATAAAAGTGACAAGTACAGGATCGGGGTGAATGTTAAAATGTTGTGTAACAGTAGCACAATTAGAGAAGAGTCATGAAATAAGCACACTCACTCAGTAATGTTGGTTAGCAATATGTAGCTTAAAAGAAATACCGGTTGTATATAAATTAGGCGTACTTCCCAAAGTCATGGAATTCCACAGTCACATTTTCCAGGCCTGGAAAAGTCATGGAATTAGTAAAAATCATTGAAAGCTTATAAAAGTCATGGATTTTTTTGTGTGTGTAATGACATTGTTACAGTAATCTGTGGATAACCTTTCCCATAATGTAACAAAACTGCAAATGCCATTTATTTTCCGTAATCGCTTATCCTGTTAGGGGTCATGGGGGTCTGGAGCCTATCCCAGCTGACATTAAGTGAGTTTCTCTTCATCCATGTTGACTGCTGACAAGAGGGAAAACAGAAAAAGAAAGATCGAGGATGTCAGGATGTCAGAGACTTTGACACCAGGCTGTGTGTTGGGACTGAATGTCCTGCATCTAAGTGTTTATTTTTACACAGTCCTTTATACAGTCTATGATTCATTAATTAATTTTCCGTAACCACTTGGGGTCACGGGGGGGCTGGAGCCTATCCCACCTGATATTGGGCAAGAGGAGGGGTACACCCTGGACAGGTCACCAGACTATCACAGGGCTGACACAAAAGCCCTTTTTAAATAGGAATTGTGCAAATTTGCAGGAAAGCCCAATCAGTCTTTTTTCAGCATTGGCAGTATAAAAACAAAATCGGGGAGTGTGGCAAAATGCCGCCTACCTACTTTTGTTCATACAGAATGCACCTTTTTCGGGGCAATGAGGGGCGTGAGCAAGTAACAAAACGTGTAGCTCAGCGTGTGACGTAAACAGTCACGTG
>NC_065526.1:17008457-17041278 GCF_006386435.1 Epinephelus moara | reverse complement strand
GAAAATTGGGCACCTCGGATCAACTCGCCAATCCGGCTCTGTGTGTCTAAACGCTCGCAGCTTGCCGGCAAAACGGCCCAACATTCGCCAAAAATCTGGCAGTGTAAAAGGGACTAAAGAGACAGACAACCATTCACACCTACGGACAATTTAGAGTCACCAATTAACCTGCATGTCTTTGGACTGTGGGAGGAATCCGGAGTACCTGGAAAAAACCCACACTGACACAAGAAGAACATGCTAACCACGGCACCACCGTGCCGCTAAAATGAAGCGCAAGATGAGAGGTTAAGTCAGCATACTTGCCCTGCAGTCATGTGGTGTTGGAATAATCGGATAAATGAGTTCCCAACTGTGGAAATCACATGAACGCACACTCAAATCAGAACAACAACTCGGAAAGTTGGCGAAAATTTGGGGTTTATGACTTTCCGAGTTGATGTCATATTGTACAGAAACATGACAGACGAAAGTAAATGTTTGGTTGATGTTAAGAAATGTTTTTATTAAATCATGTTTGGCATTTAAGTTCTTGCTAACGTGTAAGTAGTAATATGGTATATGGTTGTGACCCTTAGTTGGTATCAACATAGAGTGAACCTGCAAAGTTAGAAAAGGTGTTTATTAGCATTAATTCTGAAAACAACGGTAAAGCGATTTTTGTGGTTTTAGGGAATGTTCCAGTTCAAACTGTTTGACCATACTTGGATAGCAACATCTCTGAGCAATGAACTACAACACATCTGTGTTGTGGCGTTCATGTTGTTTCCACATTAGGACTTAAAAGCTCCTGAACATCGAAGTTGGAAGAACACTTTCCAACTTTGGAAATAGGACCATCCGTGTAGCACCTGAATGCAGCATCACTCTTTCGGTTACAGTGCAATAAGGTTAGCTAACATGGGTCTTACCAGAGGGAGAAAAGCTGGAGCAGCAAAACCTCTGAGTGTGTTAAAGTGAACAATAGTGAATTCAACTTTTAATTTGTGAGATAAACATTGTTATTTCTTCTTCTGCAGAAAATTCCTCATCTGAAAGTCATCAGGAAACTCTCTGCTCTAACGGTTCTTTGTTTCACTTCAGGGCCAGGCCATGTCCCACACCGTAACATCCCAGCACAGCTCAGCCAAGGTGGAGGGGCTGAGGGCCGCCACGCCCTACGTGGTGCAGGTCAGAGCTCGCACTGTTGCTGGATACGGACGCTACAGCAACCCCATGGATTTCAGCACCAGCCTCCACAGTACGCTCACCCTCCCTCCTGCTTTACAGTCTGCTCCTGATGATGTGCTGCTACAGTTTCCTTAATAAGGGTTCAAGCTTAGTAGTTTTTATGGCCGCCTTAATTGGCAGCCATTATACTTTCAGCACAGGCTACCCTTTAATCTCTTAAGAAGGATTTCGTCTGTTATTGACTCCTTTGTGTCTGTGTGCGGTGTTTGCTCCAGGTGACCCTCAGAAGTCGGTGCAGGACCAGCTGCCTCTCATCATCGGCTCGGCCTCCGCGGGTCTGGTGGTCATCGTAGCCTTGGTGGTTATCGCTGTAGTCTGTCTTAAGTAAGTGTTTGATTTTTATTACTGACAGCCTGAACTACATGTTTCATTTTGTTAGTTAGACTCTGAACAAAGGGGCTCATTAAATTTTAACATGCTTTCAAAGGGTGTATACTTACTCTTTAGCTTCAATCAGGAGCTGGGAGAGAGAAGAAAAAAAAACAGAGCTGCCCTGTGAGTTCCTTCCGTGGCAGTCTGTGGTTTCATCTGATAGCCAAGTTAGATATTAGTTTCATTCGCTGTACCTGCAAAGGGTCAAGACTGATTATGTGAATGTGACTTTGTTTATTTGCTGCTTGTTTACAGGAAGCAGCGCAGCGGCTCGGAGCTGGAGTACACTGAGAAACTGCAGCAATACAGTGAGTTTGTGTGTTCAGCTTGGGAAAGCTTTGGTCATGCCAGTACAGTTAACCAACTGATTCAATCAATTATCCAATCACCTGATTGAGTCAGGGAACCATTTCCCTATTTGCACAGAGGAGATCCTCACCATGTTGTCTGTCTGATGCTTGTCACGACACTCCTGATAACGTGAGCTTTGGGAGATTTGATGTTTTTAACATGTAATTTCAACATTTGGACCTGACAAAAGCTGAAAATTAGCTTTTATGTCAAACTCTGGCTCATTTAAGCCTTGTTACCACCAAACACTTTCAGTATAATACCTTTGGAAACAGAAGTAACCCTTCAGACATGGTACCTAGACCCTAGTGTTTCCACTGCAAACAAAACTCTTAAATGTGGGCGGTGTTGTTGTCACTCACTGCTCCGTCCAGCACACACTGTATTTCCTCATTACCGGTGACACAGATGGAAGTCTGCACGTCGTTTATCGTCCACAGAACGAGGCTGTACGCCGACATTTTCAGCACAAAATAAAACAGGCTGCAGTGAAAGTCTCTCTCCATGGGATATTTAAAAATAGTGGGTTTGTGCATTTTGTCCTTCTCAGGCAAGCTCAGGGGTTTAGTGTTGCTGGAGCCCACAGGAACGACGCTCCGCAACGTTTTTTTTCTCTGAGTGAAGTCATATAAAAACTTAAGTGGTGGTCAAAGTTGTCATATGGAATATTTAAGGTGTGTTGATGGATTTATGTCGTCAACTCATGCACTGAGTAACATTACAAGTTAACGTTCCACCTTAAATGTCGCCGGCAGTCGGCCCAGTGAATTAAGTTATTTTTTCTCAGACTCCAGCTGCTGTGAGAGGCAGCAAAACATCCTTTAATTTATAGTTACAGTTTACTAATAAAACTCTCCACAGTATGAACATTGGTTACATGAGCCTCAAAACCAGCCACAACTCAGCCCTGAGCCGAGTGACCGTCCTCTATTGACCAATCAACAGACTGCAGTGTTCACAGCTCCACCTTTTAGTACCATAGATCTGTGTGCTAGGTACCCCAACAGAGGGGGGACCAAAAATGCGGACGGTACAGAACGGTTCCATTGGTACCATCCACAACTTCTCACAGTGGAAACAGAAAAAATGGATACCAAACTGTCCAGTTGGCTTGTTATTAGCTGGTAACTAGTTTCTTGCAGTCTGGACCACTCTGTTGAAGGAAAGATAGCGAGGCGTTTGGGTGTCATTCACCAACAATGGCTTTATTGCAGTCTTCGCCACAAAACACTTAACATGGCCTTCTCATGAGGGTTGTGCCATTAGTTGATTCAAAACACACATTAAACATGGCTCAATAGCAACAGTTTCAAACACAAGTACACAAATCAGCTTCACTATAACTCGCAGCATTCACAAACAAACACTTGTCTTTATCTGGACACATTTTCCCCACAAATACAACATGCTAACATTATTAGCACAAGCCTATGGCATTTTACATTGTATAAATTAGCCTAGCAGCTAGCGGACTTTTCCTCTTCTCATATGAAGCCAGGAACAGCAGCAACATTTAACAAAGGTAACGTTACAAAATTTGGCGCCATTACAGCTCACAAGGTTCACTGACAAAACAACTGTCTTGTACTAAACATGTATTCAAAACAAACACAACATGCTAACGTTATTAGCACAAGCCTATGGCATTTTACATTGTATAAATTAGCCTAGCGACAAGTGGAGATTTCCTCTGCTCATATGAAGCCAGGATAAATCACACACAAGACTTAAAATGCTATTTGGAGGCTTTATTGGCTTCACAATGTATTGTTTCTTATCTGTGAAATTAAAGTAAATCAAAGCTTTGTTTCCACTGAGGGAAATGGTTTCAGCTTACAGAAAAGACAGGAGGTCTGCGTCGCCGTGAGGTGTAGTTACATTTCTGGGGAGGTGCATGTCAAGCGACTCAAGTTATTTCATTAACGCACATAAGTGATTGTCAGATCGGAGGTCTCATGTTTTGAGCAGCCATTCAGTTACTGAACGTGAGTTGCAGCAGCCATATATACACACAGATGCTCCCAATGAACTGAGGAAGGTGGATGTGAAACATTAGGATGCAGGGCCGACTGATCGCAGCCCATGAATCTTCCAACTGTAGGGAGTGTGTTCCCTATTTTTGGAGCAACGGGCGTTTGTTTTTGGGATAACAGGTTGTCGGAGAAATGGGCTTTCGATCCGACGGGACACTTCTCCGACTGTTGGGGTTTGGGAATAATGGGCTGTCGGAACAATGGCATGGCACCTGTAATTTTCCAGCCAACCAGCGGAGATTCCAGGAAGTGACAGCACCCAGCCATGAAATAGTCCCACATGTAACCTCCCACAGAAACACAAATTGTTGTTTTTACACCTCAAGTTTTTGTGCGGAATAAACAAATGAGATAAAACATGTTAAAAAATGAGATTTGGAGAAGCTGTTTCCTCCTGCTCCCAGTCTTAATGCTGAGATAAGCTAACTGTCGCCTGGCTTTGGCTGTTACATTTATCATAAAGACATGAGAGCGGTATCAACCCTCTAATCTCACTCTCCACAGGAAAGCAAACCATTTCTCAGAACTATTCATTTAATGATAATCGGGCATCATTTCGATTTTTAAAGTATTTTTTGCCATGTAATAACGTTTTCCTGTTGACATTGTGACATTAATTCCAGCTATAGTACCCAGGCAGGTACGATGCTGACCTCACTGTGATGTTTTCTCTCTCAGTTTCTCCAGGAGTCAAAGTATACATCGACCCTTTCACCTACGAGGACCCCAACGATGCCATCCACGAGTTTGCTAAAGAGATAGACATTTCCTGCGTGAAAATAGAAGAAGTCATCGGTGCAGGTAAACAGCGCTGTTGTTTTTGTCCAAGAGGACGGAGAGGGATTCAGGTTTATTAATCATTCATTTGAGCAGGAGTGTGCCATCAAGCCCCGAGGTCTGCTCTGGAAGAGAGTCCTCTTGGGGAGAAAAGGATTCACAGAGTGTGCATGAGAGCTGCTGGTGGGGAGGATTGAAGTGAAAATCTTCTCTGTAGCTCTTCCCTCTCTGTGTGTTTTTTCTCTCCGGCAGCATGTTGTGTCCTAGCTTCACCTCAAATGACAGTCTGCTCCTGCTTGTTCAACCTTCCTCCTTTTCTTTCTCTTTCTCTCCTCCTTGTAAACACTCGTGCTCAGGCACCAAATGCAGAACCCCCAAGTTCCTCGCCCGTCCTCTGTCTCCCTCCACCGCTCCCAGGTCGCACACTCGATCGATTCGGCTCACTCCCTCTCTCCCCAACATCTTTGACCCCTGACCTCCCGTCCTTTCCTCTTCTCTCTTCTAATCCTCTCCCACAGTTGAAGCCGACCCTCAACTCTCTCAAATCAGCTCCTTCACTCCCGAGTCCGACCAGTAACGTTCCCTCTCCCTGCACTCCCCCTCCACCCCCTCTTCCCCCATCACCCTCACCTCCCCCCCCCCCCCACCTCATTCTCCAATCCAGGTGAATTTGGAGAGGTGTGCCGTGGTCGTCTCAAGCAGCCCGGCCGCAGGGAGATGGTGGTGGCGATTAAAACGCTGAAAGCCGGCTACACCGAGCGCCAGAGGCGAGACTTCCTCGCCGAGGCCTCCATCATGGGCCAGTTTGACCACCCCAACGTGATCCGGCTGGAGGGCGTCCTGACGCGGAGCTGCCCCGTCCTCATCATCACAGAATTCATGGAGAACGGAGCGCTCGATTCCTTCCTCAGGGTAAGCTTGGCGGGAGGTGCGTGCCGCAACACCTCTGACAGAGAAGATTACTTTCTGTTTGTATCAAAGCTGAGAGAGGAACACACACACACACACAGACAGTCATTCACGACACCTCTGGGTTATCGGAATGTTTTACTCTCTGTGAAACACCCCGAGGCGCACACTTGCTGAGTGATAGAGATTAAATGTGCAATATAACGCCTGGAGACAGGCATAGTGTCTCTGCTTGACGTGACTGACTGATGCTGACAGGCTTTCCAATGCACAAACTCCTGGTGGAAAACTGTCACACAGCAGACCTTTGGATAGGTTTGCTTCAGTGTATTAGAGAGTCTTTGTGCGACTGCAGAATACATTACTGATCAGAGTTTTCAGTTCAGACCACCGCCTCCTACACAAAATGCTGAACAAAGGCAGGATGAGAAATGAGGTGTCACACAGTACATTTCCAGCAGCGTGGGGGCTATTACATGTCATTTACATTCAATGAGATATGTTTTCCTGCATGGCTGCACTGTGAGGAAGTCTACTTACTGTAACAGTTTGGCTGGATGAGGCTACTTAATGCTGCTGGTGAATCGATGCCACGTTGATGGTCTTAAAAGCAGTTTATCTTTAAGTGATATACGGCTTCTTGTTTGCATAGATGATGAATCGATGATATTGATGAGCTTGTTTTAATATCTTTTAAATTAAGTAGACTTGATGGCATATAACCGCACGTCTGCATTTTTAATACTGGCTGAGGACCTTGTATATTGTGCCAGGGCTTTTTTTAAGGCTGCCCCTGACTAAGAATTGTCCTAGTCGACCAATAGTCGTCATTTAGGGCCGTTAGTCGACTATTAGTCGCCGCATGTTTACGATATTAATTTAATTATTAAATCATATATTTTGGGCGGGGCAACACAATGGTTTGAGTTGAAGATGTGAGAAAGAATAGTATCAGTAACATTGTTAACACTGTGCTACATTACAGAGAAATACAAAACCGTACTAATGAACCTTCATTAATATAGGTCTATATTTTATCTACAAGTGCACGTCACACTCTGAGCGAGCCGCCTGTTAATGACGCTGTGGGCTAATGGGCATGTAGCTACTTCCATGTTTCAGATGATACGTCATGTTTGTAGTCGACCAATGAAGATGAGTTTACATATCACCTTGGGTTCGTCCTTCACCTTCTCAAAATGATCCCACACTTTGGATTTCCTGCCCGACATGTTATTAACTAGCCTGTGGAATAACCGCAGGTACCAGCCCTGGAAATTAGGGGCCGCACACATGCTGCAGTTTGTAAACTCACATAAAAGACACTACTATATTTGCTATTTAAATGATAGATAGGTAGATAGATAGATAATTAATAGACTAGCATGTTTTAATCAACTTCACTCGTGTTTCAGTATAGCAGCGCTAACGTGACTCAACGCCATTAGCTTATGTTTTGATGATGTGCTATGACGTCATCACGCTACAGGTCCTTTGATACTCACAACTTGTTTACCAGTGGCTAAACATCGAACACTGTTTGGATAAAGTGTTAGATCCTTTTTGTTTAGCTAGAAACAGCTCCGAAATCTCCATCACCTCACCCACCAGACTCCATTTAAATAAGCATTAATTTGCATGGAGACAGCATAATTTCACATCTAACTGGGTGATTAAGGGTTAATTTCAACCAAACCAGAGCTGGTGACTGTTGGAACAGTGGAAAGACAAATTAAGATGGATTTGTTTTTGTTGACTTAATGAAGTGTGTTTTACGATGATGAAATTACTGTTTATTTAAATGGAGTCTGGTGGGTTCTGCAACGGTGATTTCAGGGCTGTTTCTGGTTAAATAAAAAGGATCTTACTCTCTCACAAAAAAGGTAGGTCTCTGTAGGGATCCTTTCTATAATGTATATACTATAATATCAATCTGAGCCTGTCAGTGGCGAAAACAGACACAGTAACGGTGCTAACATGCCCTGAGTCGGCACATTGCAGCCTGGTCGCTGCTCTCGCTCAATACTGGCCCAATTTGAAAAACTGTTTTCCCATTAGTCACTTAGACACAAAAACATAATATGGAAAATAGGGTCCAGGTTGATAAATACCCTTTAACTTTGAATTTTTAAGTTTATTGGACGTGCAGAAAGCCACACAGCAACTCAAATGCTTTGTTTTCCCCCTCGGTGTGAAGGGATGTGATGTTTTTCAGGTGTTTCCATAAAGACTGACTGTATCTGTACTGTCAAGGATCAACCAAACATAGTCTCTCAGATGCATGGCCACATGGAGCCATCTGTAATGTTAATGCACATTTCATATGGTATTCATATGTTTACATAATTTATTGGCTTTGTTAATTATTTACATTTTTTATGAAAACACAATGTGCATAGTGCTGCTATTTTAATTTGTGGTTTTCAGTATTAAAGTAAAAAATAATTGCAGTGTGTATAGCAGTACTTTTTTTTTTAACATTTTCAGCATATTTAAGAATACAGCAAGAATATTGATAATAGGGATAATTTTATTCACTACAATTGTGATATGAATTGTTTAATCTCTAGTTTAAATAATTATTTTGTCACATTTGGTAATTTATTTAAGCAAAGTTATTATTTATATCAGTGAATATATGATTAAAGTGTAAGGAAATACATTTATTAATTGGTTCATGATAGTTGTCGATGCTGCAGACATATTTCAGCTAATCCAAAAAAGAATACCCTCCTCTATCACAGTTGATAAACAGAAAATGAATTTGTTACAGTACTGATTATTGATTCATTGTTAAAGTAAGCTATTAAGGAAAATTGCAAACATTTGCAATATGTGGAAAAAGTGAATTTGCTGCTTTTATTATATAATTTTTCATCTTTCTAAATTGAACATCTTTTGGGTTCGGACGGTTCATTTGGAAAAAACAAGCAATTTGAAGTTGTCCTCTCGGGCTCAGGGAAATTGCAGTTTCACTACTTTCTTTCATTTTATACACCGAGGAGTTATCGATTGAAAAAAAAAAAAACACTCTCAGTTTAATATCCCTCTCAATTACATATCTTGGACAATACAAGATTTAAAAAAGAAGTTTTCTTGGAATTTGGAAAATCTTAATTTGCATTTTTAATTATTTTCTGACATCTTTTAGGTCAATGATTAATTGATTATTTGGAAAAATTATTATTAATTATTATTAGAATTTTTTAATTAAACAATTATTAGTTGCAGTCCTACTTTTGTTAATATATCTTGCAGTGGGTGCTTAATTTGCAGAATATAAACATGTTTTTCCAGCAAAATCCTGAAATATGTGTAACTTATAACAATTATATCTTCTTCTCTTGTATAATGTGATGCAGTCTTACAATAACTAAAATTGGCAAAATTAGACTCAAGTTAATAAATATATAATTAGAGGAAAAGTAAATGAGCCTTCAGTGCAGAAATGAAAATAGGATTGAGAATGGGTACTGAGGCCAAACATTTGGGCAATTAAAAAGTTACACTGAATTAATACTTTGACAATATTTTTTTATAACTGATTAATTGTTAACGTAGTTTATCAAGTTGTTGTTGCTCTAACAAAGTGAGCAGTTTGAATAGCTGAAACCATTATGTTCATTATCAATTAATCTGCCAGCAGTTTTCTCAAATTATCAGTAATCAGTCATTCTCTTTATGAGACATCAGACACAAAGTGAAAAGTTTGCTGTCATATCTGTTAAAAAAGCAGTATATATGCACATTTGAAAAGCTTAAGCAAATGTTTTGGGGTGTTTTTTCTCTTAAAAAAGAGTTATGGGATAAATTAATTATAAGAAAATTGCCAATTAATGTTTTCATGGAAACATCCCTTTGGGCTCTCAGACATTTTAATGGACACTATTCTTTTTTTTTCTGACATTTTATGGACCAGACAATGAAACTGTTATTTGGAGATGATTAATCGATAACGACAACAATCATTAGCCCTACATCTGAAAGTCCAGCCTGAGCCTCTTCCCTCCTTCTCACCCACTCCTCTCAGTCAGCTGTCCCACAAATAACACAGAAAAACTCGGCGGTCTGTGCTGTCCTCACCCCCGCTCCCGCCAGTGTCACACTGCCTGTGACTCAGAGGAACTCTGAGTTCTGCTCCAACAAGGAGACTATACAGTTAACTCACACACACACAAACCAACCATGTGTGTCACGCACATGAGACCTTGTGTTGCAGCTCCCCGGAGACATGGACACACTTACACGCACATGACATATGCACATGTAGATGCATAACAACACACACACACACACACACACACACACATGTACACACCATTGTGGCTTTGAAGGCCTGCTATGAATCATGGCTGTTTACACATCCATCCATTCCGCCTTGTTTTGCTGTCAGACTTCATCGGAGTGTGCCGACTACAAAGCAGAATGTTTATGGTTTTGTCATGTCACGTCTTGTATTCTGCGCTTTCTCTTTGTGGAGTCAAAGAAGGGATTGATTATGTCGAAAATAGATTTTTTTTCTCTCCTTATTAAATATTCAGGTCATGGGAGAAAACCTCAAAGCGGAGTTTCAGCTTCATCACGATTTCCAGAACCGCTCCTTTTTTACATCACATAATTGTGTATTGACTTTCAGTTGATCTGTTTCAGTTTCACAAAAGACGCACTGGTTTATTGGCCCAACATGGGCATTGGCTGATATTCGCCTTGTTGACTGCCGTCGGCCTGTCGGCAAATTAGATGACTTTCACAGATGGCAGTGGCCGATGTTTTTCTGTTGTGTCCAGACCCTCAGGAACGCAGTCCAGCCTTGCTTCCAGTTTTCCCCAGTGGCCACTTGCTGTATGCTGCAAAAAAATCCCCTGCAACCCAAAAAAAATTTCCCCATAGACCGCCATTTTAAAAGAGACATCTGTAAAACTTGAAAGGACACCTCGAGCTACAAAGAAGGTCAATTGCGACTCTTTGTATTATGAATTTTGTTGGTTTTACAGTTGTAAAACTCTCCTCAAGCTGAGAGCTTAAATTTAAAAATCTGTGACATCATCACAACGTAAAGTTTATGAGGCGAGCGGGAACTCACAGGCGGGCCACCAGGAGAAAACACTGCTTTGCATATTCAGTGGGCCGCATACCGTGGAAGAAAACCCAGAAGCTCGAAACTTTTTTGGGGGTATGTGCCAAGAGAGCAACTCCATTCAAATGAAGAGATGCCATCTTGGTATCCGGAATCATGGTTGTGTCGCAACATATTGGCGCAGGCTAATTCTGCATTCAGTTTACCCCAGAAGTTGGACGTGAAAGTTGGGAGTGCCGTCGCACCTAAGTTGACCACATTCCAGTCCAACAAGTCTAATAACCAAGATGGTGTCAACAGTACCAGTTCTAACCTAGTTAGCAATACCAGTTGATAACATCACATCACACTCAGACATCCAGAGGGAGCTCGGAGTAGAGCCGCTGCTCCTTTGCGTCGAAAGGGGTCAGTGGAGGTGGTTCAGGCATCTGATCAGGATGCCTCCTGGGCGCCTCCCGTTAGACGTGTTCCGGGCACGTCCCACTGGTAGGAGGCCCCGAGGCAGACCCAGAACAAGCTGGAGGGATTACATATCCCATCTGGCCTGGGAATGCCTCAGGGTCCCCCAGAAGGAGGTGGAAAGCATTGCTGGGGAGAAGGACGTGTGGGGTGCTTTGCTTGGCCTGCTGCCACCATGACCCGGTCCTGGATAAGCGGATGAAAATGGATGAATGGATGGATGGACAGTACACTGTGTTTTACACATTCAAATAGTGTATCAACATGTCCATGATGATAGATGATGCCACATTGGATTTTGAGGTTGGGGTTGGTGAGATTCCTCCGACTTTCTGAGTCAGAAATACAATTTTAGGGGGCGTTCCTGTTGAAATTCCCAACCGGGAACTTGGAAATTCCAACTTCATAGTACAAATGGAACACACCATAATGGCGTCCCATCCGCAAATTTGTGTTACTTAGGATAGCGAAGGCATGACCCACCCTACTTTACTTTTGATTGGCTTGTACTCGTTGCCTTCATTGGTTGGAGTGGTAAGGTTTAGGCAAGAGGAATGGGACAGGTTAGGGTCAGGTAAGAGTGTCAGGGTAAGCCAATCAGAGATAAAGTAAGGCAGAGTAGGAGGGACTATGCTTTTGCTATCTTAGGAAACGCAATTGTCCTGTGTCCTCCCATCCTGGGGACAATAAAAGAAATATGTTAGGGATGAAAAGAGATCTTCCCTGGGATGCCTCTGGGACAAAAGGACACTGTAAACTCACTATCGATGTGTCAGAGGATGCACCCTATTGTTTCCCTGATGTATTGTGAACAACAAGTCTGTGTTGAAATCAGCAGGAGGTGAGCTAGTTAATGTTAGCTGTTAGCAGCCAGTGACCGAAACTAACTGCTAACTGAGGTTGCTTTGAGTTACATTATAATGCGTTCAGGTTCAGTTCAGTAAAAATGAGTACTGGGTGAAGGTAAATAATAATGTGATGTGTTCGAATGAAATTTGGAGAAAATTGTGGTTTTCACAGCAATATAAAGGAGAGAGAATTATGTGTTATAGTTAAAAGGCTTTTGAGGCAGTTTTCATGTGAAGGTTATAGAAAAGGTTGAGTCATCCATTTGTACGATTGAATTTGTGCTCATTCATAGACAGGCTGACTTTAAAATTGTTCAGCAAAAACAAAACAAAGAACATCAACAAAACATCAGTGTCAGCTACAGTATGGGCCACACATCAGAATCAGCATAGGATTTATGATCAAGTAGGTTTACACTTACAAGGGATTTCCTTTGGTCTTTGGTGCATACTATAAACACATTAAGAGGAAATAAAATAAAGGCAAAGCACCGCAACAGCCGAGATCATGAATATAAAACAGAAACGTTGCAATAAAAATGTGTAAAAAATCCTATAACATAACATTCACACACATCAGGTTTCACATCGAGCCGTTACAGGTTTGAACGCTGATTTATAGGATCTGGAGTTCATCCCACTGTGTCACGCTTCATACACGTGGAGAATTGTAAATTAAACCCTGAAAGCCCTAATCTCAGATTTGTTTCATGCTTCTCAAATGTTAACATGAAAGGGCAAAATTCTGCAACTCAGGGACTTTCAGATGAGGAAAATAAGCTTTGAGCAACATGCCATTCTAATTCAGTCGACAGGACGATTTTGCTTTAATGTTTACAAGCAGGGAAAAAAGATGCAAACAAAGCTTTGTGTTAACAAGCGTGCACGGCCTGTACCTGCAGCTACTCTGTCAGTCTGTTGCAGAATGAGAAAAGAATACCTGCAGTTGTCTGGTTTTGATTTCAGTGTTGCAGCTCTCTTTTTGCTCCCATTTTGTTTTTGTGTGGAGTCAATATAGAGCCTTAATGGGTTTAGTACGACAGTAAAGAGTCTAATTAATCAGCTAATTGGACAGCATGCGTGAAAAGGTCAGCTGTCACTGACTGTCAGGAGCAGCCGTGAAGCATTATGACAGATGTCATGTTTATGTGGCCTCACTGACTGATTGGCTCTCTCTGGTGCTTTCTCCTCCTCTTTATCTCCCATACTCGTCCCTATCGTCTGTTTCTCCATATTCCAACACATCCTGCCTTCTCATTTTTCACTCCTTCTCTTTCCTCCTTGTTCATTAACCGCCTCTCCTGCTCTCGACCCCCACCTCCCCTGTCACTCCATCTCTGGCTGTGTTTTTGTAGCTGAATGACGGGCGCTTCACGATGACACAGCTGGTCGGGATGCTGCGCGGCATCGCTGCAGGGATGAAGTACCTGTCAGACATGAACTATGTTCACCGAGACCTCGCCGCCCGGAATATCCTGGTCAACAGCAACTTGGTCTGCAAGGTCTCCGACTTTGGACTGTCGCGCTTCCTGGACGACACCTCCGCTGACCCCACTTACACAAGCTCCCTGGTGAGTATTATGTGTGCTAAGTCAGTGTTTGTACACTCTGCACGTGTTTAATTGGGCTTGTTAATCTGATCCCCTTCACTTGTTTCACATGTGCATATGGACGCATGTGTGACTGTTCATGTGTGCCAATATTTGCGTTAGCGTGTGAGACCGTCTGTGAAATGTGCATTAGCTTCAGCATGTGTGTTGTCAAAAGACTGTAGTGTCTCCCAGGGTGTTGATACCATCCCCCCCTTTGTGTGTGTGCGTGCATGTGAGCAGGGAGGGAAGATTCCCATCCGGTGGACGGCGCCAGAGGCCATCGCCTTCAGGAAGTTCACCTCTGCCAGCGACGTGTGGAGTTACGGCATCGTCATGTGGGAGGTGGTGTCCTATGGAGAGAGGCCATACTGGGACATGAGCAACCAGGATGTGAGTTGAGGCTGATTTATCGTCGTACACACACTGTTGTGAGCATTTATCTTTGTGCAGTGGTGTGTTTGTATCGCTCTGCAATTACACCTCCAAATTACTAGTTGGCAGCAGGGTTTCTATGCTACTGTGTTGAGTTTCTGTGAAGTGCAGTTAAATGCGATTGATTCAATTAACACAACTAAAACACACATAAAACATGGCTTTATAGTGACAACATAACACACAAGTACAAAATTATACTTCATTATAAATTAAGCAAGGTTCACAGACAAAACAACACCTGCTGAACAAATACAACATGCTAACAGTATTAGCATAAGCCTATGACATTTTACATTGCATAAATTATCCTAGCAGCTAGCAGACTCTTTCTCTACTCTATGAAGCCAGGAACAACAGCAACATTCAACAAAGATAACGTTACAAAATTTGGCTCCATTATAACTCTCAAGGTTCACTGACAAAACAGTTATCTTACCCTTCATTTATGTTGCACCCGGGGAATTGAAACAACACAACACAGATAGTTTGTGAACATTTTGGTCTACGAGTTGCCAAGTTGACTCCATACATGCAGAAACATGGCCGATGAAAGTAAATGTTTAGTTGATGGTTATAAAGGTTTATTTTATTCATATATTGCATATCAGTTTTTTCCCCACAAATACAACAAGCTAACGTTACTAGCATAAGCCCTATGACATTTTATACTGTATAAATTAGCCTAGCAGCTAGCGGACTTTTCCTCTACTCCAATGGAGCCAGGAATAACAGCATTTGATGGACATTATAAAATTCAGCTCCGATATAACTCATATGTTTCACCAACAAAACCGTTTTCTTAAACTAGTGACTTTTTCCCCATGTATACAACATGCTAACGTTACTAGCATAAGCCTATGACATTTCCCATTGCATAGATTAGCCTAGCAGCTAGCCGACAGATCAATGGTGGTGTGGCGATAGCTGATGATGGGGATTTGTTAGTTCTGATTTGTTTTGTTTTTCAGTCTGTGTCCCCTCTCTAAATTCTGAGGTTTTAGCGGGTTTGTGAACGCAGCACATCCGCAACTCTTTATTAGTTCTTTTTTTTTTTGTCCCCACAGCAGATTGTGGAGTTTTGAGTCGCGGGGTGGATAACTATTCAGTCAGTCCGATCAGAGCTGATCATGTCAGATTGATGGATGAGAGAAGCAGCTGTTTGTGAATGAAAACAAACTTTTAGACTTAGCAAAATGAACGGTTAAGTTTCACTTTCACTGCGCCTGCTGTTCTGCGAGTACGCTATACCAAACAGTATACAGTATATATTCCAACAGTGCACGTAATGAACGGTCCAACTCCAGAAAAAGACAATCAAAATGTGACGGCAGATGTTTTAATGTGATGTTTTGGTGTGCTGCCACAAATAAATGAATTTGTGGGAAACCCTGAGACTTTTCCTGTACTTACATGAAGCCAGGATAAATCACACACAAGACTTGGTGTGGAATTTTCTTTGGTTTTTATCGTCTTTACAATGTATTTGTTCTTATCTGTGAAATAAAAGTAAATAAAAGTTTGTTTCCACTGAGGGAAATGGTTTCAGTTGACAAAAATAAACAGATCTGCGTTCGCCGTGACGTGTATCTACATTTCTGGGGAGGTGCACATCAGACTATAGCGTGGGTGCAGCATCGATTCAATGCAGAAGTATAAACCCCACTTCAGTCTGACAGTCTTATGTTACAAACATGTATCTATAGACAAATGCACATTCGGGGCGTTTTAGGTCTAAGTTTAGGGCCTGCTGAGAGTTTCTCTGAGCTGTTGCAGCTTTGATTTCCAGCGTGACATGTTGGACCTGGGCCTGTTCTGCTGTCTTTATCTCCTCATTGCAGATGCTGGTGCAGCTGTGTGTCTGTGTTCTAGTTTTTACCACCTTATTTACAGCCCTAGCCTGCCCACCCTCTACAAATCCATACTGCAAAGCCTCAATCACACACACACACACACACACACACACACACACACACACACACACACACAAAGGAGAACTCAGGAAAAGGCTTTTTTTTTTACGGGCGTTGTTACCTGTAGGCTATCTGCACTGCACAGACATCGTAACTACAGCAGAGAGCTCGCAGGAAAGAAAAAAGAAATCTCTTGGTTCCTCCCCTGAACAAAGTACTGAAGCAATGTGTACACCTCCACTCTATTCTCCAAGGAATATCTGCTCTGTATTGTGCTTCAAAAAGAGAGTTGTAACGCTGATAGCAATAAAGCAAAAAAAAAAAAAAAAAAGGGAGCCGAAATGAAAAATGCCAGTAATGTATGTATAACTTTCATAACAAAACCCACATGCAGTAATGAAAGCATCAAAGTAGAAGCCCTCTATTGTTCCCAATAGCCTTTGTGCCACAGTCATCGCTCAATAAGCAACAGAGTCAACAAATGCGAGATATAAACAGAGGTACTCGCCGGCTAGAAGCACGACATAAAAATCAAAGGACAAGCAGCAGGAGAAGAGGGGTGCAGCAGAAATGTTTTATTGTTCCCAAATGGCAATTTTTTATTGTTGTGGGGAGTTAAAACCCATACAGAGCTTATGGAGGGAAATGCGGTTGCTAGGCGAAATCAAATCAATGAGTAAACGTTTTCATCCTCCACTTATTGTCTTTCCTATCAATCACGCCAGTTTTGAAGTGACAACCTTGAGAATATTGTTTTTAGAGTTTTACAAAGATGCTGAAAAGAAGATTGGAATGTGTGACAGCGTGAGCCGAGAAACTGTCTAATGTAGGCCATAATACAGTAACAGGGGGTTATTCTTCCACCACACGAACAAAGGCCAAACAGAGTGAGCATAATACAAATGAGTCAGAGCTGAATATTAACACTTTGTAAAAGCACCACATGAAAGTTCCTTAAAGATATTTCTAGGTCAAGATTTTGCACTTTATGTGTACAATTTTATGCTCATTTGAATGTGCTGACATTTTTAGCCATGCTAGCGGCTCTGTGGATGAAGATGTCGGTCTGCATCTTTTGACTTAGAGTGAAATAGCTTTAAACTTATGGACAGATTGTGGCACAATTTTATTGGAATATTCATGGTCCCCAGTGGACGATTTGTAACGACTTTGGTGATGTGTTGACTTTTCCTCTGATGCAATAACAAGGTTATTGTAACATTTGTGGTTTTGGATTGCTGTGAATGATGATACTTGTTGACGTATTGATGTCATACTGTTTCCCATGGCAACAACAAGCATAGCTGAAAGCAAAATTATTACCGACTCTGCTGTGGTTCCAAAAACAGGAGCAGCTTCAGTAGTGTGGAATAAACTGTGGCATCCTGAATGTTTTATGAACAGCCCTGAACTCTTTTAGTGACTTACTGCTCAGAGGGAACTCATTCAGCGGCTCCTGTGGCAGCAGCACAGCGTCTCTCCCTCTCCTCTCTCGCCGTGTGTACACAGGAGTCGGTGTCGTCAAGTGATTTTGTCATAAACCTTTGGTAATGTAAACCTATGTGACGCTTGCAGCTCGACAAAAACTACATATATGTGACTGTGCGATAGTTGTGGTATCATAACAGCCTGTCACAGGTTACAGCGTGATGATTAGAGGAGAAATGGCAGAGCATAAAGGTCCAGGTGGGAAAAAAACATGCAACCTACTGCAAGGGAAGAAAAATAAGCTGTTGTTAGCAGTTAGCAGCTAACTAAAAAAAATAAAGAACAGCAGCACCACATAACAGAGACGCTAAATGATTGTTATTGCTATGTTAATACCATTGTTATTCTTTAGAAAACGCTGCCAGTGTGTATATGTCACACTACAGGCCGACAATGTTGTGCTACATGTCCCGCCTGTAATGCCTCTTTTGCCGGCATGTTGTCTAAAATCACACACTGGAGCGGCACAATGCCGTTGTTTGGTTTTGTATAAAAATGCAAAGGTGGCATGAAGAAGGGACTTCGTAGCAGCTTTAAAGCACATCTCTGTGTAAAAAGAGCTATTGACTGGGGGAACAGACTTCAACACCACACTGAAGTGGACGTTGGAGGGTTTTTTGGGGGGAGTTGTTCCTTATCCACTGTGGCAAATTTCTCTCTGAGGCAAATTGTGATTTGTAATATTGGGCTTTATAAAATAAAATTGAATTGAATCAGCAAAGAGACCTGACACCTCCAGCACAGAGCGGACTTGTCAGTACACAGAGCAGAGTTAGCATTAGCATAGTGAAAGTTTTGACAGCATACATGGTGTGTGCGGTTTTTGGATTTTACCCTGGAGCTTCTTCCACCATCTACCAAAAACACCATTGTAGCAGATGTTATTGTATGTTTCACAAACACTAACACTGTGAAAGCCACTGCCAGTTAGCCTCCAAGCTAACAAGCTAACAAACAGCATGAACAAAAAAGATGATGCTAACTACACTTAGCAGTCTGTTGGGTCTGCCTGTTGCTGATTTTGGTGCACAAAAGACTCCTCATCTGAGTCTGGGCATGACTGAGCCTCAAACATGTGTGTATTAGTGTAACATACTTTAAAATGTGTCTGGAGTGTAACTTTAAGAACCACTCTCTGTCCCTCAGGTGATGACGGCAGTAGAGCAGGACTACCGGCTGCCCCCGCCCATGGACTGCCCCATGGTGCTGCACCAGCTGATGCTGGAGTGCTGGATGAAGGAGAGAAACCTGCGGCCCAAGTTCTCCCGTATCGTCAGCACCCTGGACAAGCTGCTCCGCAATGCCGCCAGCCTCAAGGTGGTGACCAGCACCTACTCAGGGTGAGTCCACGTGCAGGAGCAGAGGAGGGCTGAGGGAGCTCTCCCACACACTTTTGATTTGTGTCATAGTTTAAATCTTTGCAGTGCATTCTCAAACTGCCTCTTTTTCATTGAAGTGAATGGAGAGAAGTTTCAAGGCGAATGGAAAGTGTTTGCCTTTGGAAATGTGTTATATCTCAGCTCTTTTTAGGAAGCACTTCACTGTTGCCACCTTGACAAGTTCACTGTGAGATTTAGCAACTTTCAGACAAACTTGCTGAATTTACTTTCTAAGTTGCTGCAGTATAAAAATCTCACTGGGTTTCACGACTGTGTATCGAGGGACATTATCTTGCAACTTCTGACCATTGTGGAGAATCTCAGCTCACAACAGCAACCAGAGTTTACAGCAGACATAGAAGAAGAGAAGTAGAGATGTTAAGATATTTGATAACAAATTTGCAGTAAGTTTAAATAGTCTATAGTGTTGGCTGTGCAGTTTGTTGTGCTGTCAGCTGACTTAGCAGCTACCGTAGCAGACCAGCGTTGAAAATATATGCATTATTCTGCTGGGTTTTTTCCATATAGGCACTTTATGCTTTTGAGGTTTTTCCACAATAACAGCTGAATAGTGCAAACACAAAACAGGGGTGATGCAATTCTCTCTCTCTCACCTTGTGTGAAATTGTCCCCTGTATTGTATATGACGGCTGTGAAGTTCAGGATGAAGACTCCTCCCGGTGCAGAGACGAGCAGAGCTGCGCCTCTGGGTTGTTGGAATAAGATGTCACAGTAAAAGAAAATATTGCTGGCCTAAAGAGAGGCACACCAAGGTTCATGCTTGTTGGTTTTGGTTTGTTTTATGCTTTCGGTTGATTTGGGAGGATATTTCTTTGAGCTGAAGGCTTTTACTGCCAGACAGGCGTCTGCCTCTTTCTCTCTGACGCCTCCCTTGAAAGTGCAGAAGTTGACTTATTCATAGGTAGCCGCCCTCACGTCGACGAGTTGTTTTTTAACTTTGTTGTGAGCGCAGCGGCTCCAAACGTTCCAGCCATTTTTACTGACGTGTTTGTTCTGAATTTTGTTGGCCTGGCATCCAGTCAACAGTATGATTAGTGCTGGTTTTAGACGCAAGATCCTCGGCTCTGTAGTGATGTATAATGAATCAAGCGCACGTCCTCAACTCTGTGGCTCTGACTATGCGATAGTTTCCTGTTTCCGACAGGCACAAAAGGCAGAATTCATACATACAGTATCCAGGTCTTGTGCCAGCTCCTTGGCTCACAGTTTCACTCTAACACAGAGCCCCAAGGGCGATTCCTATGCCAGGATTTGGGCTCAGTGAAGCTAATTGTGTGTGGAAATGTAATGGCTGACCTCGGTTTAATTCCCCCTATACTTGGCTGGATGCTGGAATGTAGGTGATAGGACAGACAGCAGCCAGGGCTGCTGATGTGGAAAAGCAGGAGGTGATGAAGTGTGAGTAATAAGGGAGATTGAGGAGAAGCTAAAAGAGAGGAATGTGTTTAATTAGGTTGCTAATGAGCTTTTTAATGCATCAGGGGAGGGCGCGCCCAATGCTGTGATGGGCGCATAGGAAAGGGATATGCGTGTGTGTGTGTGTGTGTGTGTGTGTGAGTGTGCATGTTATGCTACGTGTCGCTGTGTGCGGATGACATGCCAATGATTAATTTATGGCCTCATCTGTATGCAACAGCATGAGAGATAGACGGGGGAGCGGGAGGAAGAGGAGGGGAGGGAAAGGATCATGTTGTCAGAGCATGATTTAGGGAGCGTCTCCCGTGTTTGCGAGTGCGTCTGAACGCTCGCGCCTGCTCACCTGCCATTGGCTGCTCGATGATGTTGGGGCAGATAACGGAGGGAGAGAGAGGATATGAGATGCGGCGCTATCTGTAGAGTATCTTCAGCCACGAGGGCCTCAAAAACAAGGACACTGGCCGAGCAACAAAGGACACTCGGAGGCTGCAGCGCTTTTCTTCCAAGATAGCTAGAAAATATGTTGAACTTTATTAAAGCTGGAAACGTGATGAGTAGATTTGGCTTTGGGTTGCAGATGAAGCTCTAGATTAGCAGATTGGAGCATGTCCTCACAGCGCTGTGTTTTTTATTGTTTATAACCATGAGGTTGTAGGTGTATATATACTGTGCAGAATTTAGCTCCACTGACACTAAGATGGATTAGACCTTTATCCACCTTCAATGAGAGCACTTAGCGGAGTAATAATGAGCCGTATCTTTTGTTTAAAGTGGCTGTGAACCTGCTGCTGACCTGTGCGGCTTTGTGTTGGCAGGGACTTGCTGCGGCTCGGAGGGACGCTGCCAGGACACAACAGGAAGAGTCCGGACAGCAGTCAGGAAATCGTTCGGCAACAGATGAGCCAAACTCTCCCCATCCGAGTGTGAGGAGCGGAGGATACAAAGCGAATAGAAACTACCTAGAAACTCTAACATGAAGAGCCTGATGTAAAATAAAAAGAAGACAAAGACAGAAGCCACAGAGAGATGGAAAGAGGACCGATTTGGAGATTTCTTTCTGACGGGACTGGAGACATTTAAAGAGAACTGTCCATTGCAGTGTGTGTGTTCATTACTTGACACTTGTGGATTTGTGACTATTGACATAAAGCCAAACTTCCTATTGCCCCCTCTCAGGTTGTGTTTGCATGTCTGCATGTGTTTTCTGCTGGTTGGGAATCAGTCTTTTCTTCTCTTCCCCCTCAGACTGAGGACCGGAGAGCTCACACATGATAGGATTCAGTGTCTATAACGATACAACAGTGCCAAGATAAAGCAAACATTTGCTTGAAACTAACTCTTAAGACAGCTCTGTAGACCTTCAATCCAATCAACGTTTTTTTTCCTTTTAAACCCCAACCTCTTTTATTTTGCTTTTCTTTTTTTCAGGAATCAAGAACAAAAAACGTTTCATCTGCTTCCTCTTAAATACCGTCTTCCACATGTACTGGGAGATATACGTGTTACAAATCTGTACAAAGCATCCGAGTCTTCACACCGTCTCTCCGTCCAAGAAGAGGCGTATAACTGACACTGTGCGGGACACGTCATGTGCATGCCAAAGTGGAAACTTCTTCATGAGAAAAGTACAAATAAGTTCCACATTAACTGTTGCTTTGGTGGCATTTTTGCTGTATGGGCTTTAACGTCCATGTTTTCTTAATCTTATTTGATTCATATACGCATTGTTTTGAATGCTAAGTTATTATCTATTATTGCAAAGAGGTGGTTTTTGTGTGTTTTTTTAAAAACTTTTTTATTACAATGCTTGTTTTTTTTCCCACGCATTAACAGAACCGGACAGACATGAATGAGTGAATCAAAGAAGTGAAACGTTCTGCTCACACAGAATAACTATAACTGACATGTGGTAGTGCCGTGTTGTATATTTTATTTTTGGCGAATGTGTTGCAGATCAGTGGGAATTAAAAAAGGTCAGTATCCAGATGATAGCTTCGTGACCTTAATATTGACCTGACCTTAATGCAGAACAAATCACTCATTGGTTTATTTCTCCTGACATGTGTTTTCTTCAGCACGCCAGCTGTCAGCGCAGTTCCTATCTAAAACAACTGCCTGTATATAATACTATATTTCTATTAGAGCAGTCGGCTCAGCATTTACAACCATCTGACCTGATTCTGGCCTCTCTATGACCCTCGTTTATATGCTTGTTTGTTTATTGTTGAGGAGCAAGCAAATGGAGAAATTACAGTTTAAATGGTCATTACATATCTGAAACTATATGTCACAATGAAAGAAAATGTGTGTCTGTTAGGGCAGACTTTCTCCTGTGCAATTAAAGGTGTATTAGATTGTAAAAAGAAAAAAAAATGCCAGAAAACTAGAACAAAAATAAGCATTTCTCTTTCAGTATTTTTACGATAATCATATGCAAATAAATTATTAAACGGATCTCTGGTATTCTCTTTGATTTCGTGGTGGGTTCACCAGGATGAGGTTCCGGGTCTCCTATCATCCGGACGAAGGATGAAAAGAGGGAGTAGCGAGCGTGTTTTACCTCCTCAGTCGGAATATCACAGCAGCTTTGGACGGACTCATTAAGATTTAAGATTAATCAAAGGCCGGTCCACGCAGCTCGCCAATTAGTGAGACCACAGGACTATTCTGGGGATTTCAGCCTCCGTTGCTGCTGGAGAGGCTTCAAGGAGGCAAAGTTAATCTGGCTTCACACCAAATGTCAGTGTTGTTTGGCTTTAATCTGTCAGCCAGGACACAAACCGGCTCTCTTTCCATACCAGTGCAGATGAGTGAAGCTGTCACCTTCTGTTTTTACTGACTGAAAGGGAGCTCTTCCGTCGGGGGATGGAGGGGGGGCTCATACTTACCCATTTGTGAGTCGCTGCTCAGACAGCAGCAGCAGCATGATCAGCCACCGAAGGGAGGACTGGTGATGTTCTCTGCATGTTCTCTAATCATCTCTGCCGCTCGCACAGGATGTACACACAGCGGGTCAACACAAAGGTCTCTTCAAGCACACAGATCGAAACGTGCTGTATATGCAGACACCGAGTCACTGAGTGTAATTCCACTGGGTAACCCACCAAGCATGGCATTTATCATGTGCGTCATGCTTTGCAGCTAGATTGCAGATAAATGCTTCGCGGTGGTTCGGCTGCTCGTTTTGTGGATGCAAGACGATGATGTGTAGAGAGGCTCGACCTTGGAGGAGAATATTATGCATACAAGCCTGCTGAGGAGGAAGTCTTCCAGAGAAAAGCTATATTTTGCTGTTTTAAGTGGGCCCAGCTCCTAAAGGGAGACTTTGCAAATTTCAAACCAGCTTTTTATCATAACAGTGTGGGTAGTATGTTTGAGTGAACTGTGGTAAACTTCCCTCCATCCTCCCAGCAGCCAGGTCTTCCTGATCAGTTGTTGTACTGCTGGGGTGAACAAAAATTAGAAAGTACAATCTGTCATTAGAGCAGCAGCCCTAGCGTGTCGGCAGGACCCCAAGAAGTGCGCCCGGTTTGATGCCAATTTTCGTAGTGGCCAAACAGTGGAATTACACCAGTAATGTGATGCCAAAAGACTTTTACCAAAGACTTACATGGTGACAGAGACATCTGTAAATCAGTGGATGCACGAAATGGCTGATTACATTGGGAAAGAAGAGGCCCATGAGTGAGTCATTTTATCCAAGAGTGGAGTGGAGGTAGCTGGTTCGGCTAGTTAAAATCTCTAGTGCGCCTGTTCTGTGGGCCTTGTAGTGCGAAAAACAGCGCTGTTCGGCTGTGTAATTTTAAACATGGCAGCTGAACATTTTGTGGCTTCACATGCCACAGAGCATCTTTCATAGAAATGACTGGGGTCCCGCCACTAGCACTGCATCCAGGTCTCTTTATACATCCATGGATCTAGGCCTTTTGCCCAAACTACGGATTGTATGTCTTCATTTTTGTATGGAAGAGGTGTAGAAGCGGATTGAGTCCAAACAGTAAAACTAGGCAGTGCTGATCAAATAACCAAGAATCTTTTACTGTATTCTCTTTTTCTCACTTAAGATGTTAAAAAATATATTTTAGTGCACTGTTTAGCTGTAATACGAGAGCTTGTGACCATTTTTGCACTCCCGGTATCCTCATCTCAAAGTCAATTGGTTTCTTGTGTGGGGTTTTGGTTAGATACCTAAAATAAGGTATGGTTTACACAGGCTTAAAAGACTCTCATCTTTTGGGGGTCATCCCTATGTTTCCAGGGTTCTATGTTTCCCGGGTTCTATGTTCCCCACTTAAACCTGCAAAAGAGCTTCTATGTTCCCCACTTACACAAAAACAGTTCTATGTTTCCCGCATGGTTGAGCGGGCAACATAGAACCCGGGAAACATAGAGCCTTTTTTGTGTAAGTGGGGAACATAGAACCTTTTTTGCAGGGTTAAGTGGGGAACATAGAACCCGGGAAACATAGAAACCTGGAAACATAGATACGCTCCCCATGTTTTGTTCTATGACATAAAATATGTCAGTAGACACTCCACTTGTGAATTTTGAAGCTTTTATGTGTCTTAGAAAAGGCAGTGACAAGTGAAGACAAGTGGCTAAATGAGATGACAGAATCATGCCAAACGCTGCTTTACAGCCTTGTTTTGCTGGCGAAATAAGTCATGCAAGTGTGGTATAGCTCATTCATAGCCTCACGTTAGCTTTTAACTGCTAGTAATTGCATTTACACTTCAAAAATCAGCTGTGGTAATTTGTGAAGTTTATATTGCTGAATAAAACATGAAGTATCATAAAGGTTTGTTTGCCACAGTTTATTTTCTGCGATAATCCAAAATCTAATGAAAAAATCCCATTGGCTTGTTGACAAGGGAACCATGGCGACCCTAACTTCGAAGTCAGCTTAAAAAAACACGTCATGGTCTTTATCGCTGTGGCTGGAGCAGCTACATAACTCATACCTCATACCATACCTACAAATCAGAGCACATTGAAGCCACCTCCACACCTTGGTCCAGAAGCAGAAGCCCTGAAGAAAATGCTAAGTTAGCATTAAGCCAGCAATGAATTGTTACGCCGGGTGCACAACCTATTTTTCCTGTTTTAACAGAGCGTTTCCCCAACATATTCCCCATCCCCAGAACAATGCCACGAGATTCCGTCGTTGACAGACCTGGCCAGATGCAGGCGGCTAGCTAACGTGCTGTCAGCGAGAGCTGTTAGCGAGAGCTGTTAGTGAAGTCATCTAGCAGAAGAGCTAGCAATATCTTCCTGCGAAGATCTCTCATGTAAGAGCTAGCAATATCTTCCTGCGAAGATCTCTCATGTTGACTGTCACTGTACCAACTGAGACGAGTTATACTATTGAAAGAGCTGATATATATAGAAATGAATGCGAAATTAGAAAATATAGAGTAATTACCAACCGCATAGAAATCAACCTATGGTCAACAATCACTTTTAATAGTGGAAAAAAATCTTATACTTAATTTTCTTTTGCATAAATAAATGAGATATTGTTTGTTTACAACTGCGATTGTAATTAATTTCCTACCTCCGGCACCGTTACACTCCGTTTCTCCCATCTTGTCAACGCCCGAGTAGGAAAAATCCAACACCTCCACGTTCCGATGGTCAACGGAACCGCTGCCGTGCTGCGCGCTAGTCCATTACTATCTGTCGTTTTCACCTCCATTGGAATGAATGACTTCCAGTCAGCGTCAATCCGTCAGTGCGTTAGGTTGTGCACCTAGCGACAGATTACAAAAAGGCAAGGCAGTTGGTTAGGGTTTGGGTTTTGTTACTTAGGGTAAGGTGAATAATATCTTCATGTACAGTGAATTACGTAAATTAATTAAGTTCATTATTGTTGCATATGGCCTCATATTTATTCACTACAGCATCGTGTTGTAGCAGGATTCAGATAATTGTCAAGTTGGTGGGTTTGTCTTGAAAACTGAGATCAAACTCATGGCCTAAAAGCAGTGTTGATCAAATATAAACCAAGATTCTGTTACTGTATTCCATATTTATGACCTAAAATATCCAAACATATTTTAGTTCACTGTTAGGCTGTAATATGAGAGTTTATGAACAGGACATGGCACCATACTGTTTCCTGTATTGTGAAAAATGGAGACTGAAAAAACTGAGATCAAACAGTAAAACTAAGCAGCGCTGATCAAATATAAACCAAGATTCTGTTACTATTTCTCGCCCAAAATGTTTCCAGAAACATATTTATAACTTACTGTTGAACTATAATGGGAGACTGTTTTTTTACCAGCCAGCCACCATATTGTTTTCTACGTCAAAATGGACGAGTTTGCATTAAGTTACCCACCAGTGGGTGTGTTTAATTGGTCCAGTACATTCTGGTAGTTGTAGGTTTTCTACCTCTTCAGCAAAATCAAATGCCACAGCCCTTTTTCTGTGTTTTCTCTGATCATGTGGCACCAATTTCAAAAGTATTTGTGCCTTTCTTCTGCTCAGACGGCCCAGTTTTGTGAAAAAGCCGTCTTTCAGGCAGTGAAAGGCTCTTTTAATGAAGCTCTAAAACTCAAGAGGGGCCTGTTTCAGACGTGTTTGCCTGGTACATCCCGTTGCATCTGAGATCTGACACAATGTCAAAAGTGAGATTTTGCATCCTGTTTATCATTAAACGTTTGAAGCGTCTCCAGCTTTGCGGGCTGCTCTGGCTCACCGCTCACCAGAGAAAACACTCGCAGCCCTCTACAGAGCCGGATGTAATGTTTTTCACCGCTGCATCTTAAAGATGATTCAAAATGGCAGCGAACCTAAAGGAAAATATCTCATTATCGTATTACAGACCATTAAGCGATGAGAAATCAGCTGCGACAGTCCCTCATAGAGGTTTTAATGAGCGTGCTCGGTGGAGGGGGAACTGGGGAAGTGATGGCAGGATGACAGACAGTTTTTATTTCATGGCTGCTGGTTGCCCGTCAGTGACCAGACAATCTGAGGTTCAACGTCAAATCCCTACATCACCAGAGTGATCCCCGCGATTACTGCGAGATTAACAGCAGCTCGGCTGTTAGACTGGATGTTTATAATCACGCACGAAACCCAGCCAAGACAAGACACAGGAAAAAAAGACACAGGGACACTACTAACACACATTCAAATGCATAACCAGACACACTCTCACACAGATCTGCTGGATTGGCAGTGATTTGTCAGATTTAGCTGCATCTACTTGTGTAGGCCTTCTGAATGCACCAGTCAGTTCTCTTCCAAGCTCAAAGCACTCATTTGCCATCCTGTCCAAAGCAAGTTTAATGCCTCCAATTACAGGGGGTCTGCAAGCAGGCAGATTTGGAGCGAGGAGGCTTGGCAGGAGAGTTTGCTACGCATCAGGGCCTTTTAACAGAGTAGTGATTTGCTGCTGCTGGTGCTGAAGCTGCCTGCACCGGCTCATCAATGGAAAACTACCCTCTTTATGGTGAAGCGCATGCAGCACTAAGCCGAAACTGTGAGGAGAGACACAAAAATATCAGGCTTTTTAACGACGAGGCACCAGCTCTTCTGCACGCTCAGTGTGGAGGAATTTCTGCATCTCTGCACCGCAAGCACAAATGGAAATCAAAGTCTTTTCAGCAATCATTTTTATGTAAAATGGGCTGTATTTTAATTGAATATTCTAAGATACTGCAGCACAGAGTGTGATGGTGGCAAGGCAGCAAATGAAGGAAACAGTGCGCACAGACAAGATAGCTGCAGTAATGCTGAAACATAACGTGATGTGGGGCATTAAATATATATGGCAGTCAGGGGAAAACTTTTTTTTTTATCTCCAATATGTTCTATTTTTACTCAGATCAGCTTTGATTTGACTTCGACGGCCATGCCTTTTTGAGTTCATCTATCTTAAAGGTTAACTTTATTGTCTCTAAAGACTTGTATGCATAAATCCCAAAGTAGAGTGGAGTTGGAAGTTTTATTAATCCATATTAATATCATTGATAATATGCAGCAGAATTAGAGAGGTATAAAATAAGTGTCTCCATGAAACTCAGCCTCTGCAGGATCATTTTCAGCACTCCACACGGCATAAAAAATTAACTACTGCAGTTGTGCTTTACTCTGACAGCTAAAAAATTGTACTCATGTATGTAATAGGCTCTATATTACTCACTTAATCCCCCACTGAAGACATTAATTTAATTTTTCCTATTCACAGACACAAATTAATCATTAAGAAAATGGTGTATAATTTCCCAGTTTTCCCATGATTTTACAGTAAATCTATAATTCATAATAAGTTATGAGACATTCTTCTTTTTTTAATCCAAATTAATGGATTACATTTACCATTTCTTTTAACCAGATTATTGTAATCTTGTTAAAGATAATCCGTTACTCCCTAACCCTGGTCTTCAAGTATTATTTCTGAACATTTCAGCGAAGCAGTTGACACTTAATGCAACTGTAATCTTTGCTGCGGCATCACGTCTAATGAAAAGTATAAATGGGGAGCTGCAAAACATCTCATTACAGAAATTTTCCCCTCAGATGATTTGTTCACATTTAATTAAAAAAGCTGCAACACACACGTACACACAGGTCTGCGATGGCAAATAATGCCTTCCAATTTCGCCTTCACCTCGCAGCACTTTTCCTCATGAAAGCCTTCAGTGTTGCAGGGATTGATGATTAGCATGACAGTGCACTTTGTGCTCAGAGAGGCTTCCCCACCTCTGCCCGTCTGTGGCTTGATCTCTGCAGTGTGTGATCCATTTAATGGCCTCTGAAGCCCCGGACATTGATTAACGGGTGTCAGTACCCTGTTGGGTTTGAAGGACAGGATACTGTGCATTAGAAAAGTGGCTGTTAGCTGTCGGCTTTAATACCAAAAAAAGACTGGAAACAGGGGGAAACAGCCTGACTCTAATCGTTTTTTACACTTTTGTACAAAACCAGACGTGTAGAAATGACGATTTTCCAGTTTAGGGAGGGGTTATGTGCCAGACTAGCTCCTGGCAGGGACCTGTGACTTCTTGGAATCGGCCAAGAAATACAAAAAAGAAAAGAAAAAAGACGATGTGAAATCAGAACTTACAGGTATACTGTTCCTTAAGTAACAAAGCCTCATTCAAAATCCCACTGACAGAATGTAACAACACTATTAACTAAAAATCCAGCCTCTGAACAGAGTCTTTCTCAACAGTAAGTGGAGTGATTCAGTTCATATGTAGATAAGGATGGTGATAATTAAAAAAAAAAAAAAGATTGTTGTAAAAATACTGTGACGTGAAAATCCTGCATTCAATGTGTTATTTAAAGGGATAGCATGGATCTGGGGGCTGTATGAGATACTTATCCATAGTCAGTGTGTTACCTACAACAGATAGCGGTCGGCACGCTCAAATTGTGATTTGCGACGGGTAACTGAAGCCGTTACATCCAGCACATTCTCACTCCGACCTCGTCACATGTTGACGTTTGGTCATGGACTTTCTACATCCACATATGACATGCAAAGTACCCTGGGTGCGTTGGTTGTTGACGTTCAGGGACATCATGTCAAGTTCTGCCTGTTACATGCATTGTCTTCTTTCGAGATCCACTTCCATTTTCACAGGAGATTAAACATTTACATACAGTCTCTTTCAAAATAAACATTCTACGTTAGTACAACGCTGCAAATTGACGTTTTTCCTTCAACAACAAAAACACATGGTTGGGTTTAGGGAAACAGAACAGAGTTTGGCTTTAGAAACTTATGGGACACTAGCACCACTCTCTCGGGTGAAAGTTGGTGGTGGTGGACCCATCCACCACCACTCCTGCCCACCCCCGTCGCACTTTTGCAACCTTAACTTTCGTCCTTGTCCCGCTGCATTTCGCCCTGACATCATGTATCATGCAGACCTTATCCTCAGACAGCCCTCTCTGATGGGGAACTGAAGCTGTTACATCGCTCTCTTCAGGTCAGACTTTATTTATTGTCATTTTATCTTGCAGAACACGGGAGCTGTTGGTCTACTGCTGCTTCGATCAGCTAGTTTTTGTTTGTGATATTGTGTGACTTTGCTGTTTTAAAGGGTTAGTTCAGATTCACCAAAGTCACACAATGACGCAAACAACTTAACTGATTGAGGCAGTCGTAGACCAGAAGCTCCCGTGCTCTGCAAGATAAAATGACAATCAATAAAGTCTGGCCTGAAGAGAGTGATGTAACAGCTTCAGTTCCCCATCAGAATAGGCTGTCTGACGTTAAGGTAAAGCAGCAGGCTTAGCAAAGTACTCAGACGTCCCTCTCCCCAGCAACACTTTCCAGCTCCTCCTGGGGAACCCCGGGGCGTTCCCAGGCCAGATGAGATATGTAATCCCTCCAGTGTGTTCTGGGTCTGTCCCGGGGCCTCCTATCAGTTGGACATGCCAGGAACACCTTTAACAGGAGGCGTCCAGGAGGCATCCTGATCAGATGCCTGAACCACCTCAACTGACCCCTTTCGATGCGAAGGAGCAGCGGCTCTACTCTGAGCTCCCTCCTGATGTCCAAGCTTCTTACCCTATCTCTAAGGCTCTTTGATTGAACAAAATAATCATAAATATAACCAACACAAAAAGTATTAAATAACAATGACGGAAAAATGCATAGCCTATGTAATCTAACTAGTGTGATTAAAATGGGCCCTATGTTAGAATCTACAATATATGCAGTTATTACTTATGGCAAAGTAACAACAGCAGAGGTCTCCGGGTTGACCTCTGTCTCTGGCAAACTCAGCAAATGATGTTTTGTTTTATCTCCAAGGTAACAGATATATGAGCTAGAGGGTCAAAGATCAGGGCGTAATGTTATGAAGAAGTAGTACGTCCCAATTAGTCTGTGAAGATTCTTAGTCATCCAGGTCATGGTAATCTTAAGTGCTATATCGTAGGCAACTGGACTTGCTTCAGTTTCTAGAAGACGTTTCCCCTCTCATCTAAGAGGCTTCTTCAGTTCTAACTGACTTGTGCAGAGTTTCAGGCTTTGAACTCTGTGTGGGTGTGAACCCTTGCATAGTCGTTGAGGTCCTTTGTGAGCTCTGAGTTTCAAGTCCTTAAGGTCATATGTGAGTCATTGACCCACCCGGCCATCTTGTATGTCCTTAGGGTTAGATGGGTCCAGGTGTGAATGGGTGTTAATTCATCTAGGGAGGGATTCCTCAAGCAAGTCCAGTTGCCTACGATATAGCACTTAAGATATGTTCCAATTGTTTGCATACTGCAGACAACAGTACCCAGTTTGTAAGCGCAGTTGCAACACCTACTAAAAAGATATATTTTTTAATAATCCACATGATGGGAGAAGCAGCTGCCCCCAGGTATTCTCATTCGACTCTGTCTCACTCCGAAGTCGTCGAAATCTGGTGCTTTGGCAGTGACTTGCGGTGTCAGACATGGACGAAAAAAAGCCGCCCTTTAATGTTGACATGATACGCGGCGTCAGGGGGAAACGTGGTGGGACAAGAACGAAACTTAAGGTGGCGAAAGTCCAAGTAGGGCAGGTGGGAGGGGTGGTGGATGGGTCCAACAAACACCAACCTTCAGCTGGAAGAGTGGTATTTGTGTCCTGTAAGATTCTAAAGCCAAACCCTGTTTGTTTAGTCTTAAACCCAACCATGTGTTTTTGTTGGTGGAGGAAAAAAAACATGAATTTGCGTTGTTGTACTGATGTTATGCACTTATTTTGAAAGAGACGGTAAATTTCCTGTGAAAACAGAAGTGTATTTTGAAAGAAGACAATGCATGTAACAGGCAGACCTTGACACGGCGCCCCAGAGCGTCAAAAACCAATGCACAGAGGGTACCTTTCAAGTCGTATCTGGACGTGGAAAGTCCATGACCAAATGTCAACATGTTAGGAGGTCGGAGTGAGAATGTGTTGCCTCATAATCTAATCGGGCCCCCATTCAAAAAAGTTTGGGCACCACTACACACTACATTATCTGACATGAGTGTGGTATAACTTTTCTCATCTAACTCTGGGTGAGAAAACAAATGGGCTCATTTCATAAAAGCTGACATTGTTCTTCACGGTGACTTTGACAGGGTGAGGATGTGACATTTCAAAGCTGAGTTGTGTGTGTGTGTGTGTGTGTGTGTTCGACCAGGAGGCCATGACTGCGCTGTCATGTTGCCATGAGGTGGAAAAAAAAGAGAAACACTGTGACATTGTCCATTGTACAGTGTAAAAGAAATAACAAAATGCAGCCTGACGCAGCATCTGAGGGAGCACATCTGACTGCCAGGGTGTGTTTCAAAGCAGCAGAGCAGTTGGTGAAAAGAGGGGCCAGCAGAGATCATTAGCATGCATGTGAATGGGCTCGAAAGAATGAACAGATTATGCATTTGTATGTTTGCTGATGAGATAGAGGGGTTTAAGTCCCTCAGCCCAGTTTGAATGACAAATCCCCACCAGGGGAGGGGGAAAGGCCACGGATAGAGAGGAGCAGGAAGAGACAGACTTTAGGCTTTTGAGTAAACGTGGTGGGGGAGTGATGCACTGGTCTCAC
>NC_065526.1:16988430-17007957 GCF_006386435.1 Epinephelus moara | reverse complement strand
ATTTAACATATTTCAAATATCTTGAATATTTGAAATATGTTTTCTTTTTTTAAATGTTGTTTGAAGCTAAATGTGCCAAAATGTTGCTGTTAATTTCAGTGAGAGACACTTTACAAACGGCACCCCAGATTTTCTTTTTACGTGGGATTTTTTTAGGTGGCTAGAATAGTATTGCTTTGCCCCATCCACATCAGTAGGCTACATTGCTTTTTGTGATGGTGCTCCTGCTGCTTCTCCAAACTGGAGGCCAACATCTACTGTGTGTAATACTCTGTGAATTAGAACCTCACACAACCCCACTTCAAAAAATCAGAACTTTCCCTTTAATGTAGGCGTTCATCCCAGGATTACATTCAATCAAATACAGGCCTAAATCACAGGTTAGATTAAATAATACTCTGTATGAAATTCTTGTTTGTCTTTATGTGGTGCCTCAGGGTTAAATGATGCTGATAAAAACAGCCAATCATGATGTGATTTCACAGATTTAATGTGCGCTCTCTACAGCTCAGTGCGCACAGGTGTTAACTGAAGCCTCTCCATGTGACAGCCGGTATGAAACTCCCACCATTGTTTGAGAGCAACACAAAGAACATTTCCACTTTCCAGCATCACATTCTGGGCCGCATACCATCAATACCTCTGGAGCATGAATGGTGACAGCAGGCAGCAGCGGGACAGGTGATATGCGCTTTCACACTTCCAGCGTTTTCACGGCTCGTTCTGCGCCTCTGTGGCCGCTCGGTCGTTTGTGATCGTGGTTTATTGTGGACTGTTCGGGAATACAACGTGTGGGACTGTGCTGTAAGTCGAGAAAGTGAAGTTTATGGTGATTCACCCGCTGGAGGGGTGTCACTTCTCACAGTGGAGTGAGGTGACTTTACGCACAAGCTCCATCCGAAGACTTGGGGTGATTACTGCGCGGTGGGATGGCAGAGGAAATCCTTAACGATTCCTTCCCAGATCTGAGAGAAGTGGAAAATAAGGTTGGCAGGAAAACACCGGAGAGTCTTCTGATTTGGATGAGGGATGCTGCGGACTGTGAGGATGGTTGGAGGTCTGATGTGGTGGACAGAGGAGACCGCGGCTCTGCCTTGAGCGACAGCTTTTCTGACAAGATAAGCAACTTAAAACAAGAGATGGTAAATATATGTTCTCAGCAATAAATACATCACATTATATAAATCCTATTTTGTAGTGACTCGGCATGACTTTGTATTATTTGAGTGCGCCTATATTTACCCGCGCCTCTTTCCGTATTTGGCACTGCCACAACTGGCACAACTTGTTTCAGCCATCACTGCTTTGTTTATTCAAATCGCATGTTTTTCAGTGAACTGCAGAAATGTCAAAGCATCTGAGCTTCACTCTCAGCCTCTTCACCTGCTCATGTGTAATATCTAATGACAGACTGTGTCACCTGTCTCTCCGCCACACCCCTCACCTGCCTCCGTCTCATTCACCTCCATTCATTTCACACATTCTGATTGGATTCCTCTGCTCAGTCTCTGCTCCTCAGCTCAGACCCTCCCTCATTCTTTTCCATTCTTTTGCTCTGTTGTTCTGCTTCATGTGTTGTAGTCAAATGAGCACACAAGCAGGGCCTCACTAGTGGGGGGACACGTTATTTACGTCCAGGGGCCCCTGAGTGATGTTAAATGCACACACATCTCTCAGCTCTCCCACCTACATACCTGCCATGCACACACACAAACCAGTTCCCATATTCACACCTACATCACGCTTATCTAACTCCTCACTATCTGTGCAGAGGTGGCTGCGTTCTGCCGATGTGAGGATTCTGCGCCAGCTGGTAGCCGTGCACGAGGGTATTGAGGCCATGCGTTGGCTGATGGAGGAGCGGGGCGCCTTAGCCAGCCACGGCAGCAGCTTGACAGGCAGCCTGAGCAGCCTGGTGACTGTGGAAGAGCACGGGCCCTCCATGTCCCCCTGCAGGTACAGTCTACAGCAGTGGTTCCCAACTGGTCCAGCCACAGGGTCCAGATTTCTCCTTAGTCATTAGTTCAAGGTCTGCACAGTTTGATATATTCAGCATCATACTTGCATTTGGCCATGTCGTCCATCTACTTTGCTGTCTCTGTCAAGTAGCTGTCCATTAGTCACTCACTCTACAGCAGGAAACTGCACTGAAATTCACTGTAATTTAAAATAAAGTGTGTTTTTTACAAACCTGACACCTTGACACGTTGCAGTCAATTCAGAATGGACTCGTGACCCACTTTTGGACCCCGACCCACCAGTTGGAAACCACTGACCTAACGTGTTTAGTTTAACAGGTGTACAGGACGATATTCTCATTGAAAATGTGCACTTATTTTTAGGCAAACTAAAATCAGGTTATATGTACAAAGACATGCATTAAAGCTACAGTTAGTAACTTTGAAAATATGTTTTTGTTGTATTGGTTGACACTGTCACATCCATGCAGTATTACATGAGACAGATCATTTGTAAAAACAACAAATCATGTCCCTCCTCCTCTTCCCTGTGTTTCCAACAACCAGTCAGAGCTGAGGAGTTTCTTAGACAGCTGTCAGTTATGTCAGTCACTGCTGGTGAATTGAAGTCAAGCTGTCAAACTAGCAGAGGTGGGACCAAGTCATTGTTTTGTAAGTCACAAATAAGTCTCTAGTCTTTGCGCTCAGGTCCCAGTTACTGCAATTTGTTTTTTGTCAACTACTGTGTTGTTTTTGTACATGAACAAAATTATTTTTGGTATCATTTTTTTCCAGCTGGCGTTCAGGGTTTTCTCCTGCAACTTGACTGGATGCTGTCAGACGCATTTAAACAAAAATGGAGCTGGGGAACTAAATGTCGACTTGCTGGGAATCAGTAGCATTAACATTAGTTGATTCAGGATATTATGGGACATGAATTGATTCATGGCATACTTTTTAAGTAACATTTTTAGTCTTTGAGTTTTGGGTAAGGTATCAAATATTTTTAAGTCAAAAGGCTCAAATCCAAGTGAAGTCACCCATCATTGGTGTTAAAGTGCATGTGGAGTTGCAAGTCTTTTTTGATTTTGTCAAGTCGAGTCTAAAGTCATAGAATTTGTGACTTGAGCCTAACTCGAGTCTAAGTCATGTGACCAGAGTTTGTACCTTTGCAAATAGGCAGCACAGATAAAATATGCATCAAAATTCTTTTACTGCATTACCTATGTCTTCCCTCAAATGTTGTCAGAGACAGTAGTGTACTGTTTAGCTGTAAAATGAGAAAGTTTGTGACCCAGCTGCCATGTTGGAAACATGGCTGGAGCAAACTTTTTATTTTACAGCTAAACAATATGCTATCGGGTGCCCACTAGCTCACCTGGTGGCGTGGGTGCCGCATGCACAATGGCAATGTCCTTGCCTCAGCAGCTGCAGGTTCAATTCCAACTCTGGCACTTTAGTGCATGTCATCTTGTCTCTTTCTCCCCATTTCACACAAAACTCTCTTATCTAATAAAGGCAACAATGCCGAAAAATAATCTTAAACAATCACTAAAATATGTTTTTGAAAACATCAGAGGTGAGAAATACGGGATACAGTAACAGAATGTAGACACTAGCTCACCTGGTAGCGCTGGTCCCCATGCACAAAGGCTATGTCCTTGCCGCAGCAGCTGCGGGTTCGATTCCAGCTCTTGCCCTTTGCTGCATGTCATCTCATCTCTTTTCTCCCCATTTCACATGAAACTCTCCTAGCTAATAAAGGCAAAAATGCCAAAAAATAATCTTCAACAGTCACTAAAATATGTCTTTGAAAACATCTGAGGTGAGAAATATGCAATGCAGTGACAGAATGTTGATTTATATTTGATCAGCACTGTCGAGTTTGACAGCCTGACCGAAGTTCACGAACAGTGACTGACATGATTGACAGCTGTGTTAGATGAAAGTTAGCTATGTCATCGTGACAGTTTCCACTAGTATGACAAAAAGTTGTGAGCAGCAACTGTGACATATCAAGACGTGTTTTTTTAGATGTATCTACGACGGCCACTTCACTAGATCATTTTGTAATATTATTTATATATGTAGGATATAAAATGTATATATGCTGGTATTTTCCCATTATATATTTATCAAAAGTATCCTTGGGCTTAGGCGTCGGTAGCTTAGTGGTGGAGCAGGCGCCCCATGTAGAGGGCTGTTGCCGCAGCGGCCCGGGGTCGAATCCAGCCTGTGGCCCTTTGCTGCATGTCATCCCCTCTCTCTCCCCCTTCACGCTTACCTGTCCTGTCCATTAAAGGCAAAATGGCCCAAAAAATATCTTAAAAAAAAAAAAAGTATCCTTGGGCCACAAGCAGGGGCGGGGCCCAGGGTGTGCGGGGATCACTTTAGTATATGACAGTGAATTTTCAAGATACGATATGATAAATGTATACTTATAAAGGATATCATCAAACTCTTGGACTTGAATTAAGAATACCCTAACATCCTAGCAAATGTGTAAATTTGTCCAGATTTTGCTGGTAGTTTTCAATTCAGTACAATTCAATAAGCTTTAATGGCATGACATTTCATATGTGTTGCCAAAGCACAATTACAGTTTAAGACAGTGAATTCAATTAACGGGACTGGAATATGATAGGTAATTAGATTATTAAAGAAACAATGAACAACAATGTATTAATACAAAATCATAGACATACATTTTAAAGAAAAAACTCATTAAGCGAAGGAGTAAATAAAATGACAGTATGTGTCTGACTATTTCTACTACCGCTCCCACAGAGAGAGCCTGAGTCCAACTCCGGACTTGATTGAAACCTCTGGTGAGGAATCAGCAGACCCGCCAGCACACACTGAAGATGGCGTTTCAAACCACAAGACCTACGTCGACATGCTGATCCCCGAGTCTACCGAAGCAAGACCTCTGAGTCCTTCCAGTCATGGCCAGGCCTCATCTAGCCCCGCCAATGGTTTGGTTAGTACCAACTTACAAAAGGACTCGGATGTAGTTCCATTACATGACATCACAGGCGGTGCTGACACCATCAGGAGAGCTCTCCTCAGATCGAACAGGGCAAGAAGAGAAGTGAAAGCAAATAATGGTAGTTTATCCCTCACTAAAGAGTCGGGGGAGAAACAGACAGAGCAACAAACTCAGGAGAGTTTCAGAGCCTCTCAGAACAGTATGACAAAAGAGGAGGAGCATGCACCTGATAGTGAGACATCTTTGCTGGGCTATGATGCTCAGTGGTGCTGGGTGGAGTCTCAGGATGATGTGACGTTTCTATGATCTTTGAGCACAGTTTAAATACATTATCTTTAAGCTCTTCAACAGTTACTGCCTGTAATGCAGTGGGATTTAAATGCACTTTGATGGATTAATTATGAATGATGCTTAATGATGAATGTGTCACAGTCTCTTATTCACTACTCTTCTGCTTTTGATTAAGATGTTCACAGTTTATTCTGCCTATTTTAGGAGTTCCACATGACACAAAACTTTTATTTAAAATGAAGGAAACCACAAATATGAAGAAGCTCTTTTAGAAGATATGTAGAAATGTTATGTCCAGTAAATGTTTTACACAGTTGGCACTGGAATTGCAGAGATATCATGAAGTCTGTCTTTCTGTCTTTTTAATTCGATTGCACTGAATTTTATTTAAATGTCTAATCTCATTCAATAGACAAGAACAGCTGTCACTTCTCTCCTGTGCTTATTTCTCATATGTTCTCTCCTACATTATCTGACATTATTTCTTGTTTAAATGGATCTGTTATTGGTTCTTTTATGCAATTTTAAAAAAGGTTTAAAATGAATTCTCAAATCATTTTGTTAATAAATATTTCATGAGTAAAATGGTTGGTTGTCAATTGTTATTTGATATAAGTAAATAAAATCAAACATTTACGTCACGATAAGAGTGATAACACTTGTTATAGAGGTCGTTTTATGTTTTATAAATAAGTGGTGGAGAGCTCTCTGCTATACGCTGCAGTCTGCTGGGGAGGAAGCCTGGCGGACAGAAACAGGAAACGGCTAGATAAGCTCATCCAGAAAGCAGGCTCAGTGCTGGGCAGGAGCCTGGACTCGGTGGAGACCATCACAGAGAGATGCCCGAGGAGCAAGATGCAGGGCATACTAGACTGTGATAATTATCCACTGCACTGCATCTTGGCTGGACAGAAAAGCAGCCGCAGCCATCGTCTCCTGTCACTGCGGTGCTGGACTGAGAGGTTCAGGAGATCCTTCATCCCGACAGCCATCAGACTCTTCAATGGGAGAGGGAGCACATAGCTCATTTCCTCACTACACCCGCACACCCTCCTGCACTTTTGCAGTTTGTACCTTCTGATAGTGTACACTGTTTACATGTAGATTATTTCTATTTTATTTTATTTTATTTTTATTTTGTATTTATATTACTCGTTCTTGTACTCTTTTATGTGTCTTATATGTGCCTTGTACTCTTTTATGTGCCTTAGCCACTGGACATGACAATTTACCTACGGGGATTAATAAAGTACCTATCTATCTATCTATCTATCTATCTATCTATCTATCTATCTATCTATCGTTGTGCCTTGAGAATTTGGCTTGTCCTATGGCGTGCTTTGGGCACAAAAAGTTTGAAAACCACTGATGTATAAATACTTGATAAATACTTCATACTTTACATATTTCATTTATATTCAAAACAAACAGCTAAGGACCTAGTACAGACCCCTGTGGAACTCCACAAGTAATATTCAGACATTTGGATTTGTAATTACCAATCTACACAAATGGTACTGGTTTACAATATAGCTTTTTAGCCACTTTCATGATGTATGGTATCAAATGTTTTTTAAAAAATCTATAAATACTTCCACTGCATATGTTTTGTTATCAATACAACTGGTTGTTTCTTCTGTTTACTCAATTAACGCCATGGATGTTGATCGGTTTGTTCTGAATCCGTACTGACTGTCCAATGACAGTTTGTGCTTTTCTATGAAATTGTATAACCTGTCAATAAAGAGCTTTTTCAATATCTTAGAGAACTGGGAAAGTAACCACAGTCGTTACAAAACTGTTTGTGCTCTGTCATACAATAAAATGTTGTTTATGTTCTAGAGAACTGGTTCCAAACTGGTCCAGCCACAATGTCCAGATTTCTCCTTAGTCATTTGTTCAAGGTCCACACAGTTTAATATATTCAGCATCATCCTTGTGTTTGACCATGTCCTTGGGCTAGTTTGCGGTCTCCATCATATAGCTGTCCATTAGTCACTCACTCTATAGCAGGAAACAGCACTTCAAAGTAAAAGCTTTGCGCTAGAAATTCATTGTACTTCAAAATAAAGTGTGTTTTTTTTACAAATTTAACACATTTGTGAGTCACTTGTGGTCCATTCAGAATGGAATCGGGGCCCACTTTTGGACCAGGACCCAGCAGTTGGGAACCACTGTTCTAGAGACTGCATTGAAATATTAAAATCTGTCCCAAAAAAACTTTTTAACAGGGCAATGACTTGGTCAACACAGATTTATGTATATCAAATTTAGCATGCAGAGATTTATCAAACATTAATAAGTTCAACTCAGCTATACAGTTTATCATGCAAGTGTTGCCTTCCTGGATAATCCCTAGTTTGTACTTTCAAGAGTTCACATTGTAGTTAACACACGGACTGTATTTGTGAACTATCTGATTTATATTTTGGCATTATGTTTTGTCTTATAACAAAATAATGTTGAATGAGGTATTTATGTTGCTTTTATAACATTTAAACATCATCTTTTTTTAAAATGATACAAATTCTAACTGAACTACTACCTCTCTATCTCGTCAATGCGAATAATTTTCATCTTTCCGACAGACCCCAAAGGCAGCACCCGACGGCTTTAGTGACGTCGATATTTACATGGAATTCAGGAAGTGCCGTGCGGGGAGGATGATTTCTCAGTAGCGATGGACTGGTGTGACATTACAGGTGGATAAAGGACGATGTAATGTTTCAGACACTCGCAACGGAAACATGGAAGTTTGTTTTCTCCGTGGGCTCCTGTTGGTCGTCCTGTGGGCCTGGACGTTAGCAGACGGTGAGTGTTTTCACTGAAAGAGACGAAGTCAGAGGAAACTGGTGTTAGCATGTTTGCTAACTGTCTCGATGTACGCGTTCACCTGGATACAGGGACGTTTCGTATAATCTGCGCTCTGCTAAATGGTCTCAAACTACTCTAATATTGAACATTGTTAAAGTGATATTTTTATCAGCCTTATAAATAATATGAAGGTGACAATGTGTATCTTTATTGTATCTCTCAATAAACCGTGCCGCTATTTGGCTATTTAACTTGGTAACGTTTAAAGTCAGTGGACTGTCCAGCACTGTCTGCTGGACATGCAACTGGGTTTGTTTTCTATTCCAGTTTCAGATTCGTCATTTTAACTGCACGTGTTTGCATCTCTTAATGTCTCTGGTTAAATTTCTCCATTGTATAATTCTTCAAAATGAATATTTCTAATCATTTGTCCCATTATTTTTAGTTGATTTATTTGCACACACTTTTATAGAAAAGACAGGAAAAAGAAATTAAAAGGTAAAAGATTGTGCAGGAGAGGTTAGAAGCCAAAAATGGCTCATGAAGATACCTCCCTTATTGAATAACATCAGAGAAAGATAAAAACTAGTAAGAGTTACAGACTAAGAGGTAATATAAAATTGTTAGAGAGATACAATTTACAAACTGAAATGCATTACAAATGAACCAATGAAATGTTAGGAGTCTTGGATCAGTCTTGTTTGCATTGTGTACTATTGTTATTTCATTGTCTGATTTATATGCGTTTATAAAGAGTGTTTCCTTTAAAATCTGTGAAGTCCTGAGGACAATAATAACTCACAGCCTTTTGTTTTCTACAATAGTTGTTTGAGGTTGTGGTGGTTTAAGAAATGTCTAAAACAGATGTAAAAACGTATTTTTAAAGCCCTGACGAAGACCTGCAGTGGTCTAAACAAGTTGGCTCTTTAATGAGTTAGCCACTACAATTAAGGCTTTTTAATACTTCCTTGCTCATTTTCTATATTATGGAGTGCCTGTATTGCCTTCCTGTGTATCCTGTAGTTTACCTATCTCCATGGGCACTGGATACAAGGTTTTGATCTACGATTGATATTAAAAAAAATGTATATATATTGGTTTTTCACATCGGCAGAAATTGGCATGTTGGCTGATTTTGATATTTGACTCCAAGCCAATATTGGTAGATACCGCTGTAATGCGATGATGTGCTGATATTATCGTGCATCCCTAGTTTGTTTGCGTCAAACCACATTTTGAAATTTGTTCATTTAAATTGCATACAGAATTTTATTCCATACATTATATAGAAATAGGTAAAAGTAGTAGTAATTTTTCTACTGTGTTTCTAAAGGTAATATAAACTTTTTCAGTAAATGTTTAAAACATTCCTGTCACACTGAAGTTACTGTGCCTACAACTCATTAGTTGCTTGTTTTGGTACTCAGAGAGAATGTCACTACAGTGTTGTCTGCAAATAAAACAGTTTTGATACTCTCTCCATATCATTTATAGTACCTAGTACAGACCCCTGTGGAACTCCACAAGTAATGTCTAGACATTTTGATTTGTAATTACCAATCTGCACTAAATGTTGCTGGCTTTCTTTTTTTCTTTTTTTTTTGTTAAGATTTTTTTTGGGCATTTTGCCTTTAATGGACAGAACAGGTAAGCGTGAAAGGGGGATGACATGCAGCAAAGGGCCACGGGCTGGATTCGAACCTGGGCCGCTGCGGCAACAGCCTTGTACATGGGGCGCCTGCTTTACCCACTAAACCACCAAGGCCCCATGTTGCTGGCTTTCTGTACAGCTTTTTAACCAGTTTAGCACAACCTCTCTGATTCCATACCTTTCCATTTTAGTGAGTATTATGTCATCATCTATGGTATTAAATTCATTCATTTTCTGTGACCGCTTATCCTGTTAGGGGTTGCAGGTGTGCTGGAGCCTATCCCAGCTGACACTGGGCAAGAGGCAGGGTACACCCTGGACGCCAGACTATCACAGGGCTGACACATAGAGACAGACAACCATTCACACTCACATTCACACCTACGGACAATTTAGAGTCACCAGTTAACCTGCATGTCTTTGGACTGTGGGAGGAAGCCGGAGTACCTGGAGAAAACCCACGCTGACACAGGGAGAACATGGGATTACATAACACTGTTATTTCACAACCATCTTCTGGTCTTGCATGTACAAACTAAAATGTGGAACTGAAAACAAAGAAAAGAAACGCAAATCAAAAACAACACAAAAAGCCCCACATATACCAAATGAACTGGCCACACCAGGAACTACCAAATGTTTACAGTTCATCTTGATAACAAGGCCTCTTTCTTTTCTACAGATGGACAGGTGACATTTGTATCCGAGCTCTCGTCCAAACCGGCCCAGAAGTTGTCAAAGTACGGTTGGTACGGCAACGTGAGGCTGCAGAGGTTTCATATTCCAGAGGAAAGTGCCGTCGCTCGCTGGCTGTTCACCGTCACCAAGGGCCACAGCTTCCACTGTGGACAGCACAACGTCACCATGTGAGACACACTGAGCTCTGCATCATAAAAACATTTTATCAGCTTCTATTTATCCTCTTCTCAGTTTCTCTGCTGAATTTTCTGCCTTTTATTTTGTTGAAACTTACTTTGAAACTCTCTCCTTTGTAGCCATATTCAATATGGTGCCCCTCCAGTTATAAACCCAACAGGGACAAAGTTTCCAAATGCAACACTATGGAGCCCCTGTCTGTCTCTGATCCTGCCGGTGACATCACACAGCTCCACAACCTTTAACCTCTCCAATCCTGCTCCCGGTGATTGGTACATCGGTGCCCACTTGCCTGAAGATGATGGGCGCATTGAGCAGAAGGTTTGTATGGAGATGTAAACACAGCATGTGCTTGTCATTATGGTTTTTGGCTTTCTTAAATTTGTTGTCCCATTACTGGACTGTGTGTTCATCATATTTGTCCAAATAAGAACTTTGTTTTGCATTGAAATACCAAGGTAAAGTCTCAGTATTCCTCTTTCCCTTTTACCCTGACCTGTTCCACCGGAGGGGGGGGGGGGGGGGGGGGGGGTATAGGTGGATTGATTATTAAGCAAAGTAGCTAAACCACATTCTTCCTCTTATTCCTTTTCTTGGCCTCTGTCCATATTGCAGAATTGCAGCTCGTAGTGCAGTCTTGTTTACCGAGGGCTGGCCTTGAAAGATAACTTCTTTTTGTATTTTGTCTTATCAGCTCAATTCAACTCCACTCCACTTTATTTATTTCACACAAACTTGCAGCACAAAATGCTTCATTTAGCAAACTTGAAACAACACAGACCAAAATTTATATATATATAATTTTTTCAAGACTAAAAATAGCACAGATAAAACAATAACATTTTAAAAAATCAATACATTAAAGTCAGTAAAATAAATAAAATAAACCATAGAGATAAAAAAAGATGTAAAATCCAGTAACTGAAACTTGAAACTAAGGCTTTAACATTATGTCTCCATTAGCCGCACACTGTTTTTTCTGTTTATCGTCCTCCTGATTTATTAATCTTATCAGTTTATTAGTCATCTGACAAACTTTGAATGGCCTTTATGAGAAGTGCTTGACAGGGCCGATTGACTGAAGAGAATTATGAACCTGTGTGTATATGTATTTATCTTTTGTCTTTATCTGTTAGGGCTTTCCGTCCTGCTCCTACTTCTTCCAGCCTCAGCTGTCAATCAGGAGAGCGGTGGACACACCCATTTTACAGCAGGGCACATTCCTCCAGCAGACTGCAGCACCTGACAAACCTGCACGCCTTAAGTAAGTAAAACTGTCTGTGTGTGCATGTGGAGGAATTTTATTTACTCTGTTCCCATCCTGTGTTCTGTTTTATATTTGCTGGTGGTGCACAGCGGTGCAGTGATCTATCTGGCTCCTGGTTATGGTGTAGACTCTTCTTTCTTTACCTGCACGGGACCTAATTTAGATCTTTCATGTTCACATGTTCTGAAATGACAATACATTTTCCTTATTTTTATCAGTCTATATAACTCCAGTTCATGTATCTTTGTGTGTGTCTCAGGTTGTATGTTCCAGAGTTTGCCTCCTCTCTCTCCGTCTCCGTGGCTGACTGTTCGTCAGGGGAGGGAGCAGACGGTGAAAACTGTTCAGTGCTCCTCAGGCTCGGCTCCACCTCTCTGCAGCAGCGCCCAGTAACAGTGAACTGCTCAGGGATTACCTGCTCCGCAGCTCTTTCCAACCCACCTTGGGATACCTGGTTACGGGTTGTCGTGGAGAGCAGCCTCGACAACCGCACTGTGACCTTTAGTATCGTCTCAAACTACACAGGTGATCACAGATACACACACGTCCATCAACATGAGTTTAAACACATTATATTCTGTTCTAATTTACTACCTGTGTGTGTGCCTCAGTGGGGTGTAAGCCAAAAAGCGTAGGCCTTAAAGTGGATGATGACATCACCAAGCTCCGCGGCAACAGCAGCTACACCAACTCAACATCAGCAGGCAACAGCTCAGTGGTCACAGACGCAGCCGCCTTATACAACGAATCAGTATCACTGTTAACACCTCTGTTGCCGTCGGCGTGTGTGTGGAACATCCCCGTGCTCTACGAGGAGGTGGACGTACTGTCGCTCCGATTCACACCTGTCAACGGACCCAACGTCAGCGTCACAGATACACACCCCACACTGCTCACTTACCCCCTGCACCCACAGGCCACCGGTGGCACACTCAACCTACAGCTCACACTCAACACTGTGAGTACGACTGAGTCACTGAACATCTGATGAAGCCTGTTAAATTTGAGAGAGTTGAGCTTTCATGCTGTTTTACTTTGATACATGTGTGTGTGTTTAGACTAATGTAACCCTGGGGAACGGCAGCAGTGTGGTGGCCTGTCTCTCTCCATGGGCTCCAGTCCTCGAGCTCAACCACTCTCAACCCTGTCGCACAGGTAACACAGATAACCTGAGTTATTTATATTCGTACTGAGGAAATGATGAATGATGCATAATAAACACCTAGAAAGAACAACCATGGCTTAAAGGGATAGTTTGGGTTTTTTAAAGTGGGGTTGTGTAATGTAGTTAAACATATACCCCTTTTCTACCAACATAAGTGTGTGCACACAGGTTTTTTAAACATGGGTAAACCTGCTAAAAATAGGCGACACACTCCTTTTGCATTGCCAGTAGACCAGAGCCATGTTCTCAGCTTTGGTGTGTCATGTTCCACTTCATGGACAGGCTAGAAATCAGCATGGAGGCCTTTGAAAACTTTACAGTGGCTGCTTTTTTTTGTATAATTATTCAGTCTCTCTTTCTAACTCGGTGAAGATTAATTTTGAACGATGTTTGAGGGCTGCTTGGGCGGAGATGGACAGTATTTTGTAGTGGCACATCATTGCATCTTGCCAATTAAAGGGCTAAAATGAGCCTGTTCAGCCTGGTTTTGCATTTCTGTCACTGCCAGTAGAAGCCAGAGCCGATAAATACCCGTGACTACTACGGAGTCATTTGACCCTGCCAATTATAACCTTTCCTATTATACAAAAGCCAGATGTGAGTGGGTGTTAGCAGGCTTTTTGTGCGGTGGAAAAGTGGGTATAGTCAGTCATAGTATCTGATATTATGATTCAAAATTGATTCTTGATTCAGTACATAAGGGTGCTAACTTCAGGATACTCCAGTCTGCTGTAAGCTAAGTAAGGCAGTGTGGCAAATGATGGTATGAAGAAAGAGTAAAGTGTGTATATCATAGATTTTATATTTGAAATAGTTAGATCTCAACTGATGCAACAATGTAAACAAACAAAGGCAAACCTTACGCTTTCATCTCTGGGTCACATACTTCAGTGTTCCTGAAGTGTGTGACTTTCATTTTGCAAACCTTGCATATTGAATAAGTCATGTCAAGCTGCCTCTTTCGTGGGAGAATGTGGAATCAAAAGTGCACTACAACGCTCACCTTCAATGGAGACGGGACTGGCTGAAATTCTTGCTGCTTTATTATCCATTTTAGGTAGGCTGCGGACTCTGAGAACTATTGTAGCAGCAGCTGCAACTGACTGACTAGCAGCCACACTGCTTGCTGCACTCTGTCTCCCGTAGAATCTACATAATCTACCACAGAAGCCAGAAACAGCACACAGCAATAGCCATTTATTCAACGTATGTTTCGTGGTTTGATTGCTCTGCAACTGGAGCCAGCCGTTTATTGTCTGAACTCAACACAACAAAGGAAGCTGTGGCATCGACCGTGCAAAGCATGTCAGCCAGGTCAGGCCGGGTGAAACATCCATGTAGCTGCAAGTAATAGACTTAGCTCCTACACTGTCTTCAAAGCCTCCAGACTCCTTTGACAAAAGCAGTACTTTTACATCGCTGAACACAGGAGTTGCTGGTCTACTGCTGCCTCTATCAGTTAGTTTGTTTGTGTGAATTTGGTGTTTAAAAGGGTGAATTAGGATTCACCCTTTACCATTGCTTAGCTTCACTGTTGATACTCCTACCTGCTTTTCCAAACTGGGGGCATGCCAACTGCCATCTACTAGATGCTTCATACAACCTCACTCTAAAACATTCACACTATCCCTTTATTGAACCAGGCAACATCAAGATAAAACAGCAGAAAATAGTCCAGCTGATTAACAGTAGCAAATGGGAGCTTGACTTTGTCTTGTGTGTATCTGCAGCTTTGTTTGGAGGATACGGTGTTCATGTGAATGTCAGCGTTCCTAAAGCTGTGGTCAGGCTGCCTTTTCCTCAGTCGACAACATGGTACCTCACCCTGCAGCTAACATGCAACAGGTAACACAGACTGATGCAAATATTATATGTCTGTCTTTTATTGTGTGTGCATCCTCCCTCAGATAAGGATCACACTACTCTCAACACACAGTAGATGTTTACTGTTTTCCTTTACTAGATTGTGTTTTGATAGTGTTATGGGCTGGTCTCATTGTTAAAATGTAAAATGTGTGTGCTTTTCTTGCAGCAGCGACTGTGGTAATACATCGTTGGTGTCTGTGCTCCCAGAGGTGTTCATCAGTGCCTGTGTAGAGGACTGTGGGACGTATGGTGAATGTAGACTGCTGAGATCCTACAGCTACCTGTACGCTGCCTGTGTCTGCAAGGCTGGTACGACACACACACACACACACACACACACACACACACACACACACAAACATAAAGGTACTTTGCTTTCACTTAAATAACCTGAATAACTAGTCTACAGGTCAGTGGTGTTGCACACTTCTGCAAACCACTGATGCGCTACATTTGCATGATTCATACGTATCAGCGTTTCTAGAGCGACATAGTATATAAGCTGACTTTCTCATCGGGAGGTTGATGGGATGGTGGATGGTGTGACATCTAGGTGAGACACTAGCCAAGCTGCAGACCCCTGTTTTAGATCAACAGGCAACAAACCGGTTGTTTATGAGCAAGTGGTTGCTGTGTTTCCAGCAGCTTTTTAGGCACCAAACATGGGTGTTATTCAGAGACCTGTAGCTGTTTTTCTAGCAAAGATAGTGTCACAAAAAGCGGCTGTTTTTTTAGAGAGACATTAATGCATTTTCAACAACACCTATGCTCTGCAGACCACTGTTCAAGACCAAAAAAACAACAAAAACAGTTGTTTTTGAGTGAATCATTGCTGTGTTTCCAGCTTTTTTTTAGCCCCCTAACGTGGGTGTTTTTTAGCAACCCATAGCTGTTTTTTTATTTGTTTTTGTTTTTTATTTATTTCAGTGGGAATAGTGGCATGAAAAGCGGTTGTTTTCTGGAACATACAACCTGAGACACACATATGCTTCTTTTCCAGGGGGTACCCTGCCCTTAAAACTGGGTATCTTAAGCCAAAACTCGATCTTTTCCTAACCATAACCAAGTGGTTTTTGTCCCTAAACATAATCGCACGTTAACCACAGCGTTGTGAAAGTTTCAACATATCCGCTACATAACATGCCAATGTAACGTATCCATAGTTTGCAGAAACGTGCAATGCCAACATTTTCTTCAGGCGATTTGGTTGCTACTCATACGAAAATAATAAGTTTCCTCACTGTATTCTTTCCTGCTATTTAATGATTCATTCTGTTTTGTATTTATTTGACTTCAGTTTGTGTGTGTGTGTGTGTTTGCAGGCTGGAGCGGTTGGGGCTGCACCGATGATTCGACAGCTCAGTCGTACCGCCGCCAGCTGGCAGCAACTCTTCTGCTCACGCTCAGTAACCTCTCCTTCCTGCCTGCCATGGTGGTGGCCATCAAACGCTGCTACATCACTGAGGCCTCTGTCTACCTCTTCACAATGTTCTTCTCCACGGTAACACACACACTCGTGCATACATGTGGGAATACTTATTAGATTTATTCCTTGAGGATTGTCGTTACGGTGTAAGGGACGTTTCGAGAAATCAAAGCAAGAATTTTGTCGGAGTTTACAATGTGTGAAAACTTGTTAGCTCAAGCTTAGCAAGTTTTTACTTGAGTCATTATACTTTCAATGAGCCCAGGAGACCTAAACAAAAACTGATCCTCCTTACAAGACAGTGAAGACTGCCATCCAGAGTTTTATATTCTGATCATGTACAGTTAAGGCACAAAGTGTACCTTTTACACCTGCTAATATTTTTAGGACTTAAAGGGAAAATTTGCCACATTTACATGTTTATCCAATCAGTGTTGATGGTAAATGTAGTTGATTAAAGCAATAAACCCCTCAGTGTGATCCTTATTGACCTAGAAAGCTGAGCTCACAAGCAAAATCTGTTCTTCCTGCTTGCAGCGCCATCTTTTGACGTAACAGTGATATAGTTAGACACAGGAAAAACTACAAGCTGGTTTTGTTCTCCAGGTAGCCCAGTAGAGTGCTCTAGATGCCACTCAAAAACAAAACTTCCTTGTTCTCTTCACTTGTATTGCAAACTAGCTATGTCTCAAACAGTGGAAATGTCATCATAAAATATGAGTTCAGAGGATGTTACGGATGAGGATACATTTCAGAGAGTTTTGGCAGACTTGGACACGCGGCCATATTTATTCAAGTCAGAGTATATACCTGAAGAAATGCAGTGGAGAACGGCTGAGGCCGAGCTGCCTTGTGAGAGGATATGAACGGTGGGGACCCTCCAGAACCTGAGCTGCCGAGAGCAAACAGCAACCGGTGGTGCTTTTACTCCAGTTGCCCGCCGATGCCAACAGAAACAGAATCATTCTGCTGCAGTGAATTCCAGCATGGGCTTTTTTTGGATGCTGAGAGAGCCCATGTGTGCGTTACATAATATGGATGAAAATTTAACTCCTCACTTGGACAAAGGTGTGCCACAGACATTTGGGATCCTGAAGATAAACTGGAAAAGATAACCAATTGACTAGTAAGTGAGTATTTTTGTCACCTAATTTTGTTGAGTCGCCTCTTTACAAAAATGATGATTCATTTCAATTGAAAGGTGAAAAACAGAAGAAGTGAAGCAGTGATGTGCTGCCGTGGACAATGTGAAAAATACTAAAGAGTGTTGCTGTGTTGGTTCACGCTGCTGCAGACTGCAGAGCATCCATCTTTTGTTTTGTTACCTGCAGAAGAATAGGCTCTACTTATAGACCTCAGCTACACCATGTTTTAGCCATCAAAGTAGGTAACAGAGGGCTACATGCTAGCAGGCTAGTGATAGTTATGGGCGTCAGAAGTTCATGTACAAGGCACCCAGGCACACGTAGGCACTGCTGGAGCTCAGCTTTCTCTGTCAATATACACACTGAGGAAATTATTGCTTCACTTGACTCCATTTACCATCAACACTGACTGGGCTTCCATTTAAAAGGTGGTGAATTTTTCCTTTAATTATATATTCTATACCATGTGTATGTGTCATGTGTCATAAGTAGAGTGATTCATCTTTTTCCATGTCTATTCTTTTCATATTCCAGTTCTACCACGCGTGTGACCAGCCCGGTGTAGCTGTACTGTGTATAATGGACTACGATACCCTACAATACTGTGACTTCCTGGGGTCGGTCTGCTCCATCTGGGTCACCATCCTGTGCATGGCTCGCATCAGAGACACTTTCAAATATGTAAGACACTGACTATGGCCTGTAATACTATTAAAACACTGAACTGAGGATTAAAGGAACACTTCGCTGGCAAAATGATCATTTGTATATCGATGACTCACCCTATGATACGTTAAATTTGTGAGGAAGAATTTCTTTTTCTTGCATGCCTCCACATGGAATCCAAAAAAAGCAAACATTCTTGATGAGTTGAAGTCATAGGGGTCCACGTTGAACTTGAATTCAGTGTAACATGGGCATTTTGGGGCTGAAGTGTTCCTTTAATATGATATTTTCGATGCTAAGATTTGTTTAAAAATGTCTTTATATGATCACCTTGTGTGTGCAGACTCTGTTCATGCTCGGGGCTCTGCTGATAGCCATGTCAATGCAGCTGGACCGCAAAGGCCTGTGGAACCTGCTGGGCCCCGTCCTGTGTGCCATACTGTTCATGGTCATTGCCTGGGTAAGACATAGGAAATTTATAAAACACTACCTGACTGGAATCTGCTGCTGACGTCTTAGTTGCCGCTGCTGAGTTTTTCTGAATCTAGCTCTGTTTGGTTTACAGGTGTACCGAGGGGCAAAGCGACGACAGTGCTACCCGCCTTCTTGGAGACGCTGGGTCTTCTTCCTCCTCCCAGGAGCACTCTGTGCCCTGATCGGGGTATGTTTATACATTTTTGCCGAGACAGAGGACAACTACTACTACACACACTCGCTGTGGCACATCCTGGTGGCCAGCTGCGTGGTGTTCCTGCTGCCGCCGAAGGAGAAGGACAGGGAGGCGATGGGCTGGAGCCGCGGCTGGAGCTGGAGCTGGAGACCTCGGGTTTGTGGGTACACGCTCTGTCAGAGCGGCAAGGATGAACTCTACACTGTCACATAGTGGGACAGGAGATGCTGTAAGGGAGCAAAGTGACCAGGCATTGATTGTTAAACAGAACTGCAAACATTCACATAACAGGTAAGACGACACACAGGGTGTCAGAACCTTACAGAATCCTTAAAGGGACAGTTCACCCCAAATCAAAAACACACGTTTCCGCTTACCTGTAGTGTTGTTTATCAGCCTGATTTCTGGAGAGAGACATTGCTGTTGAGTTTTTGAAATGTATTTTTTTTTTAGGCTTTGAGCACCACAAGCTGAGTGCTATCTAGTTCCATTATATTGGAGAGACGACAGACATCTCTACGGGTGATATACAGTGGTGTGAAAAAGTGTTTGCCCCCTTCCTGATTTCTTACTTTTTTGCATGTTTTCCACACTTAAATGTTTCAGATCATCAAACAAATTTAAACATTAGTCAAAGATAACACAAGTAAACACAAAATGCAGTTTTTAAATGAAGGGTTTTATTAATGAGGAAGAAAAAAATCCAAAGCTACATGGCCCTGTGTGAAAAAGTGTTTGCCCCC
>NC_065526.1:16866209-16987533 GCF_006386435.1 Epinephelus moara | reverse complement strand
GGATTTTTTTCTTCCTCATTAATAAAACCCTTCATTTAAAAACTGCATTTTCTGTTTGCTTGTGTTATGTTTGACTAATGTTTAGATTTGTTTGATGATCTGAAACATTTAAGTGCGGAAAACATGCAAAAAAGTAAGAAATCAGGAAGGGGGCAAACACTTTTTCACACCACTGTATCCAACACTCTGCAACTCACACCAAAACAATCTACTGATAAACAGCACTACAAGTAAGAAGAAAAAAAGTATTTTTGATTTTGGGGTGAACTGTCCCTTTAAGACTGTGACTCTTCAAAGTTTCTTAATAACTTGAATAAAGCAATATAAATTCAAATTTATTCCTATATTCTCATAGGTCTGATATTTTATAGTCACACTGACAGATGGTTTAAAACTCTTCTGAAATTGAATAAAAAATATCTGTAAAAGTCTTAAATTAACTCGCAACATCCTGAAATATATACACACACACACACACACACACACACACACACACACACTTAAACCCAAATCGAACCTGCTGAAACCTCTGAGGTGGTCCGTTCCACAAGCTTCACTCTGAACAGCAAAACCTTCAGGTAGCAGACCACCTGACCTTTGACCTCATGACCAGGAGTTTGTACATATTGTGTATGTACCTATAGGCTAGGAAATCAATGTTTGAAATATTTATAAGGAATAGCACTTTGTGGGGCTCTTTTAAATCTTTATATTCAGCCTGTTGTTGCTGAAAAAGTACACTATATATTTATGTAAACACTCCTCATTCTCGTTTCCTCTTGTATTTTTGTTTTCTACACAGGCCGGGGCAAAGTCTGAAAATAGTTTTTGATCCATTTTAAATGTGCTTGATTATTAACTGCCAGGTATTTTAACAACCTTTGAAATAGTTTGGCTTTTCAGCTTTGTTCTGGAACTTTCAACCATATGACATGGTCCTCATCAGAGGATGACATTAGCTTTTTATCTTTGAGATGTGTCATTGCAGAGCAGAAAAGTTATAAAGAACATAGAAATGGTGCAGAAGCTGAGAACAGCCGTGCTCACAGTTATTTTTTTTAATGCCTTTATCTCGAGATCACATATAAATTATTTTGTTTTCTAGAGAAAAACAAGCTTTGTTTTCTTAGGAAAACAAGATAATCATCTAGAGATGAGAGAGTACAGCTGCATCTGTACTCTGAATGGGTGGGGTTTAAACTGAAAGTGAGTGTGGTTTCAATCCGGAGTGGGCGGAGTCTAACCAGAAGTTGTTGTTTGAAAGCTGAGATTGATAAGGCTCGATTGGAAGTTGCTATGTTTATTGTTTATTATAAAAGTATTTACAGAACAATCTCAGAATTGAGCTTCAGATAATTTTGATCCCGGGAGTAAGAGTTGGAACACAGCTACTCTAGCGAGGATTTTCCTTCTTCACCAGTACAGATATTGACACATTTTACTCGTATGAAAAAGTACATTATTTGTACAGGATACTTGTTTCATCTGTACGGGACACTTGTTTCATGTTCGGCTCAACCCTGTAATCATCTTGTTACCACAAGAAAACAAAAGTCCAAATTCTCAAGATAATGAGATAAGTTATCACGAGAAAACAACTTTTGTTTTTCTGAGATCCGGAATAAGTTTGAATAACTTAAATGAGTGTCTGGTTGATTTTATTGTTTTCATTTTTTAGAGATATTTTTTGGGCCTTTTTGCCGTTATTTTATAGGACAGATACAGCGTGAAATGGGGGGGATAGAGGGGATGGCCACAGTGGCCACGGGCTCAATTCCACCCCCTTTGCTGCATGTCATTCCTCCTCTCACGCTGTAGCTTTCCTATCATATAAAGGCAAAAAGCCTAAAAAAATATCTTTTTTTTTTTTTCTTCTTAAATTGCACGCACGGCCGCTCTCAGCTTCTGTATAATTGAAATGATTTAAAACCAGTTAATTACGCTTTCCTCTCAACATCTTGATAATGCCTTCCCATAATCCACATCTTTACATCCTGTACTGTTCATAACAGGAAGTTACGTTCACGCACAGATTGTATTGAAAGTGAATGACTCAGTGTCCTTTCTTTTATTGTCTCGTATCCCCTCTCTAAAACCTGACCAGTCCTTTACCTTTATCCACCACTCATTCTGAAGCACTTTGATTATTAAGAAGCTGGTTCCTCTGTGTAATGTACATGTACATAGCCCATGTGTGTACGAACGGGCACTTTATGAATGTATATTCAGATTACTGTGTCCAGTGCCTCCTCTTGTCGTCATCTCTGTGAATGAGTGAACTCTATGTACTGTACGAGTGTGTGTGTGTGTGTGTGTGTGAATGTGTGTTTTGTCTCTTGCACCAGCGAAGCTACTGAGCACTTTCCGTACTTTATTTTAAGTTAGACACAAAGTCCATGTGTTTATTTCTCAGCGTCCTTCGATGTTCTTTTCTCATTGTGGTTTTGCACAGATTCAGATTGAACTGTAACTCTCATAGCCTTCCTCTCATTTTTGAAATGTTTGTGTGAGAGTGTGAATCACTTTGTTTAGTCGTCACATTTAAGTAGAAAGTATGAAAGGCGTTCTACCACTTTAACACACTGTAGCTCCCATTGTGTGGAAACATAAAGAAATGTAACGTTCAATGTAAAACTGGATTTTACTTCCTTGTACTGGACACATACTTTTCAATCCTTAAAAAATCCAAACAGCATCTAGCCACCAAAAATAAACCTGTTGTATAAAGAGAACAGTTTCATGATGTATTTATTCATTTATCTATTTTTGCTCTTCACATGGACACACTCTCACACTGTTTTTCTTTCCTCAGGCACTCAACACACACACACACACACACACACACACACACACCACATTTTCTTTCCTCAGGCACTCAACACACACACACACACACACACACACACACACACACACACACACACACACACACACATACTCTCGTGTAGATGGGACCATGGAGGGAAGCGGATTATCATAATCCTCAGAAATATAGAAAGTGTTTGTTTGGAGTGCTGAGACACAGTTCACAGTGTGTGTGTGTGTGTGTGTGTGTGTGTGTGTATACAGTATATGGCTTACCTCCATTAGTAAATTTGATGGGCTCTCAGATCCTGCAAAGCTGCCACAGATCAGTGCAACAGCATCAAGCCTAACTGCTCATTGTGTGTCTGATAGTCAGGGTTCCTAAGGTCAAGGTCTTGTTTTCCAGGTCTTGAAAAGTCTTTAAACGTTTGGAAAAGTTGTGGAATATTGTTGAGTGTAATGGAATTGTTACAGTAATCTTCCATGTAATGTAACATAACGGTGAATCTATTTTCTGTGGCTGTTGACCTAACCTTGGTCTAATATGCGTTGATGCGTGACGTTTTGTTTGCAATCGCACACATTTCTTCATTTTCTCCCAAGATTCTGTCTCTCCCTCTTTGTATGCCAGTGACCTGGAATTATGTTTGACTAATTGGGGCACGAAAATGTGACTCTGAGCAAGTTGTTGCGATTTATTTCAAAATATGGGCTGAAAGGCACTGAGCAACTTGGTAAGAAATGTCCCACAAATTGCAAAACAAGTAATACATATAGAAAATTATTTTATTATTATTTTTTTATCATTACTATTATTTAAAATAACTAGGGACAAACTATATTTATCATTATTGTCATATTAAAAAAAAAATAGGTTACAGAATTATTATAATTTCTAAGCACTATTTTCCGGTCATTTCCTTGTTTGTTTTTAATTTCTGATTTATTTATTTATTTATTTTTATTAACTAATTCCCTTGTTTTTAATTTTCTCTTTTTACTATTTTTTTGCTGGGTCATTTCTTTTTTCATTGCTCAATGGTTTCTTCCCACGTTTTAAAAGAAATCAAGCCGAATCGCTCAGGTTTCAAACAGTTAACCTAAACTGTCACTGCCACTCAGGGCATGTTCGCACCGTCAATTCACATCCGCTAAAAGTGCCTTTTTATCACTGACAGGCTCCGATTATTCTTTTTTTAAGTGTTTGGCAACATTATGGAAAGGATCCCTACAGAGATAGAGCCTTTTGTTAAAGAGTAAGATCCTTTTTGTGTAACCAAAAAAAGCCACAGAATCGGCATCGCCAAACCCACCAGACTCCATTTAAATAAACAGTAATTTTAACATGTATAAAGCCAGCATATTTTCACATCTAACTGGGTGAATTAAAGGTTTATTTCAATCAAACCAGAGCTGGTGATTGTTGGAACAGTGGAAGGATGAACCAAGATGGGTTTTGTGAATTTTATTTTGTTTCTATCGACTCTAAGTGATCCGCGTTTTACGATTATAAAATGACTGTTTATTTAAATGGAGTCTGGTGGGTTTGGTGATGGAGATTTCAGGGCTGTTTCTGGTCAAACAAAAAGGATCTTACTCTTTCACGAAAAGGTCTATCTCTGTAGGGATCCTTTGTGTTGTGTTGTCAGACAATTGTAATAACAATCTGAGTCTGTCAGTGGCAAAAACAAGCACTTTTAGAGGACATAAATTGACAATGCACACATGCTAAGAGTGGTTACATCGCAGCCTGCAGCCATCGCGCTCTCTTTCAACACTGGACCAGTTTCAAAAATTGTTGTACACATTCGTCACTTTGACATAAAAATATGAGAAAAAGCATCCATGTTGGAAAATATTGAGGTTTCCATTTAAATAAAATGGTCTGAGAATGAACTAGTGTTCACCTCATGGCTGTAATGAATGGTACTGTTAGTTCTGGGGGGTCAAAAGCCTAAAAGGTCCGGACCCACTAATTTACAGGGAGTGTTAAATCTTGAGTTACTTTGACCACTTGCAGCCAGTAGAGGGAGCCAGTCCAGTAGGAGAGACTGCAGCTCCTACAGCAGGAAGGAATGGAGGGAAGTAAAACCTGAGAGGTTATTAAGATGGTGAAAGGTGTTAAAAGAAGTTACTATGTTCAGACGCAGTAGAGAAAGTGAAAGAGAAGAGCATGTGCAGACAGATGTCACTGTGGGAAACAAACCTCAGCCGATGTCTTGTGCATGTCTAGCGTCTGGTTTTTAAGCTCCTGGGAGTAGCTGTCAAAGGAGCTGAGTTACTGGAGCTCTACAATTCCAAAACCTTCACATCTGGAGTTTAATAAATGCTAAAACAAACCATATGAGTGTTTAGAATAAACCCAAAGGCCACAAAGAAAAAGAACGTGATAGAAATGATAGGAAGTCAAAATAAAAGGAGTAAAATAATCAAAGCCTGATCACAGATCCACTCACAGTTTACCACAGCATGCAGAGCTGAGAGCACAACACAACACTGAATGCTGTTGTGACATTTTATTAGGATGAAAACATGCTCGAGCAAAAATTAACAGCAACAACCATCACACGATGTGAAGCTCCGGCATGGAATGAACAAAACAAGCAAACTGTACGATAATCACGGACATGCTGAGCTAAAATTTTGACTAGGCTAAATATATATTTCACATCCTATTGCTCTATAAACAATCATTTTGTCTCAGTGTAGATTCTATTTAAATGCTAAGGAAGATCTGGTGTTAGGAGTTAATATCATGTACAACAGGACAGAGTTTCTGGACTGAGATGGGATGTAGACGCAGGATGTCTGTGCAGCAGTAAAGGCTCTAACAGAAACACTAAAAGCTCTCCTTCGTTCTGTGCTTTGGGAATAAGATGTGCTGCTGCTGAGGTCTGCAGTAACGCCTGTGCTCTGAGAGGAATTCCTAACGTTGAAATCCTAGCTGTGGACTGACTCGAAAGAAAAAGCATAGGAGAGCACATTGGGTGGTTGCTATGGTGACCAACAGAGACAATAGAGACTGAGATCGAGTCTGACACCCATCAGACATGGGAGCCGGCTGCAGAGTTGGTACCTGCTTGCCCGGCCCCCTTGGCGTGCCCGTCTTCCTCTGTCGCATGGGTGACAGCCTGAGCGGGGGAGGGGCTAGAGTGCCGCTGGCGTCTCATGAAGGGGAACACACTGAGAGGAAGGAGAGAAGGAAAGGAAGAGTGTTAGAGGATGATGTACTGAAGTTAAAGGAAAGTAAAAGTGGTGATTAAAGTGAAATGGTACCTCTTCTTTGTCTCCTGGGGGACGACAGCTTTGGCCAGCATGTTCTTGTACAGATCAGACTTGAGGTATCTTGGATAGGAGTCCTGTATATGCAAACACACACACACAAATACACCATTACCAGTGTTTGCCACAGAATTAGAATCTATGCTCACCAGCCACTTTATTAGGTACACCTGTTCAGCTGCTTGTTAATGCAAATAGCTAATCAGCCAATCATGTGGCAGCAACTCAATGCATTTATGAATGTAGACATGGTGAAGACAACCTGTTGAAGTCCAAACCGAGCATCAGAATGTGGAAGAAATGTGATTTGAGTGACTTTGAACGTGGCATGGTTGATGCCAGAGGTCAGAGGAGAATGTCGCAGGCGCCTTTTTGTAATTATTTTTAATGAGAATGAAGCTTTTTGCTCGCTGTTTTTGCGTTGCGGCATGCTTTGCGTTTCTTCACTCCAGGTGCCTGGCATTTTTGCCGTAGCACTCTGAACTCCTCAAGCTGAAAAAACTTCAACTCAGAGCGGAAAATGCCCCACGTCCCATCTTTTTGTGTCATCTTTTTTCAAGGATTTGAGAGGCAGGCCTTCTGTGGTGGTCGATAATGGAGGAGAAACTTGTTGTAGCGGTTGCTGGATACCTAGAGCTATATGGCCCAATGATAGACAGCAGGTTGTCAAACTGCCCCCGAGTCATCCTAGACTATGCCTGGAAACAGCCATCATCGAGGAGAAGCTCCTGGACCAACTGGTGGTACTCCCCATGATCCACCCTCTTTCTTAGGGTCTCATGTACCCACACAGATCTCTGTTTCCCTGTGACCAACAAACTATCTGCTGACTACTTGCTACAGCAAGTGCCCTCAACAATAAAAATGGGCAGCAAGTGTTTTTTTTTTTACTGGTGGGATTCAGTTTTTTAAAAAGGCAGCGCTTTTTGCAACCTGCAGAATTGTTATAAGGATTGTCTTGTCTTTCCACACCCAAACTTTTAAATATCAGTGTGTCAGAGGTCAAACCTTCTTCATGAGAAAGTAGATGTGCATTTGTGCGTCGTCCATGACAAAACGATGTGGGTGTCTGATCCCCTCCAGAGTTTTATCCATCGTCTTACTGTCGATGTTGACCCAGCGGGCAGCTCCAGGAGCCAGGAAGTTTCTGAACCACACACACAAAAGAGTGTCAGTCACCTGACAGAAAATATAAGAGTGTCTGTGTGCGTGTCGTACACTTACTTGTAGATCTCCTCAACTTTCTCAATGATTCTGGAACTTTCTCCGTGTCTAACCTCCTCACAGGCCTGCCAGAAACACAGGTTCTCCGCTAGCAGAGAGAGACAGACAATGAGGTGTTGGGTATGAATGGAGGCAAATTACACCACAAACAATTGCAGACTTTTTATAGCATGGCTGGCCTCTGTGGAAAACCTTGGCCCCTGGCAATACTTCATATGTCCACATGGATGAACAAATCTCTTTCCTGCTTTATGTCTCTGTTCTCCTTCCTTATCTCCTCTTTCCATCCTCTCAACCAACCATAACATTAAATTAATCTTTGTTCCACTACCTCAGTCCCTCCATCTCTCACCGCTGGGATTAGAGAGTGTCATTAGAGCAGGTAATGGAATTCTGAATGCTAATAAAAGCAAGAATCAATTTAAGATGATTGTCCAATGATAATTACATTCATGTTTCTCTCTTTATTATCTTAATACACTTATATAATTCTGTTTGCAGCATCTAATTACCAATTTATACCATGTGATTATGATTTAATCATCTCACTTCCTTTGACCGAGTTGGGACCGATTAGCAAACCCTTATCATCAAATGTTTATAAGGGACAGTTCACCCCAAAATCAAAAACACAGATTTATCCTCTTACCTGTAGAGCTGTTTATCAGTCTAGATTGTTTTGGTGTGAGCTGCAGAGTGTTGGAGATATCAGGCAGAGTGTTGGAGATATCAGCTGTAGAGATGTCTGCCTTCTCTCCAGTATAATGGAACTACATGTCACTCAACTCGTGGTACTCAAAGTGACAAATACATTTGAAAAACTCAACATCAATGTCTCTTTCCAGAAATCATGACCTGGTTACTCAATCTCGAATCGATAAATGAACTTCTGCCTGTACGTCCTTGGTGTCGTACGTTCCTGGAGGATCTCAATGCGGATTGGCTATCAAATTAGTCGCTGAAGTTTTTCTGTATGTATGACGTGAAATCACAAACTTAACTTCATTCGTTACGCTTAATTCACGTATTTTGTGTCATTTGTGTCGCATCCATTGTGCCGCCAGCTGGGAATTCGCATCTAATTGTGTCTTTACATTGACTTCACATGTTTTATTCGTGCCCGGTATGAACACAACATAACAGAGCTAATGATTTGTAGCTAGCTCAGTGGTGCTATGTGAGGTAGCAGTAGATGCACACTTCCTTCTGTGCGGTGATACGGTTGGTGGGTGTAGTTTGGTAGAAAGAAAATAGTTCCTACATGAAACTGCTCACAACAAGGTCTGTGGATTATCTTGAGTAACCAGGTCATGATTTCTGGAAAGAGACATTGCTGTTGAGTTTTCAAATGTATTTTTTGGCGCTTTGAGCACCACAAGCTGAGTGCCATCTAGTTCCATTATATTGGAGAGAAGTCAGACATCTCTACAGCTGATATCTTTAACACTCTGCAACTCACAGCAAAGGTAAGAGGAAACATGATTGATTTAGGATGAACTGTCCTTTAGCATTTGTATTTTGTATATATTCCAACATTGCAGTCACTCTTCTTTACCACTAAACTCTTTCTCCAGGTAGGTCATGAACTCCTGCCTCCCCATGGCGTCATTGAGAAGCTCCATGAAGCTGAAGCTCCAACGTTCCACTCGAAGACGTGTCGGTGTAGGCACCCTGCACACACAAACAATTAACAGACATGTTAAGAGATGCTACAAGAAAATCTGAAACCAGCTGAACTAAATGACTTCCTGTGAACTAGAGTGGACTGCACTGTGTGTTTGTTACAGTGTGTGTATCTGTGTGTATTTCCTCACATTTCAGAATTCATTGTCCAGTGTGCCGTGTCATCAGAGATCCAGGGGTTACTGGGAAGGCAGCCTTGCATAATGGGGTCGTGGTTCTGGTACTGCTCGCTGTATTTCAGAAAACTGCACATACACACACAAAGGCAGTTGAATGCACACACAAACACACACACAGCATTATTGTATTAGTGCTGCAGATCATAAGAGTTAATGGCCACTAATTCCAACTTGCCTCAGGAAGCGTCCATTAGTGGCTCTTACAGTGGGAGCACTAAGCCTTATGTGCATGTGTGCGTGTGCGTGCTTGGGACGCAGATTTCGGTCCAGGCACTGCATGTCTGTTAGCCCTTGTGTGTATGTTTACATGTGCATGTGTGTGTGTCTGCAGCATCATCAAACTGACACATACCCCTCTAGGCAGATGGATGACTTTACACGGTTTCTTCCAAGGGCCCTTCGACAGGTATCAATCTGTGAACAAAGGCAAAAAGCACGATGTAAACACAAACAAATAGAGCAATTACATGAGTATTACAGTATTTAAATTATACATGATGTTTACCTCACTTTTGTAGTACTCACTGTTCTAGTGCTGTTGAGAGAAACACAGTGACATCACTCAGGGTCACATTATAACCGCATTATACATGTATACAGTCATATCAGTAGTAAAAGGCAGCTTTCTGGTGTTTATATGTGTTATATATTTAATTATTGTCAAAGATGGATATTTTTCTGGGCTGTTGCTTATTAGAAATTGTTCTAATTAGTCGTATCTTCCACTACTATTGCAAATTTAATTTTTTTTTTGTGATATTATGGGTATTGCAATAACATGTATTGTGATCTGTAGCCTATAGTTCGGCTTTAGCTTCTAACTATCTTTGTCTTTTGAACCTGTTGTTTTTGCTGAGTCAGTTTGACATCCTGGATATATCCTTCAAACACAGACTGTAGACCCCTCTGTCTGCTTCTCTCTGGAATCACTCTTTCATTTTTCCAGAAATATGATATTTCCTCAGGGAGTGCAGTTAGATAGTTAGTTAGAATTGATAAATGTAAAAATATTGTTATGAACTGTAATTGCCCATAGTATAGCACAGCTCACTTGGACACTTACTTTGAAACAATCCAAGCAGCAAGAAAGAGAAAAAACGATAAAACAAAAGAGAGAAGAGACAGATAGCAGACGTGTTATGACATTATATTTTTTTTAGAGGCAAATAAACAGTAAAACAGAAGGTGAGGAGTGATTTCACTGACCAGTGTTACTCGTGCACTGAAGTTATTTGGTCTGTCCAGACCCATGTCCAACACATTATGTGCCCCAGGCTGAAAATACACACACACGCACACAATAATAACTAAGTGTTTTGTGTGTGTGTGAGCACTTATCCTTCCCTGAGCTTTCCACTCCACTGGCTCTGATTTTTATTACTCAAGTTTCTCTTTCTTTTTCTCCACGTCCTCGTCCCTAATTCATAAGGGCAAGACAAGATTGCGTCCTTCCTCCAAACCCTTGTCCTCTGCTTCACCCTCTCCTCTCTCCCACAGTACCTCCACTCTTCCCTTGATCCCTTTCCTCTGTCTCTTCCTGTTTCCCCCTACTTAGTCCCTATTGCTCTCTACCTCTGTCTGTCTGAGAATCAAATGGGCTGCTGTGATGTTAAGGCAACATAAAGAAAGTGGAATATGATGATAACTGTTTCGCTTCCTCGCTGTCTCTCTGTCTCAATGTTTTCCTGTTGTCAGCTCAGGCTTTTACCAGATGGGTTGAATATTTCATGTAGGAGGCAGAAGGGACTGTGAGTGAACATTAGTGGGACCTCTGACTGTTGTAGATACTGTAATACATACATGTTTCTATCGTTGTTTAGTAAAGTATAGTATTTTATTATAATCCAACACACTAGAGAACGCTATAGTATAGTAGAATAAAACTGTAGTACAGTATAGTGTAGAGCCATATAAATAATATAGCATGGTATAGTAGAGAACACTATATTGTACAACAGCAGAGTATAAAACAGTACTGTACCATACAGAGTAGCATGAGATAGTATAATATTCTCATCCAACACAGAAAAGAACCTTATATTGTAGAACAGTATAAAAGAGTATTGTGTAGTGTAGTACATTGAGGTTTAGTGTAGTACAGTATAGACTAATAAAGTATTGTATAGTATAGTGTAGACTAGAATAGCGTAGTATATTCCAGCCCAACACAGTTTAGAACACTGTGGTGTAGAACAGTATAGTATGGTACAGTATCAAATTGTACAGAGTAGTATAAGATAGTGTAATGTACTATAGTATATATTCTAGTCAGTAGAGAACAGTGTAATGTAGTATATATTCTTGAGAACATTATAGTATATTTTAGTAGTTAGATATGGTTAGATATTATAGTATAGCATAGCACAGTATGGTATACCTTTTTCTTCTTCTATAATATAGTAAAGTATATTGAGATTTAGTGTAGTACAGTATTGTATAGTGTAGTATAGCTTAATATAGTATCATGCAGTATAGTATAGAGTAATAAAGTACAGTATAGTATTTTTTACTACTACTTTATTTTATTATTATATTATAGTATAGTGTAGTATAGTGTGATATGGCATACATTCTCATGATTATTATTACAGCATAGTAAGTACAGTAAGTATTGCAGTATACTATAGTATAGTGTAGTATAGTATTTTTCTTATTATATTATAGTATAGTGTAGTATAGTGTGATATGGCATACATTCTCATGATTATTATTACAGCATAGTAAGTATAGTAAGTATTGCAGTATAGTATAGTATTTTTCTTATTATTCTTATTATTATTCTTATTATATTATAGTATAGTGTAGTATAGTGTGATATGGCATACGTTCTCATGATTATTATTACAGCATAGTAAGTATAGTAAGTATTGCAGTATACTATAGTATAGTGTAGTATAGTATAGTATAGTGTAGTAAAGTGTAGTATAGTATAGTATAGTATAGTATGGTATAGTCTTCTTCTTCTTCTTCTTCTTCTTCTTCTTCTTCTTCTTCTTCTTCTTCTTCTTATTATTATATTATAGTGTAGTGTAGTGTGATATGACATACGTTCTCATGATTATTATTACAGCATAGTAAGTATAGTAAGTATTGCAGTATACTATACTATAGTATAGTATAGTATAGTAACCTTTTTCTTCTTTGTATAGTATAGTGTAGTGTAGTACAATATGGCATACTTTCTTCTTCTTCTTCTTTGAACAGTGGTGTATAAAATAGTACAGTATACCCTCTTCACCTTCTTCAGTACAGCATAGCATAGCATAGTCTAGTATAGCAAAGTATAGTATAGTATACCTTTTTCTTCTCCTTAGTACAGTAGTGTATAATATAATATAGTACAGTATGGTATACCCCCTTCATCTTCTTAGTATAGCATAGCATGGCATGGCATGGCATGGCATGGTATGGTATAGCATAGTATAGTTTGCCTTTTTCTTCTTCTCAGTGTAGCATAGCATAGCATGGTATGGCATGGTACGGTATAGTATAGTATGCCTTTTTTTTTCTTCTTTGTATAGTATAGTGTAGTGTAGTATGATATGGCATAGGCTACTTTCTTCTTCTTAGAACAGTGGTGTATAATGTAGTATAGTATGGTATACCCTCTTCATCTTCTTAGTATAGTATAGCATAGTATAGCATAGCATAGCATAGCATAGCATAGCATAGCATGGCATGGCATGGCATGGCATGGCATGGTATGGTATGGTATAGTATAATCTCTTCCTTTTCCCGTAGTACAGTATACTATAATAAAGTACATAATCTGACATAAACACAGTGGAGTAGAATTGGAGTGAACATACCGGGGGTCTGTTGATGAGCCAGTAGGCCTGCTCCTGACATTCTAGAACAATGCGGTCAGCCTTCCGTCTCTGTTTGGATGCTCTAAACATAAATCACACTGTAAGTTAATATCTGTGTTTGTGTTTGTGTTTGTGTTTGTGTGTGTGTGTGTGTGTGTGTGTGTGTGTGTGTGAGAGCATGTGTTTTTGTGTGTGTACCTGAGTTGCTCTCTGGCTTGCATCACCACAAAGTCCCAGGTGTGGTTGATTCTCTTATGTAACACACTGTACCTCTCCTAAAACAGAGGAGGAAAAAAAGATGAGGGATGAGGAAAGAAAGAAAGAGGACTAGAATTTAGAAAAGTAATAACGACGTAGGCCTGGTACCCCAGACTACTGAATAATTCATAAAAGACGCACAGGTTCTCTCACTTACTGACACACACAGACACACACTTTCCTCACCTTTTCATATTCCATCAGTTCTCCTTGTTTTCTTATGTTCTTTTTAGCCAAATAGATTGCTGATGGCATAAAGGAAGGATACAAAAACAGTCCAGAGAGAAATGAAAACAGAGGTTAACAGATTTGAGCCCTGATCTGCTGCACATATGTATATTTTGCCCAAGGCTCCTGCAAATGATTAGCAGAAATCTAAGAAGTTACATTCTAAGTGGAGACTTTCTTTCTTTGAATTATTGGTAGTTTGTCACATTTTGTAGTGTGATGATGTGTGGAAAATGTCTGTTTTGCCTCACAATGAAATATATAATATATAAATGGGCATCACTGAGATTGTTTTTGGCATTATCTCACCATAGTCCAGCTCCGAGGCAGGCCACCGAGTACTAGTCCAGAAGTATGGAGTCTGAGAAAAACAAGTGACATTTTTTACATTTCTGACCAAGGCTGAAACTGAAGCGTGCGATGAAAAAGTGGCAGTGGAGAGTGGCAGATGGATGGGGGATTAGAAAGTGGGCTAATGGAGAAAGAGAGGGGGAAAGGGAGATAACCAGTGACGGGTAGAATGAGACGGTTTAGCCAAAAGTGGTACAGCATTAAAACAAGGAGGGGCGAGGCGTGGGTTTTTACAGGCACTCAAAATGAACCTACTGCATGGAGGATGACGAACTTACCTGGAAGCGGTAGGGTGACTCATCAGGCTTCAACACAAGAGATCTCGGCTCCTTGAGAGGGTAAATGTACCCATATTTCACCAGCATGGCGCTGAGGTGCAGTGCCTCTGTGAAACACCACAGAAAAAATAATCACTGGAGTGTCACAGTTTATTTAGGTGACTGTTGGGGCTGTAAAGTAGTTTACCTGCTTTATATTAAGGCTTGCACACCTTTAGAGGATACTTCACCCCCCAAATGACCATTTGTATATCAATTACTCACCCCGTGTTATGTTGAAATTGTAAAGAAAACTTTGTTTTTCATGCATGCTGCAGATGAACGAAGAATCCAAAAACAGATACCTGGTACCTGTGGTTATTCCACAGGCTAGTTAATAACATGTCGGGCAGGAAATCCAAAGTGTGGGATCATTTTGAGAAGGTGAAGGACGAACCCAAGGTGATATGTAAACTCATCTTCATTGGTTGACTACAAACATGACGTATCATCTGAAACATGGAAGTAGCTACATGCCCATTAGCCACTTAGCACAATCATTACTGCTTTGCCGACAGCGTCATTAACAGGCGGCTCGCTCAGTGTGTGACGTGCACTTGTAGATAAAATATAGGCCTATATTAATGAAGGTTCATTAGTACGGTTTTGTATTTCTCTGTAATGTAGCACAGTGTTAACAATGTTACTGACACTATTCTTTCTCACACCTTCAACTCAAACCATTGTGTTGCCCCGCCCAAAATATATAGTTTTTTATAGTAGCATCAGTAACAAGCTAAGACACTGTTGATTAGGAAGTACTTATTTAGTTTTATAGTTGCACATTCTGAGAAAAAAAAATCATACAAAAAATAAATTTAAAAAAAAATCATACAAAAAGATTTTAAAAAGACAGAAAAAGTCATACAAAAATAAATAAGAGAAAAAAAACATAAAAAAGATATTAAAAAATAATACAAAAAAGAAAAAGACAACATTTTATAGAAAAAAAGATGTTAAAAATCCATACACAAAGTAAAAATTGAAAATATGGTACAAATAAAGATATAAAAGAGAAAAAAAATCATAGAAAAAAGATGTTAAAATTGTAGAAAAAAGACAAAAACATCATACAAATAAGATATTAAAAAAGGATACAAAAAGGAAAAAAATCACAGGAAAAAAGAAATAAAAGAGAAAAAAGTCAAAAAGAAAAGAGTACTGGTTTGACAGTGGGCTTTATTATCTCATGTGTGAGGCCATTGTGACTTAATAATTGTTGATAATGTTATGTTTTTTTATATTCATCAGGTCCTACTGATCCCAAATATCTAGAGGAAATTAAAATTCATACCAAACAAAAGTTCGGGTCCCAGGAGGATATAGAAAACTCATATATTATTTGATGGGACTTGAAAAGGCTGTTTCAGTAGTGATAAAGCTCTCAAAGTGAACAAACTGAATGTGAAATAAATCAGTAATTAATCAATTTGCCAGAAGGAAGTTAATTATTAAACAATGCTGTGGATTTAATTCATCACACTTGTCTTTTTTTATTGACCTCCTGCACCCTGTCAGCAGTCTGTCTCAAATCAAGCCTTTGTCCCAGTGATGAACTGCGTCATCAATCTTCAGTCTCTCCTCATTTGTTAAAGAGCCCTACTTTTATGACTGACAGCGACCAAAAAAAGCTGTGTGATGCATTTTAATCAGCTCTTAGCACTCTGTCTCCCTCCCTCGCTGACTGGCTCATCTCTTTCCTCCTCTAGTCTGCTCTGAGGCAAAAGGGACCAGCGGGCTACTCTTTATTTTCCCCAACCTCTAATTTACTTCAGGCCGGGTGAAGGCTCCTGAGGTGAAGGCCTCCACAGGGACACTAATCAAACCCAGATCATCAGGTGAGTTAATCAAACTCGGATCCTCTGGGGCTCACCCCATTCCTGTTTACTGGAAACAGCATCCCCCCCACATTGCACATCACTACCACGTCAGCTTGAGAGAAAACACCATATCCTGGCAACACGCTAGCAACGACACACAACAAGCGGGGAAAGTGGAAACACAGAATCACAGCAAACCATTAACACTAAATGTATGTATTAACACAGCTACCTACCCTCCTCACAGATGGTATATTTCTGGATCAGCCAGTCAATTATGTCACGGCCTGGAGGAGGAAAAAAAGAGAGAGACAGAAATAAAGGAGACAAGAAAAAGAGGACAAACTTCCTCCATGTACTCTGCAAAAAGCACACAGCATTTTCCCAAATTCACTGTTGCATTATGCATGACCGCTGGGACAAACACAAGCTGCACCGTGCATGTCCACACACAGATGCTAATGCACACTGACATAAAGGGACACACACACACACACACACACACACATATATATATATAGGCTACACACACACCTGTCATGGCGTGTGGGATGACAGTGATGAGGAGCCTCTGGTTCCTCATCTTCATGCCCATGTCAGGGTCCTGCATGGCCACTATCACTTTCTCCATCTGCCAGGGCAACACACACAGTCACACACAGCCAACACACACACACACACACACACACACACACACACACACACACACACACACACACGATTTTAATAAATCCACACTATAATATGTCACATTATAAAATCAAACTACAGCAGAGTGTGTTTCAGTCTCACCTTCCGAAAGCATGTCATCTGCTCCCGGTTCCAGCCTCCTTTAGCCAGGGTGTTGATGGTCATCTTGCGGGATGCTCCGGATCACTCGACGGGACGGTGTAAAGTGCAAGACCGAAGTGGTGTCGGGAGCGCGCGGCAGAGAGTGCACCAGCGTTTCCGTTTTTGTTTTTTTTTATCCCATCAGCCGCTCCGGTGCCTGCGGGCGCGCCCCTGTGTAGATTAGAAGGGATTACAGTGAGCTAAGTGATTTTCAATATGATATATAATTTATGCACAGAGGCGAAAAACAACTTGTTTATGTCTGTGTTTAAATTGATAAATTTAAACCCATGACAATGGAACTAAATATCAGCAACTTCTCAAAAATAAAACTATCACGTGGAATATACTTTATGTGATAAGGATAAAAATATATTTACAAATTATATTTAAACAAGGCATTTTGTGACAGAGCAAAAACGACTGGGTAATGCAGTGTTGTAACACAATGACACTGCCTTAAAGTTCAGTTTGTTTTGGCCAGCCAGCAGCACTGCTAGTCAGCATTTGTTTTATAAACAGAAAAAAGACAGAAAAAATCATACAAAAAGAGAAAAGGCAGAAAAAATCATTTAAAAAAGAAAAATATCATACAAAAAGAAAAAAGAGAAAAAAATCATCATACAAAAGAAAAAAATATATATAAAAAATAAAAAAGACAGAAAAAACATACAAAAAAGGAAGAAAAAATCATCATACAGAAAAGAAAAAATAATATAGGCCTAATGAAGGGAAAAAAAGACAAAAAAATCACACAAAAAGGGAAAAGGCAGAAAAAAAAATCATCATACAAAAAGAAAAAATATATAAAAAATAAAAAGACAGAAAAAAGAAAAAGAAAAAATACAAAAAATAAAAAGACAGAAAAAACATGAAAAAGAAAGAAAAAACAGAAAAAAAAATCACAAACAAAGAAAAAAGGCAGAAAAACTCAAAATAGGAAAAGAAATCATACAAAAAGAGAAAAATAATCACACAAAAAGAGAGAAAGGCAGAGAAATCATATAATAAATATGTGGAATATCAATAGCTGCAACATATACAGGCCTAATTCTGTGTCAGATAGTCCTATTAAAAGAGTGTTGAGTTTGACTAATGACAAAGACAAAGTCTTGTTGGATAAAACAGGCCAATTTACAATTTAAATATGTCATGGAATAAATCAAAGTACAATACAACCCATGTATATTTGTAGCCTATGGTGTATATTGTAGGCTACAAGGTGTTCTGGTGATAGGCCTACTTTGCTTACTATTTTTTTATTTTCTTTAACCCTCGTGATAGCTCCGTCTGTTTTATATTTTATATTTCTATTTTCTGTATGTTTTATGTATGTATGTTTGAGATGATATATGTCTGTCTTTGAAAACTGAAATAGGCGAATTTATAAATGTAGATGCCAAAAAAAGACATGTAACTTTTCTTCCTCTCGTGTAATCCTGTGTGAGATAACAAAATACATTTTAATATTTTAAAACCTTACGGTCTTTTATGGGTAAAATATCTCAGCTCAGGTAAAATAAAGTCGCGCCGTTTTTTTATTTCAATAGATGGAAACTGTCTTTATTTACATTTAATAAACAGCACGTGCACTAACTCCGCTGAAAACGTCAACGGCTGTAGTGTTTTATCCCTGACAGGCTTCCGTAGAAACAGGAAGTGGTTCCGTCGTCGTTCTGAGACCACTTACTAGTCTCATCGTCGGCAGATTTATCAAGGATATTAAGAGCTTTTAGCTCAGGTAAGACCTTCACTACATACATGTGTTTTCCAGAAAAGGCTCCGACGATATTAAACACACGTAAGATTTGCTGTGGAGCAGAGACACGTCATGTTAGCTAACCATGCTAACGTTAGCTAGCTGTAGCAGGATGGAGGAGACGGACTGACTGTGGAGCTGCTCCACCTGAAAGGAGTTGAGTTACAGCTGTGAACATACCGTTCACAACACATATACATAGACATGTAACATTTAAACTCAACTTTTTAAATTAATAGTCTTTTAAACAGTGTTTATTTTACTGTCTTTAAGTTTTTTTTCGTACATGAATAAGTACACATACCTTTAGGATCAGAGCAGTGTTGTGTTACAGTTAGATGTATTTAGTTTATTGTTGTTTTCTCTGCAGGCACATCTTCAAATTAATTCAAGACTGTGTTAAGTCAAGTCTACAAATCCATGCTATGTTACATAAATTGAATGCAAATCCCAATTTATTCACCCATTTTTGAGAATTTGGACTACTCACCTACCAAAAATGCCTTAAAATAATGACTTATTAACACACAAATTCTGCTTTTGTTGTGAAATTATATTTGTAAAGGATTTATTAATATGAAAAAACGAATGATTTATAAAATATTTTGATCTGCTTTCATTTTCTTAACCAATACACTTGCCCTGTGCTAGAAAACTGTCTTATCCCAGACAAGAATTCACAACTTCAAACAATTAAAAAAATGTGTTAAAAGCCTTCTAAATCTAGAAAATGTAAAACTAGCGGTAAGTAATTATATATATTTAGTTTCCTTGCAAAGTAATAATACTTAATCACATATACATAACCACATTTCATCCATATGTGTCAATATACTTAAGTGAAAAAGTTTTGTCCCTTTTCTCAAGAATGAGTTTTAAAACAGTTCTTTGTCACTCTTGAACTTTCATCAACACATTTTTCTTGTAATGAAGATTTAAAATGTGTCACATTCTGTACGGGTCTCTGTCAGGTGGTGATGGGTGACATCCGTCAGTCGTTGCTGCCTCGCGATGTGCTGAGTGCAGCCAAGGAGCTGCTGTATCACCTGGACATCTACATCTGTAACCTGGTGCAGTCCGGGAGGCAGCCTCCTCAGGTCGACTCCAAAACCCAGGAGCTGGTGGAAGAGTTCATTCTGCATGCACCTAAAGACAGAAACACTCCCGCCAGGGTAAGAAATGACCCTCAAACACTTGTGCACCAATTTACAGTATATTAACACATACATACGAACAGCCAATAAATCTGATCTGTGTGTTTCTTCCAGCGGATGAGTGCGCTCCAGGAGCTCCAGCTGTTGGAGATCATGTGCAGCTGTTTCCAGGAGCAGAGCCGTGATACGGTCCGTCAGCTCATGTTCTCCGCCCTCTTCAGTCTCCAAGGCAACCAGGCAGATGAAAGTCGCATGGCGCTGTTAGGCAAGCTGGTCTCCATGGCAATCGCCGTGGGCAGGGTTCCGATCTTGGAATGTGCTGCGACGTGGTTACAGGTGAGGACTCAGGCTGGGGCGGGGTATCCGTTTAACCCAGTGCCAAGAAGTATCGAAACTTCTTCAGTTAAACCTTCATTTAATCCCACAGCAAGAAAAAATAGTATTTGACCCAGCCCTAATTCAAACACACTTACATACGTACATGTGCATTTAACTGTGTTCTGTGTGTGTTTTACACTTCTTTTCAATTTGAGTTTTAGACCCTTGAGTGTGATGCTAGTCCTCACAAAGTCCTGATTTCAACTCCTCAGTGTCTCCATGTGTGGATATGTGTTTGTGGACGTACTGAACCTAAGTGCCTCTGGTTGTGTTTGTGTCCTGCAGAGAACACACCGGGTCTACTGTGTGCGCCTGGCCCAGGTGCTGGTGGATGACTACTGCAGTATGGTGCCAGGCTCGGGGCCCACCCTGCAGAACATCCACAGCGCCAGCCCACGCTTCTGCTGCCAGTTTATCACTGCTGTCACCACCCTCTATGACCTCAACACAGGTGGGAGAACACAAAAGTACAAAAACATGTAAAAACTGGGGCCATAGGGATAGGATTCATAGGGATTGGTTACATTTGTGTTAATTGTTGAGACTGCAACATCCTGAAGGGGCTGTAAAAAAAAAAACCTAGAGATTTGACCTCTCTAAAATATAAAATACCCTGGAGTGTTTCCATCCTGAACATCATCTTTGTGTGTGTGTGTGTGTGTTTTCAGAGGAGCTCACCCCTCCTTTAGAACTCCTCCAGATGATTGTGTCGTGGATCCAAGACGACCCCCGTCTAGTCCTCATCACTTTCCTGAACACGCCCCTCTCTGGCAACCAGCCAATCAGCTCGCTTGATGTCACACCTTTAGGGGGGCTGGTGCGCTGGTGCGTCAAAGCCCCCCTGGCCTACAGGAGAGACAACAAGCAGGTTTTAACCAACGGCACCACTGAGAGTGAGCCAGAGGTGGGGCCTCTTTTCTCCGCTCTCCATCTGAGCGTCCTACAGGTGTGTGGTCTGTTTAGATAAATTCACCTACAGAACACATTTTTATGCATATAAATAAACACCTCCAACACTCAATTTTCCGTCTCCTGTCACTTTCAGGTCCTCATGCTGTTGCCGAACATACTCAATGAGAAGGGGCTCTTTGGTCGCCTGGCGCTGCTCCAGTTGGAGTCCCTGGCCGCACTGACCTCAGACCTCTCCAGGCTGTTGGACCAGGCCGACAAACACACACACACGTCATCCACAGATACACGTGCACAGTCTCAGCTGGCCCTGGACCGGCTGGCACAGGCCCTGCAGGTGGCCATGGCCAACGGAGCTCTGCTCTGCTCGAGAGGTAAGATGGGAAAAGATAAAAGTGGTTCAGAAGTTAGAGGCTAGAAAAGTGGATAAAGGAGGGGGATTAGATTTACATTACAGATTCTTGCCTTGTCATAGGTTACCTTAAAGGAAAAGGTCGCTGCATTAATGGGCCTGAGACTGAAAATTAACTTGACATATTCAAATCAAGCTCAGTGTGTGAGCTCTGTTTCTCTCTGTACTGTCAGTTTCCACTGTGCTGTCTGCCTAAGACAGGGGTCGGCAACCTGAGGCTCCAGAGCTGCATATGGCTCTTCAGCCCCTCTCCAGTGGCTCCCTGGGGGTTTAACAAAAATGATATTAAGTTAATCACAGTTGGGTTTTTTTTATTTTATTTTAACATCTTTATTTTGGAATTCCTTCCTTTTCTTATGAATTTTGCTGACCATAAACAGCAGTGGCTTGTCCTAAGTTTTTCGTAGCTAGACAAGCTGAAAAGTCTTGAAGGAAAATAGAGAATTTAATAGCATGTCGATAGATTTGTTTGCTTTCACCGCTAATGCTGCAAAGTTAAAGTACCGAATTAGACTTAATAGGCTGTTACTGACATTGTAAGACTCAAATATGCTCCAGACAAGTTTTTTATTTATTTTTCTGGCCAATGTAATTTTTAAATTACAAATTGTCAATTTATTTATTCAGCTTTTATTTCAGGTTCCCCACAGATTCTTAAAAATCTTAAAGAGCATTGCATTTAATCTAAAAATAAGACTTTACATTGTATAAAAATGTCTGAAATCAGTCTTCCAGAAGTCTTAAAAATGCTCAGACATGAGAAGTAGGTTTTTCTGAATGATTTATTTCTGGCGTTGCATTTTAAAATCTTAAAATAGTTGATGACATCTATTTTTTAAAAATAATTTAACCTTTGTCTCCGCCACGAGACATAAGTCATGTTTTTGGATTAAATAAAAATTTAACTCAAAATTTTTCCAATCCCTTAGTAATTGGGTTTTATATTTCATTGTGATGTTTCGTTCTGGCATTAAAAAAATGCCTTAAAAAAAAGTCTTAAATCTGATTTGCCTCAAGCTTCAGGAACCCTGTATTTATCCAGGAAGTGTCTTGTGATACGTTAAATCCATCTGTGTGGTGGAGTATCATAAAACAAATAGCCACTTTTACAATAGGTGGAGAGTCCCTGCTCTTTATATCGTAATATAGATCAGTGAGAGGACATGTCACGATACCAGGAATTCAATACCAACACCAGTGAAATTCCACTATTCTAGATACCCAATTCAGTACCACTGTAAAAAAAAACAACAAAAAATTAAATGCCATGGGCTTAAAAATGCCTTAAACTTTGAATTCTTGGAATAACTCTGGTCGTCTGCCTTTGAGGTGCTTTGCTACGATGAAAGTGTTTCCTTGTTTTGTTTCATTGAAGCTACACATTTCATGCCCTGTTTGTATTTTCATGAATGGAAGTTCATGAAGCAGAAGCCAAACAGGATCACTGTTTCCTAGCCAGTGAAATTTTCAGTTTTTATAGGGACTCAAACTCAAAAAAAAAATCAGGCTTCCACATAACCTTTCAGCATCTCCACCTCCTCTGCTGTAGACCTGCAGAGGGCAACAGTGTGCGAAGAGACACCGATTTGAGCTTTAAGCACTGACTAAACACGTAACTGACCGACTGGTTTGATTGCTTGTCGTATGGATTATGTCATCATGCTGTGGTGATGTTCGAGTGCTTATTTCATGCTGCCTTGTCTCTACAGAGGACCTGAGAGCCATTTGTTCCCGCTTGCCACACAACAAGTAAGAACCATTTACTGCCTATTACCCATTTACCTTACAGTCATTTCCATGGTCACCTGGTTTCAGCTAGAACTAAAGAGTAGAAGTTTAGTGTTATATACCGATGTAGTTCTATGGTTATAATCGATGCCCCATGTTAGAGAAGTATTTCAGTGCTGGAAAGATGCAGTAGAAAGATGCAACTACCTTTGAAATTGGTGCTACATAACCGGAGAAATCAGAGAAAAGGGACAGTGGCATTTCGCTTTTGCTCAAGAGGTGGAAAACCTAAGTAAATAGTTTGTTGGGCACAGTGAAACAGAGATCTGTGTGGGTACATGAGACCCTAAAAAAGAGGGTGGATCATGGGGAGTACCACCAGTTGGTCCAGGAGCTTCACCTCGATGATGCTGTTTCCAGGCATATTTTAGGATGACTCAGGGGCAGTTTGACAACCTGCTGTCTATCGTCGGGCCGTATAGCTCTGGGTATCCAGCAACCGCTACTGCCAGTTTCTCCTCCATTGTTTACCAACTGTAAACTTGTTGTGACCACCGCAGAAGGGCCGCCTCTCGAATCATCTGATTGGACAATGGGAAAAAAGATGATAAATTAAGAGATGACATGAAGCGCTTTTCTGCTCTGAGTTGAAGTTTTTTTAAACTCGAGGAGTTCAGAGTGCTTTGGCAAAAATGCCAGGCGCCTAGTGCGCAGAAATGCGAGACACGTCGCAACACAAAACCAGCAAGCAAAAAGCTTCATTCTCATTCTCAGCTGCTAAAACATTTTCTGTATGATCGGGGCTTTACCCTGACATTCTTACCCTAACCTTAAGCAGTCCTACTCCTCTTGCCGAAACCTAACCAAGGAAGGCAACAAGTACTAGCCAATCATAGGGAGAGTACGGAGGGTCATTCCTTCACCATCCTAGGATTCACAATTTTGCACTCAGGACAGCCTTAAAGACATGTACACATCATTTCTGCTGCCATTTCCAGCTGCTTTCCCTCAAAAGAAATAGTGCTGTCCTCAGCCTGCTGTGTGTTTAGTTTCACTGACAACACAGTGGGATCAGTTTTAGGACCATCAGCACAATTGCAGTAAACACCCTCCCAAAGAGTGTCCGGTTAATTCCACACCCACATAAGTTTGTGTACATTTTAGTCAGGTAAAAGAAAATATATATAAAGTGGCAAGTTTAGGACAGTAATCCAGTTTTGAAGCCAGACAAGTAGTCTGTCGATGTGTCTCAACTCTCAGACTTTAATTGCGATGAACAAAATGTTTCCTGTCCCATCTCAACATTTCTTCTCTGTCCTCTCCTCTTTGTCGTCTCTGTGCGTCCTCTGTCCCCACAGTTTGCTCCAGCTGGTGTTGTCAGGCCCAGTGATGTACTACAACAACATCCACACCCCTCCACTGGCCTTCAGCCCGCACGCAGCTCATTCCCCCATCGCCTCGCACCCGACACACCCCGCACACCCAGCACACACCCCGCACACACCTCTGGCCACCCACCCCTCCTCTCACCCTCAGTACCCTGCTCAGCCTTTCATGACGGGGATGCCGTTCCCCTTCAGACCCAGCCACTAAAAAAAATAATGTCCAACCTGTTTGCAGATGTGAAGTTGTGTGTTTATGTGTGTGTGTGTGTGTGTGTGTGTGTGTGTGTGTGTGTGTTAGATAATGAGTGTTGGTGTCTGTTTGTTGAATGAAATCATGTGTGAGTGATGTGTTATGGTGTTAATGAGCAGATCTGCTTCTGCTGAAAGTCTCTGAGGCGAACGTGTTTGTCCAATAAATATTTTTTTTTTTACCTCACTCTGGGTGTTGTTCTTTGTACCGACCACTTGTGGTCGCTGTTGTCACAGCTGCAGATACTGCACACCAGCTTTCAAATGTCATGCAGGTTGGGGCTTTATTTGAATTATTGCAAAGTACAAGATGGAAAGAGAAGCTGTAATTATGAGTAATGCAAAATGTACTTGCTGGTTTCATTTTATGGTACAGAGCAAGAGTCATGGTTAGATTAGACTAAACTCCTTTTATAATCAGCACCAAGCAAAACTCCTGCATTTAAAGAAGATAAAATGGAATAAGAGGAGATACAGAAACGCCTATAGTATAATTTGACCCATGTAAATGCAGACGTACACACCATCAGAGGCTGCATGACATGATGTTGAGCACAACAGACCCCAAAGGTAGACTGTTCACCTCTGTCCCAAACCAACCAGGGTCATTACATAACCAGAGAGCCTTCTGGAGCCAAACCCTGTGTGCATAAGCTTGGCAGTGTTATTAGACAGATAGCATATCATTCCTCTGCAGCTCGCCAAAAAAAAGATGGTCACCCCGCCCCCCTTCAAGGACCCTGGCTGCTCTCATCCAGGGTCAGAATTGCATCATCCATGGTGGTCTCTGTACCGCGTCTGTGACTGCTTCAATATTTAAGTAATTTGTGCATTAGAACAGGTGCAAATTTCAGATTTTGTATGAACAGTTAGGTTTTGGGGATCTAATGGACACGCATGATGTCTGTACATCCCTCTGTATCTCACCTTACTTCCTCATAATCTTTAATGTGTGGTCTACGTGTGCTGAGAAGGAAATAACACACAGACATGTGGCCGTAATTAGCAGTCACTACTTCCTTATCTATTCTATTAGTACATTCAGCCAAATCGGTGCCATTTACATGTTGTAACTAGAATCAAACTTTGTGTTTTATCTTTTTTCAGCACTGTATCTAAAAACACACATTTTAATTAATTGGAATGTGTAATGGTCAATCTGAGGCCTTTTCATTTATATTTTTTCAGTAGGTTTCTACATGGAGGATGTGAGAAACAGGACTGAAAGTAACAGGACTGAGGTTTTAGCATATCATTTGAAAATATGTGAAACATAGCCACGTGACATCAGTGATGACAGCATGATGACACTGGCACCTTCAAGGGGTTTACCAAAACTATATTTGAAAGAAAAAAAACCACTATAAATTTTAAGAAATGATTTAGGTAACAGGATCAGTCTGTGTGGGCCCCCTGCCTGTCCTCTCTTGTTTCATGTCTCTCTCGCACCTTTTGAATTTTTTATTCACAAAGTCCTTTTGCTTTGTCTCCCTTTCTTTCTTGGGGAGAGACATGACAGTGTAAGTTGGTGCTCCAGCAGCATAAGCAGTCATCACTCAGCTGTAGCTGCATGTAAAGACGGGGTGGACTAAACCATTTTGCGCCTTTAAGGGCTGAGAGGGGCCTCAGTGAGCTTCCACTGTCTTTTTTTATATATAAGTTCAGTCTTTCAACAGCTTTTGTCATCAAATTTTAATTTAGTTATGGCACTGTTTACTTAGAAACAGGGCGTTATAGTGGGGGGAAAAGTGGGACTGATTACCCCGTGCAGCAGTTGGAGGGCAGCCCTCTAAATGCCTGGAATAAAAAGTTTGGTTTTGTTTGCAGTTTTTTATTTCTAATTATTTGCTGAATAAATCAGTTGAGTCTTTGAACAGAAAATCATACACACTGCTCTTGCTCAGCTTCACAATTTAATAATAATAAAAATAAATGTAATCCCAGAGGTCTGGAAAACTGCTTTTGTGCTCCTGCTCCTGAGAGGTGGTGACCCCAAAAACCTGAATAACTATAGACCGATTCCTAAGCTCTCTATTTTAGCCAAGGTCCTTGAACACTTAATTAATGACCAGATTAAGGATTGCCTGGGTTCCCACAATATTTTATCACCCCTTCAATCTGGTTTTAGGAAGCAGCACAGCAGTGTCCGCTGCAGTCAAAGTGGTTAATGACATTATGGAGGCCCTAGACAAAAAAGAACCACTGTGCTGCACTTTTTGTCGACCTGTCTAAAGCGTTTGATACCGTTGACCACAGTATCTTGTGCCAGCGCCTGTCTGACATTGGGTTTTCTTCTCATGCAGTTGGTTGGTTTGCTAATGACCTGTCGAACAGTCTGTGCACTTTGGCGACCTCTCTTCCAGCATGCTCAATGTCTCAAATGGGGTACCGCAAGGCTCAGTCTTTTCTGCACTGCAGTCTCAATTTATATTAACAATACTGGGTCTATTTCAAATGCATCTGTTCATTTATATGCCGATGACACAATTTTATATTGCTGTGCATCCTCTGTATTTAATGCCATTCAATCTTTGTCTCCAGTCTCAATCGCATCATCTTAAATTAGTATTAAATGTAGATAAAACTAAAGCCATGCTTTTCTCTAATAGCAAGTGGGTGCCAGCTGCTCTTCCCAGCATTGTTTCTCTTCAGGGTACACCGATTGAACTTGTGTCCAACTACAAATATCTGGGCATCCATATTGATGATGGCCTTTCTTTTAAAGTCCATGTGGATAATCTTTTAAAGAAACTTAAAGTGAAACAAAGTTTTTTTTTTAAGTTAAAGTTAAAGGCTGAACTTAAGAAAAAATAGTTGAAGCTCTCTGACGACCCTCTCAACCCCTTAAAAGTGCAAAATGGTTTAGTTCAACCCTGCACTAGGATCTGTCTTTAAACACAGCTAGAGCCGAGTGAGTGACTGTTTATGTTGCTGGAGCACCAACACACACTCTCATGCAGTCCCACAAGAAAGGGAAATCAAGGCTCCAAAGAGGAAAAGATAGAATGAAAAGGGAAAGAACACAAACTGACTTTGTAAAAAAAAAAAAAATAATAATCAAAAGGTGCCTGAGAGAGACATGGATCAAGGGCATGGGGCCAACAGAGACTGCTTATGCGTAGGGCCCAGAAGGTGATGCTACGTCCCTGCTAAGAAATAAAAAAAACTGCAAACAAAACCAAACTTTGCATTTCAAGCTTCTCGAGCCCCACCCCCAACTGGGGCCCTGGGTAATCAGTCCCACTTTGCCCTCCACTATGACGCCTCTGAACAGGACTGTATGTTGGGACTGACATTCTCACCCATACTTAAAAATATCATCAAAAAGAAAGAAAGAAATTAAAGTAAGAGAACTAGCCTTCCCATGGCCTTCAGGAGACTCAAATGATGCTTCTCTGTTGATCATTTGACTTCTGTAACATCCCAGATCTTTTGGAGGGGGGAATGTGTAGGGTAACAGTAGTGTGGAAACCTGGGGAAACGACTATTTGAACTAAAACATTATGAATTTCCAATGAGAAAAAACAAATTTTGTGTCCGAATTGGAAATATAGTCGCGCAATTTTCTGTGTAGTTTTTATTAAGGTTCTCGACGATGTATCTTTAAATTGCAATTAGGACAAAGTGCAGGACACTTTGCAAGATAATATAAAGTATTATACAGATGCTTTTCATGCATATGGCCCAGTAAAATCTTACAGTCGTGCAGCTGTAATTTGTTTTAACATCAAGTCTCAGATCTTTCCAGCTGTCACCTCACATTGTCTCTCACAAGCATACAGAGGGTACTGTTACACGCTGATTGTACTGTACTGTAGATTGTACCATCTGTGAGTCTCCCCCCTGCAGAGCTCATGGGTGGGTCAGCGATAATGATATCTTTTCTGCGAAAGTGATGCATTGACTGTTAGGTTGCTGGACGGTGACAGCTGATAATATTCAAGTGAAAAAGGCGGGATGGAAGAGAGCATGTTAAAGTGTGTGAGTGTTTGAGGTTTGTTCTTATGAATCATACAGCAGATGTTGGGTGGTTGCAGGCTTGAAGAGACAGGAAATTAGACATTTAAAATGACCTTGTTTTCCACCTAATATATGTGAAAGTTTTCTGATCACGTGGTCGTAACATTTTTTTTTCTTCTACTGCATCTTGTGTTGCCTGATTATTCATCTAACATTAATCAATTGTTTTGCCGGTGTAGCGTGACTCCAAACACGCTGGCCGAAGCTGGTTTCGTCTGTGCACGGTTATATAAGGTCATAATGGGTTTCAGAGGAGATCTTGGTTTGAGTTGGTCCACCTCCCCCTTGCCTTGCAGGTGTGTGCTGTGGTTGCGACTGTCTGTGTCAGCACCTTCATGGTTTCCTGTAGGAAAAAAAGTACCTCTCCCAAGGCCAAACACCAAATCTAAATTTCAGAAGAGCTCTATTTTCCGTGCTGACTAAAAACCAGAGGGTGAGTCCTTGTTTTGAGCCACTCTGAACTGAGCCTTGTCGGTTATTATACAACGAATATCTGCTGTGCATGGAGTGTTATCAGATGAATGTCACAAAGAAGTACTAGAAGTAACAGAACACAGAAATAGAGAAGAGACTTTCATTGACTTCTTCCCCTCTTTATTGTGATTTTGCATAACTAGAACGCAGGTGTTCAGGGGTTCATGTATTTACACTTCCTCTGTCATCAACACAGTAAATCACCTGCAGTTTCATACATATGAATACTTGCAAACCTTTATTGCAGGAAGACAAAGAATAAAAACAAATCTCTTTCACCTGGCGTTTGGGAATCATCTAATTAACGGTGTCCTGTAAGAGATGTGTACACAGTGTAAGGTATCATTAACAGGCTTGTTTTGTCAGATCCTGCAACATAGGATTTTATCCGAAGTAGATTATAAGTCCAGCTGTGGTTGCAGTGAGACCACCCTCATGTGCTTCTCTCAAAGAAAGGATCCCCTCCACTGAGTTTACATCCTGAAAAATCTGATCTCATTATTGACTTCATGTCATAAACAAACAGATCAGTGTTCACCAAAGAGGGTTTTAATGGGATTTAGCAGCATTATGGGAAACGGAAAATGCTTCTTCTCGACTCATAGAGGATTGTGCGCCTCCATGAAACTGAAGCTTTCTCTAAGATCAGAGTGGGTTTCTCTAGCAGCAGCACAGTTGTCACCTTTTTTTTTAGTAAACATATCCTTTTTAGTGAGAAGCAAACAATCTTAAAAATCCAGGATTTTTAAGTACATGAAACGGCATTGAACTGTAACTTTTGTTATGAAAAATGCCAATGCTTGATTAAGATCTTATGCATTTTTAATATTGGTGCAGCTTGTTTTTGCACAGTCTCTTCGGCCCAGCAGTCTCTTTGAGTGATGCTGGACATGATATTCATGATGACCCCGATAGTGAAAGCATATTGTTGATGTCTTATAGTGCAATCAGCACTCCAACAACCACCGACTTTCACACATGGAGGCCGGTGCTCACTTCCCGTATGAATGTAAAACCAAACCCTGTTCTTTTTTCCTAAACCCAACCACGTGTGTGGGTTGGCTAAATATAACCACGAGCATTTGTGGCTGAAGGAAAAAAACATAAATTTGTGGTGTCTTACAGACATAGTGCATTCATTTTGTGTGCAAACTGTACATGTCCTGTGAAAACGGGAGTGTATCTTGAAAGATGACAATGCATGTAACAAGCTGAACTTGACATGGCGTCCCAGAACGTCAACAACCAACACACTTAGGGTACCTTCCATGTCGACGTGGAAAGTCCATGACCCAAACGTCGATATGTGACGAGGTCGGAGTGAGGATGTGTTGCTCTACATGCTTGGAAAAGTAGGGATGAGCAAGTCGTATTCGGTTGGTTGCAACCTCACCACTAGATGGCAAAAAATCTGACACGTTGGACCTTTAACACAAAGTACAGCTGAGGCTGAAGGGAATTAATTTGGCAGGTGGTCCCTGAATATCTGTAGGAAATTTAATGTATTCAATAGTTGTCAATATACAGTCAGTGTCCACTTTATTAGGTACACATACGGTCCACTACAATTGTTCTGCCAAATTGTCTGTCTTCACGAATCCTGTAATGTTCTATTTCTGTCAACACTGTCATGTAGGTGTTACTAATATTATATGTTTTGTCACTGAGGTCATCGTCAGTGGTGGTGTTGTGCGTGACTGCATTATATTTAGAGGTGCTGCACCCCTCCTGTATGTAAATGAAGAGGACAACTCTCAGTATAATGTAGGACAGAACAACACCACCTTTAGCTATGAGCTCAGTCACACACACAGGCTGTTATGAGTTTTGTAAAGATGTCGTATTGGACTGTGGGTGTGTAAAGAGAGCACTGAGTGCATTTGACTGTGAACCAAAATGTCGGCATTGTGTGTGTGGAACAAATCAATTCTGCAATCACTTTTATTTGCAGATATTTTACAACTCAGACAGTCAGGAGCTCGTCTGTGTTTCCTCAGTGATGTTAATTGTTAACATATCCTGCACAGACTCTCTTATCTAACGTCTCTTTGATGACCTTCCTCAGTCGATTACCCAATGATGTCTTGAGCTTTTGCTTTGGACTTCAACGAACAGTTTATTATTTAGAAATATGTAATTTTACGTGACATGGTGCGTTATCCTGCTGGAAGTAGCCATCAGAAGATGGGTACACTGTGGTCATAAAGGGATGGATACGGTCAGCAACAATACTCAGGTAGGCTGTGGTGTTTAAACCATGCTCAGTTGGTACTAAGGGGCCCAAAGTGTGCCAAGAAAATATCCCCCACACCATTACACCACCACCAGCAGCCTGAACCGTTGATACAAGGCAGGATGGATCCATGCTTTCATGTTGTTCACACCAAATTCTGACCCTACCATCTGAATGTGGCAGCAGAAATCCAGACTCATCAGACCAGGCAACGTTTTTCCAATCTTCTATTGTCCAGTTTTGGTGAGCCTGTGTGAACTGTAGCCTCAGTTTCCTGTTGTTAGCTGACAGGAGTGGCACCTGGTGTGGTCTTCTGCTGCTGTAGCCCATCTGCTTCAAGGTTGGACGTGTTGTTGGTTCAGAGATGGTCTTCTGCAGACCTTGGTTGTAACCAGTGGTTATTTGAGTCACTGTTGCCTTTCTATCATCTTGAACCAGTCTGGCCATTCTCCTCTGACCTCTGGCATCAACAAGGCATTTTCACCCAGAGAACTGCTGCTCACTGGATATTTTCTCTTTGTCAGACCATCTGTAAACCTTAGAGATGGTTGTGTGTGAAAATCCCAGTAGATCAGCAGTTTTTAAAGACCAGCCCGTCTGGCACCAACAACCATGCCACGTTCAAAGTCACTTAAATCATTCTGATGCTCAGTTTGAACTTCAGCAAGTCGTCTTGACCATGTCTACATACCTAAATGCATTGAGTTGCTGCCACGTGATTGGCTGATTAGTTATTTGCATTAACAGTGAGTGTATGTCAACATAATCAATCCCAGACTGAAAGGTAGCTTCCACACTTTTTGTCTCAGCACTTCAAGTAAAATAAGATTTAGTGCTAATCTAAAAGCCTGTTCCTATATTCATTCACCAAAGAGGATGTTTTCACATGAAGGAAGGAACTAAGTTGTTGCATGAGGTGTTTCTTGATCATTTCACCACTGTGGTTTAGTCTTGCAGCCTCCTGAGTCTGTGTCATGTGTTTATTAGTTGCTTAAAAAAGAGGTCAGACATTTCCAGTGAAAGCAAAGAGCCACCTCCACCTTGCATTAATACTCATTCTGAGAGGTGCCGGGGTGGAAGTTTCATTTACTGTAATGTGGAAAGCTTGCTGTGCTGTTCACGTCCAACATATTTGCCTCCGAGTTAACAATTCAACCAAACAACACAGGCTCAGGCATTATTACCTGTTGCTCGACAACAGCCACATCAGAGTGTCATGTAATGATTACACAGAAAAAAAGAGACAGTTCAATCTGCCGACAGTCTCTATGGCGACTTTACATTCTTGGCCTGCGACTGCATGAAACTACAACGACGACTCGCTGTGAAAAATGCTGTTGAACTTTCAGAACTCTAAATCCTTGACTGTGAGACGGCTCCTTATAGGGAAGGACAGAAATATCTTCCCATGGAGTCGACTGTTTTGTTCAGCAGGAGATATACAGTTGCTTTAAGTGTCTGAAAACAAGAGGTGGTTGTTGAATACAGCTACCTGAAAAAAGTATAGTATCATAATATAATTTGATGTCACTTGATGGACCTTGGCCCAAAATGTGGGAACATTACGCTGTGGGAAATTTATTAAACCTGAGCTCAGACCTCCCAAAGACTGGTTTGCACAAAATATACATTAGCAGCCTGCACTGGGCATAAACATGTAATTACTGAAGACACCCAAAAGAGCAATTAGAGGGACAGTAACACAACCTTACAGAGGCTGTTTGGGTTCAAGAATCAATAATTAAAAGTGACGGTAAACACAACCCCGATTCAACAAGAGCTGGGACACTGCAAATACAAACAGAATGTGATGGTTTGTAAATCCTTTCTGACCTATATTCAGCACAAAGACAAGATATTTAATGTTCAAACTGATGAACTTTAATGTTGATACCTGCAACAAGTTCCAAAAAAGTTGGGACAGGAGCATGTTTACCACTGTGTGACATCACCTTTTCTTTTAACAACACTCAGTAAGTGTTTGGGAGCTGAGGACAGTAACTGTTGGAGTTGTGAATGTGAAATGCTTTCCATTCTTACTTGAAATGCGACTATAGTTGCTCAACAGTTTGGGGTCTCCTTTGTCTTATTTTGTGAGTCATAAGGCTTTACATTCAAACAGGAAGTCAATACCGGCCATTATTGTTTAACGGCGTTGTGCAGCATCAGGGGGTAATGTGTTGGGACAACAACAAACGTTAATGGGGAAAAAAGTCCAACTAAGGTGGTGTGGTTGTGTCCAACAACCATCGGCTTTCACCCGAGAGACTGGCAACCGGCAGCGTATCATACCAACATGAAAGAACAGCTTTTTGACATGAAAGTCACTGACCAAGTGTTAGTTTTTGACAACTTCAGAGAGACACCGGTCTGGTATAGTACCTGGGCGGTTACTTAAAAGCAGAATGTGTCTCATTGTCTTACTGGGACACTCAGGGACGTCCCTGAAACAGACGTCGTCTGGATGGCAGCATATGTTGCTCCAAAACCTATATGTACTTTTCATGGTGCCTTCACAGATGCGAAGCTACCCATGATGCCATGGGCACTAACACATCCCCATACCATCTCAGATGCTGGTTTTGAACTTTATGCTGGTAACAATGTGGATGGTCTTTTTCCTCTGTAGTTCGGAGGACACAGCGTCTATGATGGACTCGTCAGGCCACAGCACACTTTCCTCCTATCAGTCCATCTCAGATGAGATTCCAGAGAAGTCGGCTGCATCTCTGGATGTTGTTGATAAATGGCTTTCACTTTGCATGGTAGAGTCTGAGCATGCATTGGTAGCTTCAGAGATGAGCTGTGTTTACTGACAATGGTTTTCCAAAGTGTTCCTGAGCCCATGTAGTCATATCCTTTATACCATCATCAAGATCACAGACATTGAGTGTTTGTTTTCAGCCTTGCTCCTTGAATGCAGAGATTTCTGCAGATTGTCTGAATCTCTTGATGATATTATGGCTTGTAGATGGTGAAATCTTTAATTTCATTACAAAGTCCATGCAGTAAACAGCTGAGCCTTTTGATGATGCCTCTTTTCAACCCAGTCATGATACATTAATCTTTTACTAGTTCCTGTTTACATGTGACATGTTCCAGACTTTTGTGAGCATGTCACAACTTTCCCCTGGATAAAGCCCCAAAAAGATTTGCAAATCACTGCATTCTGTTTTTATTTACATTTTTACACAGTGTCCCAGCTTCTTTGGAATCGGGGTTGTAATGAGATTGCAAAACCACCCTTCAAAAAATAGAAAGAGCCACCTGTTTACAAAGACTTACTAATAATTTACCACCACTGGCGTCTGCTCTGCTGCTGCCCACCACAAATGCCCAATCCCAGGAGCTGTAGATGTATCAGCCCTGTCTGTATGGACACAACACCTGGTGGTATAATAACCAAATTATTGATACTGTCTGGGTTTCAAGCTGCTGGAACAGATGTGCTGTTTTTCTGATGAGTAAAGGTCAATCAAACACTGACTTTAACTTTGACTAAATAATTTTGTTGGCTTCCAAATCCTGCACGTTTAACTAAAGTTGTATAAGACTGCATTACTTGTGGATATTAGAAAAGAAGGAGCCCAAAAGGTCCCAGACATCTTAACTGGAAAAAAATCTGTGTGTCTGACTTAGTCAGCACGCTGATGACCAAACTAAATAGGCCTGCACTCACTTTCCTTTACCAGAGCTGATGTTTTCACAGCTGGACTGTGGGTCTGAAAGGTACTAGCGCTCGGCACACTGGTGTTGTGCTTGTTCTCATTTCAAGGTGAGCTGCACATTGAAGTCGCCAACCTGTCTGTGACACACTGGGGGTCATTCAAGGTAATCCATGACTGAGGTGGCTTCTCCCCGACACAAAATACTATACAGGAACCCAAAAAGTTTATTATGCAACATAAGCTTTACTCAATTTATCTCTACTGGTGTGGAGTTTTCATGAATATAGACTCGTCTTTATACTGTCATCATGTCATATGGATTATCCATATTGTAATTTTATCGTGCTGGTTATTCTGCACATCTGTTGCACCTCTGTTCATCCTGGGGGAGGGATCCTTCCTCAGTCGCTCTTCCTGAGGTTTTTTCCATCCTTTTTCCATTGGAGGGAATTTTTCCATCTCCACTGTGAGGGTCTGAGAACAGAAGGAGTTGTGTGCTGCACAGATTGTAAAGCGAACTGTGATTTGTGACATGGGACTATATAAATGTAATAACTTCTCACCACTGACAATGGCCTTATTTAATTTCATGGTTTTCTGTTTACTATCCAAAAGAGCTGTCTGTTTTAACGTTTAAAGTTATCTGCTCACATAAACGTCTTCATTAAAATAAGTATAGAAGCCCATTTTCACCATTATGATGATGAATGAAAAAATCCTGTAAGTTCTGAAAATAATGATTTAGGTAATATCTTGAAATAATGAGAAATGGTTTCAAAATATTGACTAAGTAATGTTTCTAATTTTTTTTAGGTAAGTATTTTCAGAAAGTTTCTCATTATGTTGAGTTGCTGATTTTTTTGTTTTTTAGCTATAACTCACTATTTTGAGAATGTTTCTCATTATTTTCAGATATTAAGTCTTTTTTGGGGAAAAATATCTTTATTATTTTGAGAATGCTCCTCATTATTTTGAGATACCATGTCATAAATGTCATAAATAACATGTCACCAACTCAGTATTTCTAGTTAGTAACTCATTATTTTAAGTCTGTTTTAACGATTTTGAAATACTAAGTCATTTTTTTTTAGATGAGTAAGACATTATTTTTAGAAACAACTCATTGAATGAGAACGTTTCTCAATATTTTGACATATTAACTCATTATTTTTGAAAAAAAATCGATCATTTTTTGAGATACTTATTATTTTAAGAGAACTTCTGATTATTTTGAGAAAGCCTCTTTTTATTTTGAGATACCAACTCAGTATTTCCATATAGTGAGTCATTATTTTGAGACAGTTTTAGTGATTCTGGGATACTAGCTCATTACTTTGAGATACTACGTCATTTTTTTTAGATGAGTAAGTCATTATTTTTAGAATGTTTCTCATTATTTTGAGATATTAACTCATTTTTTATTTATTTTTTTATTATTTCAGAAAGTTTCTCATTCTTTGAGATACCAACTCAGTATTTCGAGATATTGAGTCATTATTTTGAGAACATTTCTTGTCATTTTTAGAAAGCTTCTTATTATTTTGAGATACCAAGTCATTGTTTTAAATACCAAGTCAGTATTTCGAAATGGTAAGTCATTATTTTGAGACACTTTTAATGATTTTGAGATACTAACTCATTATTTTGATAAAGTCTCATTATTTTGAGTTACTAATTCATTACTCTGAAATACTAAGTTATTAGTCTGAGAGAGTTTCTTATTATTTTGTTATACCAAGTCATAATTTTAAGATACCAACTCCATATAGCCTATTGAGATAGCAAGTCAATTTTTTGTGACAGTTTTAATGTTTTTTTAGGTACTAAGTCATTATTTTCATAAAGCTTCTTATTATTCTGAGATAACAAGTCAGTATTTTGATATAGTAAGTCATTTTTGAGATGAGTAAGTCATTAATTTGAGATATATCTCATTATTTTGATTAAGTTTCTTATTATTTTGAGTTACTAACTCATCATTTTAAGACACTAAGTCATTATTGTGATAAAGTTTGTCACTATAATAACTCACAGGATCTTGTTTTTCATCTATAATATGAGTGCAAACATTTGAAGCAAGAAAACCACTTGCTCCTTGTTCTACACTACACATGCACAACCACTTCTCTGACACACCAATGTCAAACAGCACGTGGAGCCCCCACCGAGATCTCGCGATAGTTCTGTGTGTAATTTGGCGCACGCTACAAGGAAGTGACGTTAAAGTAGTACGCTGGTTGGTCTAATCTGATAGGTATAACTGGAAGCAGCGTGGTCAAGGACACCGGCTGAACCAGAGCAGATATCGAGGAAGCAGCAAGCAGAGGAACCTCGTGTCAAAGGCTGACAGAGAAGCTGTGGTGTAGAGAAGGTGAGACATTTATCCGCGACTAACGGAGCTAACGAAGCTAACTAAGCTAACGGTTACTTAGTTACAGAGGTTTCAAACTGAGAGGTGTTAATGCTCATTGTACAGATTTATTTTCAACTAACGTTACTGTGCTAAGACTGCTCTGCTGAAAGACAGAAAACCCTCGTTTGTCTTTGGAGAACATGTTAACTTATGCCAAACATATTATATATCTTGTTAACTCCTTTAAGTAGCTGAAAGTTTGCTACCCTCATGAATGTAATACTAACGTTGGCGCGTCCTAGCATGTTGCGGGGGCAGTCACACCACCTGTCACTTGTGTTAGGACACGTTTCCTCTTCATCGTACTGCAGATATGAGTCTGTATCCATATCGTTGTCACGTTGCCAATGCAACAACGGCGCCATAATGAGGGTAGCCAGTAGTCACGTTAGCAGGTCCTGCAGATCCGCTGAGTGATCCGCACTGTGCGGGTGTCAAACACAGCTAGCCTCCCCTGAGTGACCCTTCCTGCTCAGAGGTAACCGTGTCAGTGGGTAGACATGACACTGGCCCTGTTTACTGACCTTGACAGGCAGCAATAGGGCTGCTGCACAGATAAGCTATCTTTACCACAATATTCATAGCTGGATCCTTCAGTCTAGACTGCTTTTTAAATAAACCAACCTGCTTGTGCTCATTTAGATGCAGCTAAAAAGAGATTGGAAATAAGCACCAGGCAAATGCTGGTGAAATATTAAAGTGACTGCTTGATTTGCTTCACTCACAAGCTCACAATCCATCTGGCACAATGGCAGGTGGACAAAACGGTTTTGATTTGATGCTGAAAATGTCTCTCTTAGACATTATGTGAATATGTGGTAGGAGCGGAGCTATATTTGTTTATGGATGAGCTGTCCCTAAGGGGAATAGTGTGCTATTAGTCATTACTGAAACATTCAACATGCTGTTCAGACTAGCAGCAGGTGAACTCGACAAGCTGTTGCCTTTCATTGTCCTGAAAAGTGCAATAAATTACTGTTGCATGTAAGGTCACATACACAGTAAAAGAGGTATGACTTGTTTTTTATTACAGCAGTAATAAAGAAAGACCTGCTTGCAATTTTAATCACATCTGCAGTGGTGTTAGTCATCTGAAAGTATCTTTTACTGCCTTAACTCTTGACTAGAGATAGATTTGTCTTAGTATTATTTGTGAGAACAGACCGACAGTCTGTGTAATCTGTAAATATAAAACAAAAGTACAAAAACACAGCTGCAAATACACAATTTCCAGAAATAAATGAAAATATCTGTGAATACATTCAGTTAATTTACAAATACATGAAAAGTATTTGAGCATCTTTCTAGCATTTTCAGCTAGCGAACAGATATTTGTGAATCCAGTTTTTATTTGTGAATCTCAGTTCTGTGCCTTCAGCTTTTTATTTCATGCACACTGAGTCTTTATTTTTTTAGTTTTGGAATTTGGGTATTTGCAGAGTCGTTTCATATTTGCAAAATATTTTTTTTAAGTTTACAATCTTTGTGTTTGTAGAAGTTGTTTTATATTTACAGATAACACATTAACACACAGACTGTTTATGCCTTCACATAAAAAACGCTGAGACAAATCTATCTCCATACTGCCACAAAGGCTGTGTGACATGCACACAATGTGGTGCTGCTCGGTGGATCCCCTGCGTGCTGCTGTAATAGAAATACTTGTGCAGGCCCTAATAAATGGGATTTGTCTGCCTCACTGTTCTACTTCTTGGTCTTTTTTTCCCATGAGCTACTTGGAGCTTTTCCCCAATGTGACTCTCACATGATTCCCCCACGGCACAATGACTCCTCCGCACCCCTGACCCCTCTCCCCTCCTCCTCTCGTGCTACCCCTATCTTTGTTCCCTTTTCTCACCACTGCTATTTGTCCACCACACCTAAGTTTTCCCCCCTCGACAGAGTTTCCTAAGTCTGTCTGTCTGTCTGTCTGTCTGTCTGTCTGTCTGTCTGTCTGTCTGTCTGTGTGTGCCTGAGTTCACTCTGCAAAACTGGACAAAATGGGGTGGAAATAGTTTGGCTATGTTGCAAGATGCCTGCAGGATTAGACCAATGTGTGATTTAGTGTCAGTGTCAACATCAGTCTCTCTTTTTTTTTTTTTTTTTTTTGTCACTTGCCTGATCGGGCAAATTGGTTGCCCAAAGTCAACTTTTACATGCCCAGAAATTTTCATTACTGGCTGCTATTTTCTAGGAAGTACCTGATCTGTACTGCACATGTGCAGCTTCCAACTGAAATGAGAAGAAAGCAAGATGACTCAGTCTTTGTCTACTTTCATCATCAGCACTACAAAACAAAAGCTGTTAAATTCTTTTTTCCACAGGCAAGTGAGATGTTGGAATTACTAGTCCAGCGAGGTTTTGTTCCTCCTCCAGGCAATCGGATGATCCCTCTCGTTAAGCCCTGAATGTTAAAAAAAAGTTTTTGCCACCATTATCACTTTTTAAAAGTGATAATGTTCAAGAGGATTTTAATCAGAGAGAAACATTTGACATTAAATTTCTTAATTTGAGGAATTATCTAATCAATCAAGTCAAAGCAGCAAATATCTTATGCTGCTTTGTACATGTCTATAATAACCTTTTGTTAAACCGTATAATTGTCAGTTTTCCAAGTGTTTATTTACAAAGTAAACCAGCTTATTGGTGATACGATTGACACCAGTGAGCTGCAGGTTGTTCTGTTGTCTCTGACTATCATGAAAGGGTACACTATGTGATAATAATTTAATTGAAGTAATGATTTGTATCTACATATAGAGTGCTGACACATTTTTCTAGGGCGACACCAAAGTTAGCTTTACCCTGGTGGCCTCGTCAAAATGCCAAAAGTATTCTTCCATCGGATTTGGATTATTGCAGAAAATAAGCTCTGTGTGTTTGATACCTAAATGTTTTCTTTAGCAAGATAATCTCCACAAATGAACATCACTTATGTGATTTTTTTTTTTTTTTTTTTTTTTGAAGCGTATGTCCAATCACCCGAAGTAGAAAACTAATGTTATGCTATAAATGAACTACACTACTGTGGCATGGCTTCAACGTTATCACTGCAAAGAGGCTGTAACGCTGTGTTTAGCAGGATGACCCTCTGTAGTCTCATTAGCCACTTGTTAGCAACCGTCTTTTTAAAGACATGTAAAGGCTTCAAAATGTCGTACATTTGTTGTAGAACAATACGTGAAAGTCGCTGAACCTTTGTTAACCACAGACCTTATTTAAGGTGTCTAACGGAAAACTACTCAAAAATTCCTCTGATTTTGAGACAAGGAAACTGAGAGCGCAAAAATGCAACTCATTTCCTGGATTAGGAATTATTCCTGCTCCACCCTGTACAGATATGTACAATGTCGTGTAGTTGGGATTGCTCTCCTGTTGCACGTAAGATTTCTCAAATAATTTGAATAGATCTCAAGCTACACACAGGCATGTACAATGCTCAAAATACCATCGATTTAAAACAATTAAGTCAAGTCCAGTGCTTCTCCACAGCAACGCTGCTATTTCCTGATGCTTTGTGCATGTTTCCAGTCAAAGCTCAACCACTAGTTAGACAGGGTTTTCACTTAATTGCATGGCTCCAGGAATCCCTCAAGGCTTTTACTCTAACAGGAAGAAGTCGATATGGCTTTTCCTTTTGGTCGAGAACATCTGATAAAATCCCGTCGTACCATTTAATGAAATCTGATAACATATTATTCTTGGATGAGTTGAATTGCTCTCACCATGCTGGGTTAGGATGCAGTTTGCCTTCTGCACCAGGTCCTGACTTTCCACATAAAAACGGTGCATTAGGAACCTGATCATTTGCTAAAGGCAGAGCCCTGTAAACAAATAGGCTCGGTCTTTAACATATAATGATATGTTTTCATCGTTGTGGCAAATGTATGTTTGCACTGATGAGCAATAATAATTATGCAGTGTAAGGTATGACTTCGCTTGTTGTTTGAGTGTAGTGATCACGTCAGCATTATAAAACATCTACACTAGGCTGTCCACTAACAGTGGACTCGCGTGCATGTTCAGTTAAGTTAATTAGGGAATGAGTGTGATTCACTCAGTTATTGTAGGGAGGGCGTGTTCACCTCCGACTTCTTCGCCCCCTCTCAGCGACCCTTCACTGACTTCACAATAGTTCTGTTGTAATGTTTGAACAATGGTCTTCTTGCTACAGCTTCAGTAACCTATTTATGAAGCAATGACTACGTTTTTTTTTTTCAAAGGGATTTGTTAAGTTACTAAGAACGCTATGAGGAAGCTACTTTTGCAACATGTTTGACCCTGGAAACCAGAGACGAATTCACCTGTCAAACACTGACAGTAGGGCTTCAACTAATGATTATTTTTATTGTCGATTATTTTTCGATTAGTTGTTTGGTCTATAAAATGTCAGAAAATGGTGAAAAATATTGATCAGTGTTTTCCAAAGCAAAAGTTGACATCCTCAAATTTCTCGCTTGATCCACAACCCAAAGACATTCAGTTTCCTGTCACCAAGGAGTAAAGGAACCAGAAAATAGTCACATTCAAGAAGCGGGAATCAAAATTTTAACTTTTTCTTAAGGGGAGACACCTCAGGTGAATAAGGTAAAATTTTAACTAATAGATATCACCTTGAAACTTCCCCAGTTGTTCTTAAGTTGTATGTATAACTTGGCAAGGGATACATTATTTAATTAAATGCATAGTTTGCATTAATTTCCAGAGCAGAAATTTCATTTTGTTGACATATTGGAGTCAAAGGTTTTTACAGAAGGAATTTTGGATATCTCTTATCAGCACATAAATTAGAAAATAATGTCTACTACCGTTTAAAAAAAAAAAATCAATCTTCACTGTGTTTTTAGGAACAAAATGTTACATAAACCAGACTATGAATAATATATGAATAAACCCGCAGTGAAAACCTTCAGAACATAAATGGAAATAAAACTGTAAAGTTTGGTGTATGTTAGTGCTACTGAAGTTAAGATTTTTGGCTCAGAATATGAGAAAAAACAAATTTGGAGAAAATGGCTTTAAAGATATGTATTGTAAAGTTTCATACATTTTTAGACAAAAATTAAGACACTAGGGTAAAAATTTGTTGAAGTTTGACTTCTTACTTGGACACTTTTTCCAGTGTCTCACATGTTTTTTAAGTTTAGTTTCTTTCCCATTCAGTTTGCATTATGTTGAGGAAAACAAGTCCTGATAACAGAATGGCAGGCTGCTCCACGTCTCATTGTTATGGCCTTGACTATGAATGCTCAGAGTGCAGATGAACTCTGTCCAATTACTTTGGCTAAGGTTCAGGGAACTGTGCGGTCCTGCTGTCATTCAGTTCAACTGCCTAACAGGTTTAAGGGTGCGAGTGTGAGCAGGGCGTGACTCAAGTTTACTCTTACTATCTCTCTCCTGCACACACTTGGCTAAAAATTATTCAATGGAGATACAAGTCGAGCCTCTCACTCGTTGACCCCATCAAGGACATGAAGCACACTCTATCACCTTCTAGTGGAGTTGTCAGTGCGGTGTTAAAAGTTGTTCATATGCTGTGTGCGCAGCTATTCTTGATTTGTGTTCTGTTTTATGTTGCTCATATCCATAGGTCTCTCAACTGAAAGAGTAGCTAATCAGATTAAAGTATTAAGGCCCGGTATGTTTGGTATGTAAGATTATAGACATAGCTCTGCCCACCTTAGAGAGCTATTAGCTTTACAAAGCAGCTAAGCCTAGTCTGATACCTTTCCATATTACCCAAGTGTCTTTAAGTTGTGTTGCAAAGCAGGGTACTCATTCCTTTTAGTTTGAGACCTTTAGTTTGTGACCTTTAAGTCTAATGCACTTGGTTCTACCAACCCTCAAGGTTGTCAAGCTCGAGGAAGTCCTGGGGTTAAATGAGGCCAGGTTCTAAAGTTAGCTGTGCTTCATAATGCCTGTCATAGCCAAAGTGTTTTCCAAGCTAAGTTATTATATGGCTGGGTTCCAACATGACTGTGTCCTCATTTGCTTGATTGATACACACTTGAGAGTACGTGTTGGGCGTTTTATCTGTGCTGGCATGGGAGCATGCTGTCAGAGAGGAGCAAGGACCATGCTTTGGTTCTGCAAATTAGTGCAGGCCTGCTTGATCGTTTGTCCCCTTGGCATTGGCCCACACAGGCTCTCCTCACGCAAACCCTAGTTTGGGATCTCCTTCCAGTGGAGCTTGTGAGTTGGCCCGAAGGGATCATTAAGAGTTTCCTTCTCTGCTGTGTGATGGCACAGCACGGATCATAATCAGTGCGGACGAGCTCGATGTTTTCAGTTTTAGCTTTACTTCTGTTTCATCACAAATAAAGTTGTGAGCCAAATTTCACTATGCTTGGAGTATGTGGTTTGTGCATGAGCCCACTGTCAACAAAGCAGTGTTTAATTCAGTCCAAAGTTCGGCAAGTGTGGTAAAGGTTTAACCCCTGCGTCCATATAAGTCTTACATATAAGTGAACTGTGAAAAGCTGCTGATAAACCTACTTCAGAGCTTGATAAGACCGGGGTTGTTTGACAAGTTTTGGTCTGTTATGTTCTTCTTTTAAGGTCAGACAGCGCTCTCAGTCACATCATGCCTTGCTTGTGTCTGAAGAAGTTAGCTGGATGGTTTAAGGTGGAGATGTGTGAAATACTGCTACCTTTTCATGGAAACGCCTTTTGTTAAAAGGGGTTTTTAATAACGAGGCCCAGACACACCAAAGCGACATCAAAGAACTCGTGGTGACAAAGGCAGACTGTTGTGTCGTCTCAAATTGCATGTGTCTCATCATCTTACACATCGCAAAGACTACAACCAACTGTACTCATAGTACATTCTGCGCCTGCAAGAGGAGATAACTCTCCATACCAGCGGGTGGCGGTAGTGTGTATTCGCCATTCAAAAAGGGGAAACCAGACGACTGATAGGACGGATTCAAGACGCTAGTTAGCCAGTTAGCACATTAACAACACAACCTGATGTTAAAAGAGCAAAGGATGAAGTTTGTTTGCTTTCATCACTTTCGTTTTCCGTCTCGTGCACTAAGATGAACTGTTGATTAGAGTGATTTCATTCACTGACAGGCTCCGTCGTGTCCGATGCTAATTCCAACACACTGAATTGGCTGAAAAACAGCTGACAAGGACCGGCTAGTGCCAACAGACACATCGCAAAAACTATGGTGACAGACACTCAGCGACGACCTGACATTGACCAACGGCCGACCGGATTGGTGTGTCAGGACCCTTATATGCAGGTTTTCCAAGGTCATGGAAAGACTGAAATAGTCATGAGATTTCAGTCACATTTTCTAGGCCCAGAAATGTCATAGAATTAATAAAAATCCTTGAATGTTTTGGTAAAGTCATTGAATTTTGTTGTGTGTAATGAAATTGTTACAGTAATCTTGCGTGGATAACCTTCCACATAATGTAACGTAACGGCAAATGTATTTTCTGTAGCTGTCAACGTAAAGTAGCTCTAATATGCGTCTGTGTGACAAAGTTGTGTTTAACATCACGAAAGTTGCTTCATTTTATCCCCGCGCTCCTTCTCTCCCTTCATGTTTTCCAGACAGTTGAAATAATGTTTGAATAGAGTTTCAATCTATGTTTGAAAAGCAGTGGGCAAGTGGGACAAGAAGAAATAAAATTGTTATGGGTCCTTGAAAGGTAACTTTTTTGGGATCCCCATTCTTACTTTTTCATGATTTCATTTGGACAGTAACCATCAATTTGGGGCTAAATTTTGCTCTGATTACATGATGATGCTCCATTATTGTAATATTAGACCAAGTAATTAAATAAGACACACATTATGTTTGCATTAAAATAAATAGTTCCCAGGAAAAACAATTTTTACCATGCATGAAGTTCATTACAGTGTACGAATCATATTATATAGGTCACCTTTTCTTGTAGTCTCGTATGTAAAACATGAAAATTAGATTAGCATGCTAACAGAAACCATCACTAGCTAAATGTCCCTGCACTACAAACAAAGACAGACCCATCACATCCTGAGACACATGAGTCACTTACCTTTGATATCAATTGATTACGCTTTGACAGCTATGCTTTTGTCTGTTTTATGGATAATCTAAGTCTTCGTCAAAGGTGCTGCTCCAACAGAATTTTAAATCTAGCTTTACTAAAAGTCATGGAACAGTTTTGAAATCTTGTTGTGGGAACCCTGGACATGTCACCTACTGAGGTATCTTGCATATGTATTGAATGTGGAGGTCTTGTTCTGGTGAAAAGGATCCCTGGACCCAGAAAATAAAGTTGTTGTGCAGCCGACACTGGTTTCCTCTCTCCAGTGTGTATTTAAAAATACTTTTTTAAAGGAGTTTTAAAAAGAGCCCCGTGTAGCCAGAGAGATGGAAACAAAAGGTCACGGTTTTCTAACCTGGTTACATGGCCTTTTGTTGTCTGTAATGTTTCCGTGTTAACTATCAGACGGCCTTCCTCTAACCCCATGTGTGTTTTCAACATCTGCATTGTTGTCCGTGTGTATTGTCATAGAAACATGGTGTAACTTTGCCCTGCTTCTATTGTCTGCATCCCTTGTTGTATGGGCCACATTATAAAACCCCAACCTTGTGCTTTTATGGTGAACGAGGAAGTGATGCCACTGTGATTGTTGTGCAGCGTTTGTGTTGTTCGTTGGGTAAGTACCCAAAAGGGCACAAAGACCTCAGACCTGTCACTCAACAAGTATGTTTCCAGTGAAGCTTCTGAAGTATGGCGAGCCTGAACATGTTTACTCTTCCTTTTCTCACACCTTTGACTGTTATTGTGAAACTAATTTAATTATCTCAGTGCATGTGTTCCTACATGTGCTGTTATCCTGTGAACCTTATCACAAGGGATGTTTATGGGTGTGATGAGCCTTGTTTAGACTTGTTGACTACTGTAGTTGCATACAGTGTCTTCTACCAAGCCACGGCTAAATTCTGTGTATCTCACTGATGTTACTGACCTGTGTCACCTTTTTGAAGTAATAATAATAATAATAATAATAATAATAATAATAATAATAATAATAATGACTTTTTATTTGGTTACTGTAGGTATTGGCTTATATTGTGGCTCAGGCCGTGTTGTCAGTTGGATGGTCACTATTGTGACTCAGAAGGAACACAGCTGCAGAAGGGCATGAAGTGACTGTGCAGTGTCAGATATCAGTGAGTCAATAGAAATCTCACTGAGTGGTCAGAAATTGTATACTGTAGCATCGTTTGTCTCGCTCCTTAATCTGCATTTATAACAGAAATGATGATTCTTCTGATACGTGTATAATCTGAAGAAATGTGCAGAGAAGAATGAGGTATGAAAGCAAATTTGGTTTATGATTAGACATTGTCAAACACTTGTTTTGTAGTAAATGCAGTGTCATCTGCAGATTGCAACCAGCTGAAACTTCTCCTAGTTAGGATTCCTTCAGTGTTTATTGTTAAGGAGATTTTTACCGGGAGCTGCATTGTCCACTGCAGTCTTTGGAGGCGGCTGTAGCTCAGAGGTAGAAGGGGTTGTCCACAATTTGGAAAATCAGTGGTTCGATCCCCGGCACCTCCAGGCATGCCGAAGTATCCTTGAGCAATACTGAAGCCCAAATTGCTCCTGATGGTTGTTCCATCTATAAAAGAAAGTATGCCAAAAACTGAGTAGCAGGTGGCACCTTGTGTGGTAGTATGAATGTGTGTGAACGGGTGAATATGACTCGTAGTGTAAAATGTGCTTTGAGTGGTCGGATGACTAGAAAGGCGCTATACAAATGCAGGTCCATTTACCATCTTTCTTTGCGTACGCACAAAACGAGGCCTGAGAGAGGCGTACGCCATTTCCTATCTAAGCATGGGTCAATGTTTCTCCCCTCAGTCTGTTTTTATAGATCACAACTTTTCCAAACATTATGGAGACAGGAAATTGGCGACACAGATGGTGAGGTGGAAACATGACTGAAGAAATTGAATATTTTTTGGCGCATGCCATTTTAAGGTTTTGTCCATGCGCACATTTTTAGTAAGGATCCTACGCATTGTTTTATAAATGAGAACCCAGGTGATTTAAACCAGTAAGACCACTGAATAAAGCAGTTTCATGTCATTTTTTATTTTTATTTTTTTAAAAGTGTTTTTCCAACACCCTCATCGCTGAAGGTGGCCGATGTGAAAACGCGAATGGCCCCATCTAAAGCCAGTGTTTGGTTTGTCCATTCTGGGCTACCATACAAACATGGCAGTGCAACAGTGCATTTTTTTTTAAATTATTGTATAAATGATGAATATTAGAAATACAAATTACACTTTTGATTTGCTGCTGCTTTTTCAGTCCACTAGATTCAGTTTGCTGTGATAAAAATTACTCAAGTGACACTTACAGCCTGAAAACTATCTTATTGGCTTAAACAGACGTTGACAAAGTTTTCCTTTGGGGACATAATCTGCAGTTGAAAAAAGGTAATCAATTGCAATATATTTTATCGCACTAATCAGCATCTCAGCATGTTTAAAATCGCAATAATGTTGTATCATGAGTTGAGTATTGTGATAATATCTTATCGTGTGGCCTCTGGTGATTCCCACCCTTATCATACACTAAAGTTTGAGAAACTCTGTGTTAAGAGATGCAGGATTTGACCTATCTGGCCATCCATAGCTGAAGCACCTTACATAACGGGCATCTCTTCTGAGGGCGATCACATACATAGCTCTTATTCCACTGATAGTATATGACAATACTTAAAAAAAATATACAAAAGACTTGTATTTCGGGTCTTGTTCCCCTGTTAATTTGAAACCCTGCTTTGTTTGGCTCCTCTTTCGAATCGAAGCTAGTGGGAAGCTAGTTATTCTGTTATTGTGCTCTTCTGGCGAAAGAGTTCACACGGAGGCACAGAGTCTGTGTTGACCTGTGCTGGACACTGGTCTTTTGTGCCCAGGAACAGTGCTGCCTTTCAAGTTAGCAGCAGAGGAAACCCCATGGATGTTTGGACAAGAGGTGGGACGTGTTCTGTGGACACCCCATTATTCCTAGAAGTGAGACAGTAACACACTGTACTGAAATAAGACCACACTCCACAAAATTCCACCTAAAATCTACCATGTGAGGCTGAAACACTCATCGGAAAAAGAGCTGTGGAAAAGAGACATTTTATTTATAGCCATCAAGTTTGCAGGGGATGAGTGTTTAATACTCAAGGTGGAGTGACATTTTTAAAAAGACGACGACAATCATTCTGTCTCTAGGTGAGATGATTTATTAACAGACTTCTCCTGTTTGTTTCCCTTTTTAGATTGAAGCAGCAATGGACCAGGCAAGGTCAACGATATCCAAAATTGTGAGTATAACATCCTAAATCCGAAAATAACAAGCTTTGCTCCAAAGAATTCTCCTCCCCTTACCACCACTAATGAAATTAGTATTATTGTAACTGCCTGTGTTGCATTATTGAATATTTTTTCCATCTTGTGAACAAATAATTATGACTTTTATCAACAGCATGCTGAATGATTATTAGGCAAAGTGACTTGAAAATATTTTTACTGCAGTTAAATTGCATATTAAGTGCTGTAAATTCCTGTTGAGTTAGTGATGAGATTATTTTTCTAATCACTACAAGGGTCATAAAATACCACTTTTAAATGAGTTGTATTTTATAAAACGTTTTTGTTTCTTTTTTTGGCTCTTGAAAAACAACCATGTGCCAATATGAACTAAAAAAAAATCTGCAATAGTTAAGTATCATGCATCATTAAATAGAGATGCACTGAGTTATCAGCCGAACATCTGCATTAAGGTAAGGTAAGGTAAAACTTAAATGTTCCAGAGGGGCAATTTGAGATACAGACAGTAGTCATTAATAAAACAAAACGGACAGTACAATACATAACACACAGAATCCAGTATCACACACTGTCGGGGGTAAATCATGGACAATTAGTGTCACTGTTGGTTAAGATGAGCGATAGCAGATGGGACAAAGGACGATCTGTAACGCTTAGTGCTGCATTTAGGGAGGCAAACCCTCCGCCCTGATGGATAGATCTGAAACTCAACATGGAGGGGTTGTTGAGAGTCTGAGGCAAGAGACCGAGCTTTAGAGGTGACCCTCTCTTCATACAGATGCTGTAGGTTATTCAAAGCAACACCGGTGATCTTACAGAACAACTTGATCACTTTTTCCAACTTGTTCTTGTTTCAAGGCTCAGATTACCAAACCTACAGACAATGTTAAAAGAACGAACTGACTCAGTAAAAGCAGAATAGAACCATTTCATGATTGTCCCATTGGCTTGTATTTGCCTTGTTGGCTACCATCGGCCTGTTGGCAGTTAAAATGATCTTCACCGATGGCAGTGGCCGACATTTTTCTGTTGTGTCAAATCAGTTTTGCTCAGGCTCAAAAGCAGGGCTTGAGTTTAACAGCATCCTGTCTCCCCAGGGACCATAGAAAACGCGTTGGGGCGACAGATCTTCCGGGGGTGTCTTCAGGACAAAAGAACGTTGTGAACTCACTATGGACATGTCAGATGATGTGCCCTATTGTTTCCCTGATAATGCTAAAAAGGGAACAACAAATCCTTGTTGAAATTGGCGGGAGAGCTAGTTAATGCTAGCTGCTAACTGAGGTTGTACTGGATTGATGCTTTAAGCTCTATTCAATAAAAAATATTAAGCAAAGGTAAATTATAACATAATGTGTTCAAATGTAATCTTGTAAATTTTGGTTTTTGGCGCGAAACCTTGAATAAATAGTTGTTTGAAGGAGAAATTTGTTTTCACAGCAATATCAAACTTTAGAGAGGGGATATGATACATTAAATGTAGTAAAGGCTTTTAAAGCCTGAAGGTTATTTCAAATGTTTCATAAATTCGTATAATTAAATTTATGCACATTTGAAGCTTTTTGAAGAAGAAGATATCTTTATTATATCTTTCCCTGGCTCAAAATGGTGAATACATTACTACAACAACAACAACAACAACAAAATAACAACAAAAATAAATACAACAAAAAAAATTATATAATATAAATATAAATAAAATAAATAATCCCTGAGATTTTGACAACTGTCACAGAAAGTTTAAGGAGACTGAAAATGAACATCACGTAGTCCTGGTTTGACCAATGGTGAACAACTTCCTATCAATGGTGAACTACTTCCTGTCAGACAAATGGCAAAATAAACATTATTCACCATTTAAATGTATATTTTTATTTATTTACTTTTACATTTACCCAGCACAAGCTGTTTGTGTTGGTTTGTTACAATATTTTTGAAATTACATATACAACGAAATAAGAAGTAGACACGGAGACTATAACAAAAACAGAGTGTAGTTTCCATTTCCCCTTTGACGGATCAAGGTAGAAGGTCTGCTACGTGGTGCTCATACTTAGTCATCTACCATCCTTCTTTAAGAGCCCTCAGAAAGCAACTGATGTAAGTTAATTTTGTTATCCATTTGTTTGGCATTCTATATCTTTGCATATTATTTAGTAGAGAGGTTTTTGATTATTGGCACGTGATGAAGTTGTGCTTTGAGGATTATCTGCCATGTTCTTAGGCCCAAAAGCCTTTCTGTGGTTTGTCAGAAACCATAGCCTGTTCGAGTGCAAGACATTCTGATCAAAATAGTGAAACAGTGATCAAAATAGTGAATGCACACTGAGGGATTAGTTAATTACCATACTTTGTGAAAAGACAGAATAAAAAACAGCTAGAAAGAGTGGGTGATCACAAAAGTGAGTCAAAACAGAAACTGAGCTCTTTTGGTTCTTTTTTGTTTTAGTATTTTACTGTTTTTTACTTTATAAATAACAATTAACTCTAGTTGCTGTGACCTGGTAGCCCAAAAATTGGTTTTCATCACTGACCAAAGAAGTGTGTCCTCCGCCTAATTCTCTACTGCTACAGACTATGTCGCCGGTAGCACAGCGGGCAGCAGCTCTAGAGACAGATGCCTAGTTAGCGGCCACAGCAACCTAAATTCAGCCATCGTAAACCCCAGCTCTGGGGGTCTATCCTCAAATTTTAGTGGTTTTTGTTTTTGCCTTTTCTGGAAATCTGCCTACTGCAGCTTTAAGTCATTAGCTACAACCTTTTATACCCATTTATTTAAAGAAGGGCTCATCAGAAAGTGGTACTAAAGACTTGAGTGCTGATGTTGGAACATACAAGGATGATCCTTTATACATTCATACATTCATTCATTCATTCATTCATTCCTTCATTCTACATCAATCGAGTCATAATTTTACAAAAACACTTTATGCAAATTCCTATTGGTCAGAGATTCCAGCTGAATATCTTGCAATCAAAGGTTCCATCTTCAAAAAATATACGTTCTTAGCTAAATTATAAACTGTATTTTCTCCTCATACCTGCATCGGTCTGTCATTACAGTTTAACGGGGAGCCCCACTCCTACACCCGTTTCAACCTGACCCAGAACATGGAAGGCGATAACAGCCAGGTGGAGATGAAGCTGGCGTCCGACGTGGACGAAGAGGTCGGAGTTAATGGCGTGGGAGAGCACCTCAATCACAACTCCACCCGCAAACCCTACGTGGCTCAAAAGCTTGGACGCACACCGAAGAACCTCTGCTTCATGGCAGCAGCCACCCTCCTCATCTTTATCATCGGTAAGAGGGGGTCATTAATGAAGATGCTGCATTTATGGTATTATTAATAATTATAATAATACTTTTCAGAACACAGTTACAAAGTGCTTTATGAGACAAATAAAACAGTGTACACCATTAAGATAAAAACAGCAGTAAAAACATTGAACATAGGCTAAGACTAGATAAATCAGAGTGTGTAATAAAAATATATTAATAATAAAATTAATAAAAGAAGGATAGAAACAAGGTCAAGGTCTGCTTGAGATTAAAAAAAAAAAGTTTTACTTTTGCAGTGTTTCTAATTTGATGACAGCATGATTGCACGACTTTGGTTAGGTCGGGTTGGTCGGGTTGGTCAGGTTTGGCGGTCCAAAAACAAGGACCTCAGATTTGGACTCATTGAGACAAGCCATAACATGAGCGAGACTGTCACTGTCATTAAGTTTGCATCACTCTAAAATGACTTGGTGCTCCTCAAGAATCAATCTTAGGACCACTACTTTCAATATATGTTGATGGTGTCACCAGGAAACGCCGGATGCCTTCACCCTTATTGATGACACACAGCTTTGCGCTTTAAACTGTATTTTAGATATAACTCTTTTTACACTGAAACCAGGAAAAAACGTAATTAGTTAATGTTCTAAGTCTCAGAAAGAGTGTCTGCTCCTTCTCATCTAAAATCTGTAGTGTAAGTGTGACCATGTCTCTCTGAGCAACACAGAGAGACTGAGGTAAGCTTTTATACTGAGCAGTTGATTCAATGAAATGTAATTTACTGGGTGTGTATGTAGGAACGTTCTTGGGCGGTTTCAGTTGTACATATTGTACAGTGCTGTTGTAGTCAGCTGGTGGTATAGCATTTCAAAATGCTGACTGTGCCCTTTTAGGCTTGTAACTTGATGCCTTTAGTCTGTCCTTGGATGTGTACTGTCCTTTCTGTCGGTGTGCTCTCTCGTTCCCTGGTTCCTCATTTAAAACCTATGCCACTTACAGGGTACTTGATTGGCTACCTGGTTCATCGGAAGAAGGATACGGCTCCCATCTGCTCAGCCTCCGTGGTCCGTGTCGAGGGGCCCATTCCCCATGAGACAGGTGCTGCCGCCCTGATGGACTGGGACGATGTCAAAAACCTCCTCGCTCAGAAAGTCTCTGCAGACAAATTTGAATCTGTCTTCAAGTAAATATGAACCCCACGCTGCATTGAGGCAAAATGTCTTTACTTGTCTTACAGTTTTAAACGTGAGCTCTTGTTTCTACCAATCCTAGTGAGTTGTCCCTTAAGGAACACCGGGCTGGTTCTTCGGGTGACGAGTTTCTGGCGAACAAGGTGGTCAAGAAGTTTAAAGAGTACGGCATGATGACCTGGACTGATGAGCACTTTGTTAAGGTTCAGGACCCCCCAGCTACTGGCTCCAACAGATTTAGTTTCAAGAATGGGAGCGATGAGCGCCCAGAGGGATTCCTGTCCTACAGTGCCAACGGAGTAGTAACGGTAATCTATGAGCTGAATGAAGTAGAGAAGGTTTTTGAAAATTAAGTGGAGAAAAAGGCAGTAAATGTATTTGTATTTGCTCCAGGGTGCTGTCTTGTATGGATTTTACGGGCAGGAAAATGACTTGAAGTTGCTGCGGGACAAGAGCATCAACCTGACTGGTAGGGTGCTGCTGGTCAGAGCTGGTCAGATCAGCTTTGCCGAGAAGGTGAGTGGTTTTGGTAAAAATAATATATAGTAATAATTCTAATAATCTTTCTTTATCAAGCACTTTTAAAAGAACTGATAAAAACACTTTAGTGTATAAACACTGTGAAAATAAAAGACAGTTTAAATGAACTTGAAAATCAGGTAAAATCTCCAATAAAGTATGTTTTTAGAAGGGACTTAAAAGAGATCACTGACTCGGCCGACCTGATTTCCTCAGGCAGACTGCTTCAGAGCCTCTGGGCCCTGACGGCAAACGCTCTATCCCCTTTAGTTTTCAGCCGGGCCTCTGGAACAGACAAAAGACAGCTGCCGCAGGACCTCAAAGTATGTCCTGGTGTGTACGGCACGCAGTAAGAGGTCAGAGATATAACTGAGAGAGACCATGAAGAGTCTTAAAAGTAATCAGTACAATCTATTCTGAAACATACTGGGTGCCAGTGTAAGTTGGAATTTATACTTATGTGTTGAATCGATGCCGTAGCTATGGCATAGGCTCTGCATCGATGTAGAGCCTATGCCATAGCCTGACGTGCACCTCTCCAGAATGTAACTACACGTCGCAGCGTCGCAGACCTCCTCTTAAAAGCTAGCTAAAACCGTTTCCCTCCATGGAAATGAAGCTCATATGAGTAGGGGAAATCTCCGCTAGCTGCTAGGCTAATTTATACAATGTAAAATGCCATAGGCTTGTGCTAATAACATTGGCATGTTGTGTTTGTGGGGAAAATGTGTCCAACAAAAGACAAATGCTTTGTCTGTGAATGCTGTGAGTTATAGTGAAGCTGATTTGTGAACTTAACAGCACTTCATAGAAAGCCCACTGCCGACTAGTGTTTTGGAGGTGTAACTGCAGAGTGACAGACACACCACCACACAAGTATAAATGCTCACAACAGAGAAGGTGATGCCATAGGCTACAGCGTAGGGTCTGTCACAAAAGTATAAATTCCGCTTTAAGAGGCTAAAACTGGAGTGATGTGATCGCGTGTAGTATGACCTTTAATATCACTGTAAACTACTTCTTTTTCCCTTCATCAGTGTGTGATTTTTGTCCAAATTCTTTTGCTGTCATTGATAATAGTAATTTCCATGACCTGTTTTTCTTTCTATTTTCAGGTGGCCAATGCTGCCAAAATGGGTGCCTCTGCTGTTTTGATCTACCCAGACCCCGAGGATTACCCTATCGGAGACAACACTCCGCTCTTTGGACATGTGAGTGTGGACAGTCACATTGAGGTTAAGACCTCAGAACAAAAAAACAACTAAAGAACATAATCAGCAAAACAGAAACAACACAGCTACAATAACAGTTTCAATACTACAAATAAAAATCAACATTGGAGACTTAAACTTTAAAATCACCAGGTGGAACATAGACTCAAATTTGAGGGCAGTTCATTCCAGGTAAAGAAAGGTAAAGGTGTGTAGCACCTGGAACCAGTTCTGCCTGCATTAGTTGGGACATGCGGGATATCTAAGGTTAAGTGGTTATGAAACGTGTACTGTGGTAATATGAGATGGCTTTTTCTTCTCACTGTAAGGAAGTCCATTCAAAACCAAGCACGGGAGGAAACTGCTAATGGTTCCACATTAGTCCATTAGTGGTGGTGGTCATTTGCGTAGAATTGTAGTGAGCAAAAAGCAGGGAAGAAGGGATGACTTGTCGTTGTAAACATGGAAGTTTACAATGTAGGTCTGCAAGTATTAAAAAAGATAAGCTTTGCCAATGTTTTGTGAGGAAGAAAATGTATTTGACATGCTTGGTTGGACTCAAGGACAGTTCATACACTGACCACTGAATGTAAGCAAAACTGTCCATGAGAGAAAACAGGTTCCAGCACGCCAAGGACAGTTTATTTATGTAGCACGTTTCAGCAACAAGGCAAAGTGCTCCACGTAAAACATCAAGAGGGTGTCTGCAGGTCCTTTAAAAACTCAGAGAATGTCAGTTTTTTTTAAACTATTAGGCCTTAAAGGTCAATAAATGTTCGTAAATTAATTGAATTTCTGAGTTTAATTGCCACAAACATTTTGTCTAATTTAATTTATCCATCTTTTAATTACTTTTTGTCAAAATCACTGAACCTAATACTGTCTTATTACTTAATACTTGTACAAACGTTTTGGTCAAATGTGGCATAACCTTACTCACTCTAATAACCATATTCCTACATAAAACCTGCCTCTACGCAGGACCACATATACTACTCACCTTCATACTTACCTGCAGTGTTTTAATAGGAATAAAGTGATTTGTCTAAAAATCAGTTTTAAATTTGGTTAAAAGTTATCTGGAAAATGTCTGAAAAAGCGTCAAATTAAAGTGTCTGATACCTGTAGACATGCTGAGACATATGAAATGACAAAATGACATTTAACTGCAATTAAAAACATGAATTATAGAGCAAGAAAAGAGAAAATTAAAACAAGCTAAAATAGAAAAAGACAAGTATAAAAGTTACAGTGCAGTGTAAGAAATAAATAATTATTGATCTTATAAAATGCAGCCACAAACAAAAGTTTTAAGCCTTGCATTGTCAAACAAAGCCATCCTTGGAGCAACTCAAAATCTGGTGAAGGTGAAATGCATCAGTTTTATCAGTCCATCAGTTTTAAATCTGTTTTTGGAGCCATGCTAATAGTTTTTTTTTTTTTTTTTTTTTAAACCTGAAAACTTGACACAGTACTTTTCTAAAAATAAACATTTGTCACAAGTACAAGCCAGCCAGTTAATAATAAGCCAGATGGGGGGAGCCAAAGCCTTAAAACTAGTACTTGAACAGGATTATTTCTAATGGGAGTAATTTGTTTTTTGGGTTATCTGTCTGTGTGTGTTCCATTCTCATGAACGCGATATCTCAAGAATACCTTTGGCACAAACATCCGCTTGGGCTCAACAATGAACCAATCAGATTGTGGTGATCAAAGGTCACTGTGTTTCATTCTCATAAACGCATCGTCTTTGCCCATCAAATTTGGCACAAACGTACGCTTTTGGTCAAGGATGATGTGATTAGAGTTTGGTGGTCAAAGGTCCAATGTCAAGGCTACTGTGGCCTTGCATCATTCTAATTCTTGTGAATGCAGTATCTCAAGAACACCTTAAGAGTTTCTCCAAATTTGGTACAAACTTCCACTTGTAATAAGTGAATAGAATTTGGTGGTCAAAGGTAACTTTTTGTCTGCTTTGAGTTTAGGATGATCTGATTAGATTTTGGTAGTCAATGGTCAAATGTCAAAGCCACTGTGACCTTGCATCATTCTCATTCTAGTGAACGTGATATCTCAAGAACACTTTGAGGGAATTACTTCTATTTCGGCACAAACATCCACTTGGACTCCAATGAAGTGAATAGAATTTGGTGGTCAAAGATCATTGTGACCTCACAAAATATGTTTTTGGCTCTAACTCAATAATTCACAGGCTAATTATGTCAAATTTCTGAAACTGAGCTGATAGTATAGATTGCTGTACTGTTGGGAGGGAAGATATGTGTGTGTGAACCATCCAATTCACAGACATAGATGCAAACTGTAACTGCAACTTAACAGGTTCGCGGAGGCAAACAACTGCGAGGCGGTAATTCTAGTTTCCATGTAATTTTCCTAATTTTAAATTTAGAAGTATGCGCAAAAACATTAAAAATGTCAGTCAAATCATAGCTGTTGGCAAACTTGGTAAAACTTCTATATTTTTCAAATAACTATCTTCCTTCTGTCTCCTGCAGGTCCACATGGGTTCAGGTGATCCCTACACCCCAGGCTTCCCCTCCTTCAACCACACCCAGTTTCCACCTGTCCAGTCTTCAGGTCTTCCGAAAATCTTGGCCCAGACCATCACAGCAGGCATGGCCACCAGAATTCTGAGGTATGATTCATATGCACTGTGTACCATTTAAAACAATGTATGTATGTACTCTGATTATCTGCTACAGTTGACTGCAGGATCTTACATAGCATTCATTTTTACTGTCTGCATCCCGCAGGCAGCTGGGGGGGCAGAATGTGCCGGATGGGTGGGGCGGTCTCAACAGACTGGGAGACTTGAGCGATGTTATCACCGTGGAAGTCAGGAACGTCCTCGCAGAGAAAAAGATAAACAACGTCTTTGGGGTCATCAAAGGCTTTGTGGATGCAGGTACAACGAGCTATTCATTTTCATTTTACCGATCGTTTTCTCTCGGTTGTTAAATAAACAGTTTGAGTGATGAATGTACCCTGTCTGGTTTTTGTAGATCGATATGTTGTTATTGGCGCCCAGAGGGACGCATGGGGTCCAGGTTTTGCCACATCGACAGTTGGCACCAGCGTCCTCGTTGAACTGGCACGTTCCATCTCAGATATGGTGAAGAATGGTGAGTCTCAGTGGCAGCTGGTGTTTAGTGTGTAATGTCAGACAGTGCTAGATTTTGAGATATTACTGATGGATCACTTGAGATCATATCAACATGAGTCACTGAACAACTGAAGAAATATTTAATCAAAATGAGCATGTCCTGTTTAGTGAGGGCTCTGCTCTTCTGTTAACGTGCATTTCTTATCTCCTTTTCAGACGGATTCAAACCGCGGAGAAGCATTGTGTTTGCGAGCTGGAGTGCTGGAGAATATGGGAGTGTTGGCGCCACCGAGTGGCTGGAGGTGAGAATTGCACAAGGATTTTATTTACTTAGTTTCCCAACTGAATTTTTCTTAATCAGCATCTTTTTTTGCAATAATAGTTCTGATAAGTGTTAGTACTCCTCCTTAATTCTGTTAATGCATTTATTTATTTTTTCTATATATCCAGGGTTATCTTTCCTCTCTGAGCATGAAAGCATTCGCCTACATTGATCTGGATGGAGTTGTAAAAGGTATTTTCTTCTTCTTCTTCTTCTTCTTCTTCTTCTTCTTCTTAAGGCTTTTAAATATTTAACAGCCTACTATACCAACATTTTGTCAAATCCAAAATATGAATTTATCGGAACATTATTAAATCTTTCATTGAGTAATATTTCGGTAATCGCTTATCCTGTTAGTGGCACTGTATCAAAGTAAGAAATTCCAGTAAAGCGACTACACTTCCTTCAATATGTATGTATGTATGTATGTATTTGTGTGGTTTTCAGAAAGACTGATTATAAGTCTTCCTTTCCAGGTCAGAAAGGATTTAAAGTGGCGGCCAGTCCTTTGATGCACAGCCTGATCGAGAGCACTCTGACTGAGGTAAGGCCACATCTGGATTAATGAAGCACATTTAATACAAGCCAGCAGTATTGTCAATTTGTTTGTGAATATTAAATACATATAATTGTCTTCTCCTTAGGTGAAGACCAATACAGGGACTCTCTCTTCTCAATATGGAAGGGGAAACTGGGAATCAAATGTGTAAGTCTGACCAGGCTGTTGGTCCAGTCACGTCCACAGTGTTTATACATCACCATGACATCCAAGCTGTTCTCACTAGTATTACATCCACAGCTGGAATGTGTAGAATAGCTGTCATTCACATGCTTGGCAAATGTTCGCAACCTAATCTTCTTAATCCAAATATTTACCTATGCTGAGAGAAAGGGCAGCGAAAGCTTCATCTTGCATGCCTTTATTTTACAGGTTGGAGCCTTTGAAGTTGGATAGTGCTGCCTATCCTTTCCTTGCCTTTACTGGCATTCCCTCAGTCTCTTTTGGTTTCACCGCTGGTAACTCAGTAAGTCATCCTCTTTTACTACTATTATTTAAAAAATAACTTTGGTATTTTTCAACTTGGACCCTTTTCCTGTGTTTTTGTGTCTAAGTGACTAACGAAGACAAGGTTTCTTTGAAACTTGTCCAGTACTGAACGAAAGAGCTTCAAAAACAGGCTGCAAAAAGTGTTTGTTTATGCCACTGACAGGCTCAGATTGTTATTCTAAGTGTCTGATAACATTATGGAAAGGATCCCTACAGAGATAGATTTTTTTGTTAGAGACTGAGATGCATTTTGTTTAACCAGAAACAGCCATGAAATCACCTTAGACACAAAAACATGGGAAAACACAGTCCAGGTTGAAAATGTTGAAATTACCCTTAAAATAAATCCTTTTAAGTCAATACCCATAGTCCAGGACATCCTTGAACACTGAGCCGTTTGGTTCATCTTGGAATTTATTTTTCCTCGCTGTAACTCTCAACACATCTTCCTTGTCCCTCTCAGGACTACCAGTTCTTTGGCACAAAGCTGGACACCCGGGACAGACTGAACATGGCTACGGGCAACCAGGTTCCTCAGCTGGCTAAAAAATCGACCCAGTTCGCAGGTCACATGGTGCTCAGGCTGGTCCATGATCATCTGCTGCGGATGGACCTGATGAAGTACGACAAGATCATACGTACTCACGTGGCTCAGATCAACGGGAAGGTCAAGGCTGTTCAGAGGGTGAGTGTCCCGTTGTTTTCTTGCTGACTTGGATTAAATTTTCCCAACAGTTGATTGTTATCGTTGTTACCTCAAAGACTCAGCATGTGCATGCCGTGTCTGTCTGCATAGAGATAGTTAAACAGTAAATTTGGTATATTTAACTCCCCATTTTAAATACAAGCTTTGTAAAGGAAACAGTTTAACTGTTTTGATGCATTTTAATTGATTTTGTTGTTGTTTTTTTGTCTTAAAGGAATACTTTACCCTTAAAGGAATACTTCACCCTTGTATATGTACCTACTTGTATATAAATTACTCACCGTCTGTTGTGTTGAATTCATAAAGAACATTGTTTGCCTCCACAGTGAGCAAAGAATCCAAAAAAATGGGGAAAATTCTTGATGACTTTAAATAAAAGGAGACCGCGTTTAACAACAGCAAAACTATATCAAAACTAAGGGTGGGCAATATGGCCCTAAAATAATATCACGATATTTCAGGGTATTCTTGCGATAACAATATTCTTAACAATATGACAAATTAGTAAAAAAAAAAAAGAATTTCAACACAATAAGTGATATAGTTTTACAGTTTGCTTCAAATATTCAGTAAAAACTAAACAAAGATAAAAAAATTTCTTTAGCTTGTAAACAACAACAGTAACTCAGATTCTGTATACAATATTAATAGAAATCACTTGACGACACCGACTCTGTATGGAGTGCGAGAGAAGAGGGAATTATACGGCACGAGTTTTGTGAGAGTTTGTAAGCTGATTTGTTTTATATAGTGTTGCTGTTCTGAAATGCAGCCCCTCTTTAGTTCCATTTAATCAAGAATTTTCAGTTTTTGGATTCTTCGTTCACTGTGGAGGCATGTGAGAAAAACAACATTTTTTGTTCGAAAATCAACATAACGCGTGGTCAATAATTGATATACCAATCATCATTTGGTGGGTGAAGTGCTCCTTTAATTGCTGCTTTGATTATGTAACCTCAACGTGCCCAGACGCACATCCATTCAGTTTTGTTTATTCAGAGCACTAAATATCCCCTGTGGATGCTCCATGTGCTTCCAGATGCAGCCCCAGCTGCTGCCCAAGGCTCTGACAATGCAGTGGTTGATGTCGGCCTCCGGCTCCTACAGCCGCGCCTCTCGCCAGCTGGCGTCAGACATCCAGAACAGTGACCTGGAGGACATTGAGATGTGCCGTGTCATCAATGACCGCATAATGACGGTAAGACCAAGACTAGATAAGTGCAATAACAAAATTATTGCTGTATATTCTGTGGTTATGCACCCATGTTCAACCCTTAATGTGCCTCAAGTGTGAGGTATGAGATATAAATAATCCGAGTTGTATGTACTTTACTGTTCTGCACTCTTGCTGCTGGCAGGAAGTAATGTGTTCATGTAGGACAGTCATTGCTCATAGTAAGACAAGGTTGGAACAGAGGTTCTGGGGGTTTTGTTTTCACTGGTTTGAAGTTGATGGGGCAGTTGGGAAAAAGTGATGTCACCTACTTCCTCACACTTAACCAGAATCCGAAAATATGATTACGTTAATGAAGTTGGTTGCTTATTTTGCCAGGTCACTAGAGGTCAGTCAAACCTGATCGAACCTCACGTACACAGTCCTGATGAAGCAGATCAGCGTCATCATCAGCTTTAGAATGTTTAACTAAAAATCTGTTTTCACGATCTTTAATGTTGATTGTCGCTTTTATAGTCATCCATATTTATAGTGCAGAGAAATTCTTAAAGGGACAGTTCACCCAAAAATACATATATTTCCTCTTACCTGTAGTGCTATTTATCAGTCTAGCTTTGAGGTGAGTTGCAAAGTGTTGGAGATATTAGTCACAGAGATGTCTGCCTTCTCTTGAATTAATATATATATCTATCTATCTATCTATCTATCTATCTATCTATCTATCTATCTATCTATCTATCTATCTATCTATCTATCTATCTATCTATCTATCTATCGGAACTATTTTCTTTCTACTAAATTACACCCACTAACTGTATCACCACGCAAAAGGAAGCATCTGTCTACTGCTAGCTCACCTGGCACCATTGAGCTAGCTAATAGGGCTGTCCCCTAATAGTTGACCAGATATTAGTCGTCCAGAAAGGTCATTAGTCGGCAAGATGTCATCTGTCACTTAGGTGCACGAAAAAAAAAAACTTTAAAAAACCCATAAAGCTCTATTAGGAGCTGCGCCTTGTCAAAATAAATCAAAAACTATATGACTGGACCATGTGGGAATTTAATTTGAAAGGACAGACACAGGAAGTGATAGGATCTATGTGTTATCTTGAGTAACTATAACTTTTTTTTTTTAGACTAGATATAATTAATGATGAACAATGACTTTTAGAAACCATCGTGGTCTTCCTTCTGTCCATCATCTCATTTTCCTGCTCTTGTTTCTGTAGGTGGAAAGGAACTTCCTGTCCCCCTACGTGTCTCCCAGAGAGAGTCCTTTCCGCCACATCCTGCTGGGCTCCGGACCTCCCACTCTCAAGGCCCTGTCCAACCACCTTGAAGCTCTCAGGACCGACCACCCTGACGCAGACGCCGACCTGTTCCGTAACCAGTTTGCCCTGGCGACCTGGACCATTCAGGGCTGTGCCAACTCGCTGGCAGGGGACATCTGGGCTATGGATAATGCAATCTAAAAAAAGTAGTTTCCCCCCAGTCTCCTCTGTTAATAATTTGACCCTCTTATTACAACTGACAGTCGGCTGTGATCATTAACAGTCACAGATGCACAGCTTTTTAAATTTAAGATGAGGAAATGATCAAAGTGGAGCCGTTACTAAATGAGAATCACCTCTGTTCCATAATTTCAACACTCGAGTGATGAGCTCATTTTATTTCCATGAAGCCAAACATTAATGATAAAAATGTACTTAAGCCTTACGCCTTAACAAAAAAGTTTAGAGGGTCATTTTCTTTTCTTTTCTTCACTTTAGAAAGAAAAATACTTCAATAATTGCCACATTCTGAATACTTTGGTGCTACTAACGTCTACCTTCACATCGCCACGTCATGTGGCAGCACTTCTTGAATTGGTGTTACCCAACGAATGAGTTGAATGTAGTGACATTGAGGCTTTTTCAGCACAGTATCAGGTCATTAATACAGGAGAGGCTGTGTTCTCCGGCTCAGAGATGAATGAAATTCAAAAGGCCAGTAAGACATTATAAGCTAACGTCCACCTGTTTACCATAATTAATACAAATCTAAACTGCTGATATTAAACCCACTGGTGCTGCCAAATCCTTGTGTTCACATCTGAGCTGGTTTCTGTTGGTAGCTCTAATTTCATACTGTGCCGAAATCTACTACTCGACTTATCATCGGAGATTCACAAGTTGCTGAAAAGGACCGCAGATTAATTAACAATAACACAGCAGCAGTGTTTTTCACCGAACACAACTAGGAGTAGATTTTGGACAATCAGCTGATGTTACTTGGCACCGTTTTACACCTGTGCTGCATTCATCTTTTAAAAGAGTTCTTCACCTTCAAAATGAACTTTTGTGTATCAGTTACTCACCATGTCACCTTGAGTTCGTGAAGAAAACTTTGATTTTCTTGATTGCCTCCACAGGGAACGAAGAATCCAAAAAGGCGAATATTCTTCATGAATTAAAGTTAAAAGGGGCGGCGTTTAACAACAGCAAAATTTTATCAAAACATCTGTTTACAAACAACTCTTGTAGTATAATCCAAGTCTCATTAATCCAGTCATATGCTCAGTACTTCCCAAACACATGCACTTTTGTTAAAACTAAGACTGTCGAAATACTGGTCCATGGTGCCCTTTGACCTGGTGTGTCATTGAGGCCACAGTGGCTTTTTCCTATGACGGAGGCAGACGAGGTGACGCTGCTTGGACCCGTGAATGGAACATTTACATTAAAAAAAATGCCCAAATGGAACAGTTGATAGGAGCACTGTTCTCTGCAGTTTCTGGAGTAAGGAATATCGTACCACCCGAGCACTTAAAGTCTGAAATATCACCTCAACACAAAGCATTTAGCAGTGAACCAGGAGGTCCAAGCTAGCACAGCCTATGATGTTAGCGCTAGCAGCCAGCCTCGTCAAGCCACACTCAGCCAGGCGTTCAGACACAAGCTGAGTGTGACTGCCTGTGACCGACTAACTCACTCCGTTGCAAAATGGACTGCAGGCCTGTTTCTGTGTTAGAGGACAATCACAAAGTTTGATACGATTTTGATCTGCGATCGATTTGAGATGAATATCTTCATTGTCTCTTTCTGGGCTGCTCTTCATTGTCTGCCTGGCGCTATGCCGTTAGCACTGTTTGAATGTTTAGGAAGATGTGCTAGAGGCAGGGTACACCCTGGGCAGGTCACCAGACTATCACAGGGCTGACACATAGAGACAGACAACTATTCACACTCACATTCACACCTACGGACAGTTTAGAGTCACCAATTAACCTGCATGCAACCTAACGTGGTGAGTAACTGATATACAAAGAGTCATTTTGTGGGTGAAATATTGCTCTAAAAGTCCTAACTTTAAAAAAAGAAATCTGAATTTGATTACCTCAATCGGCCGCCTCCTGACATTAATTCTCTGTAGGCCTTTCAAAAAACAGAGGGAGAAGGTCTCCAACCATGTGGCACTGAACAAACCGTACGTCTATTTATTGTGTTATTTATTTATCAGTGGCAGGGTTCACTATAAATAGTTTTTTTTATTGCCTTTTTATAAGAAAAAAAAATAATAGTGTATAATTATCGGGAGCAGTGCCTTCCATAATTATGACAGTTATACTGTCGAAATGACAAAAGCAGCATCTGCTAACAGAAGCGTACGTGTCGACCGACGGCCGGTACTGAGCACTGAACGATCACTGCACAACTCTGAGGTCATTTTTTTAATAACTGACACTGGTTTGGTCTTTAAGACAAGATCAGCTCACATATCACACCTTGGAAAGTATTACCGGGTGTCAGTAGCGGTCCCTTGGTACACGTACGCCTCTCATCCTGACAGCATTATCGGGAGCAGTGTCTTCCATAATGTGAAGAAAAAGAAGAAGGTAGTTTTTGCCTACCAGTGTGCGTTCGTATCGGAGGCAGTGCCCTCCATATTTCACTGTAGGAGTGGATGTTTTTATTATCGGGAACAGTGTTTCCCATAATGTCTGTATATACAGTACATTGCTACATGTTCTCTGCATCTTTAGATCACTTTCCATGCTTGTGTAGTTTCCTGCGAGGAAAAGTTTTAACATCAGCTCTTATGAAAGCATCTCCCGTCCGTCTCATTAGCGAGGTGAAGAGGCCGTCTTTGCTTTGTCTGGGTTTCCTTTGTGAGCTCATTTTAATCAAACGCTGATAATGTGTTGTCTTTTCTTTGGGCTTCATGATTTGGAGGGTCTTTGCTTTAAAGAAAGAAAATGTTACAGACATGTTGGGACCACTGGTTACAGCGGCGTGGTCCATACTTCCAGAGAAGATCACACTCTGCAAATTTGTGTTTTGAAAGTTCTTCCTGCTGTTTTGATGTGTTTATTCATTCAGAGATTTTTCCTTGTGCCTTTTTGTTTCACGACTGCATTTTAGAGCTGAGTTTCTACAGTACAGTACTTACAGAAGTTTTGGAGGATGTGTATTTGGCTTGTTTAGTTTAGTTTTGACATTTCTGTATTTTTCCCCCCTGTTGCTGGCTAGAATCAAGTTACTGGTTTAAAGGCCTGTTATGCTACAGCAGCTTTAGATAAAGTATGAAAATTTGTGAAATAGAAAGTAAAAATCAATGTAAATGGGATTTAAAAATTACATATTGAATGTTACAGTCCTTTAGCTAATCTGCTAAATCTGGTCACTCATATTTAGTTTTTTATTTTATTGTATGAAAACCACCATGTCTCAGCAGAAAACCCTGAATCAGTAACAATTTTAAAATGATGTGTTAACCATTCCTACATTCATGGTTTGAGTGATTAAACTGATGTGCTGGGATATAATGAGGTATGTTCTACATGCACACATAAGAGTTGATCTACAGTATTGGTTCATGTTTGACAATGACAACATGGATAAAGATATTTGGAAATTGTTAAAATAACAATCCTTTTTTTTTTCTGTATACAGATTTGCTTAGCTTCACTTTTTTGTTGCTGCAATAAACGATCACATCACAACTGTCGAGTCATGGTTTGATTATTCCTCTAAATTATCTATCTGCTATCAGTTGTTCCTTTTTAATTTTCTTTTAGAGTTACATAAAGCATTAAAGGGACAGTTCACCCCAAATCAAAATACATATTTTTCCTCTTACCTGTAGTGCTGTTATCAGTCTAGATTATTTTAGTGTGAGTTGCTGAGTGTTGCAGATATCAGCCATAACATTGTCTGCCTTCTCTCCAGTATAATGGAACTAGATGGCACTCAGCTTGTGGTGCTCAAAGTGCCAAAAAATCTATTTGAAAAACTCAACATCAATGTCTCTTTCCAGAAATCATGACCTGGTTACTCAAGATAATCCACAGACCTTGTTGTGAGCAGTTTCATGTAGGAACTATTTTCTTTTTACAAAACTACATCCTCTGGCATATGTCCATAGACCTTCAGCTCCGTTGAGTTACGCCAGTCCAGTGTTTCAACGTCCAGGTCAATAAGACCATGCTTGCCATTCGGTGGCTGGTGTTTGGGCAGCTGGTCATTATGTGTTCCACAGTTTGTAGAGGATCCTGCATTCGTAGTTGGCACTGTCCACAAGACCCCGTTTTTGCATTGCTGCCCCGGCGCGTCCTATGCCTGTGCTTAGGTGATTGACGGTTGTCCATTGCTTTCGGGTCAAGTGCTGGCGAGGCACATCTGTGGGGTCTTCAATGTAGTGGTGGAGCCTGATGGTTCTGCTGACTTTCACTGGTCCCTCCATCTTGCCTTGACCCAGGCAATCTTCAGGGTGTCAGATGGTGTTGTATGGAGCAGTTCTTGGGCATGTGTGGCAAAGGGGTGCCGGGACTTGAGACACAAGCACTGTGGTGTCTCCAAAGCGATCTTGTGGAAGAGGTGGGATGAACTTGTCTGTGCATATCGAGCGAGGGCCAGCGTGGCTACTTCTCGTCTGACCTCTGTTCCTCATCCTTGAGGAGTTTGTCCATCTGTGCTGCCCTTCCCTCCTCACTAAGTGCGGTCTGAGTCACAACTTTCAGCTTCTCTTCCAGCGCCACATTGAAGGCCTTGGCCTTTATGAATCTACAACATACAGACAGAGTTTGAGTAGTAGAAGAAGTGTGCTCTCGCTTGTGTCAGCTTGAGATGTAAACATTAATGGTGTCTTCTTCGGCTGAGCTGTAATGTTAGCTAGCTTAGTGGTGCTAGATGAGCTAGCAGTTGATGCACACTTCCTTCTGCGGTGTGATACAGTTGACAGGTGTAATTTGGTAGAAAGAAAATAGTTCGTACATGAAACTGCTCACAACAAGGTCTGTGGATTATCTTGAGTAACCAGGTCATGATTTCTGTAAAGAGACATTGATGTTGAGTTTTAAAAATGTATTTTTTGGGCACTTTGAGCACCACAAGCTGAGTGCCATCTAGTTCTGTTATACTGGAGAGAAGGCAGACGTCTCTACGGCTGATATCTCCAACACTCAGCAACTCACACCAAAACAATCTAGACTGATAAATAGCACTACAGGTAAGAGGATAAATATATATTTTTGATTTTGGGGTGAACTGTCCCTTTAAGATGTGTCCGTACAACATGATAATGTGTAATCACAAATAGTTTGGAAGCCAGTCATGGTCCAATATGTAACTTCGACAAGTGTGATGTGGAAACATGAAGCCTCCAGTGCACATATTAAACTCTGAGATTGGACTTTTCAGTGAAGGAGGGACATCTTGTATGCATCAGTTAACCTTCTGAAATGAAGAATGTTAGCATGTGCTTACATTATGTATTTTTGAGAGAATGAGAAAGAAGTAGAAGACGTCATTTCAAGAATTCTTAACTCGTAAGTTATTGTTCAAAGCAGAGCAAGGTCTTATATTTTTCTTGTTTCATTGGTGATTCCCGTCCAACCAGTGAAGACCCTTTTACTGAAGGACCTGACAGGCACAACCCAGAATAAACAGCTGTAGTGACAATGTTTGACCAGATGATGGAGACAAAGTAAACCATATATTCTTATTCAACTATTTCAAACTGGTACACCACCTTTAGTGTTGTTATTGGTGAAGTGAATAGTCCAAGTGAAGGGTCCAAACATTTTGTAGGAAGAATTATTTACCATTGACTCCCATCACTTGTTGCACTTCAGCTTGAATGAAAGAAACCCTTAATAACTTTACAAATTCTGTCTGTTTTGAAGCCAAGTTTTTACTGCCTGTGAGTGAAACAGCAGCCATGATTTAAAATCATATGTCTAAAAACATTTGAAAAACCAAAGCACTAAACTTGTTTGTTGTGGAGAGTTGCAGCCACACAGTGGAGCAATATTGCAAAATTGTGTCATGTTCCTTTAAGAGTGGGCTGACAGCCTGAATGTGGACTAGAGATAACAGAAACACGAAGAGCTCTCACTCGGTGCAGAAAATGTTATCACAAAGAGTGGAGCAAGAAATGCAAAACAAAGTCTTAGATCAAATGAAATGAGAAAAGACAGGAACTAAAAATGGAACAAAGGGAAATGTGTAAATGTTCCCAGCTGTCACCAGCCAACAACAGGGCTAAGACAGATTAACAAAGCCTGTCACTGCTATGAGTAGGACCTAGAACAGCGAGCACATGTACATGAACACAGAAGCAACATCCAAACTCTACAGAGAAATCTTCTTGTAGTGTCAAAGGAAATATGTAAGGACAACGTGCAACAAAGCTGCATTAGCTTTAGTTTAAACTAAACCTGGTTTCCTGACAGGAGGCTGCAAGGATATTAACTGGTGGTAAAAAGTGTGAGCTCATCACCCTTAGTACGAACGTCTCTTCTTGGCTCCTAGTGCTGCTTTCAAGGCTCTTAATGATCAAGTCCCATCTTATATCACAGATCATTTTCAATGACACTCAGGCCCCACAAAGTGTGTCATCAAAAGAGCCATTTGGACCAAAAATCATAAAGTGTAGTGCAATAAAATATAGAAAACAAGGATGTTTACTAAACATGTTTATTCATTAGAATTTCCAGTGGGAAAATATCACAAAATAAAAAGGTGAATTTTAACAAAACTATACATTAAAGGGACAGCTCCCTCTCACCTGAAGTGGACGCCATTAATGTTTACATGTCACGCTGACATGAGCCTCTTGTCCATGAGTAGATGCACGCTTCCTTCTGCACAGTGATATAGTTGGTGAGTGTATGTTGTAGTAACTGCTAGCTCACTTAGCAACACTGAGCTAGCTAACGTTACAGCTTATCTGAGGACGACAGCATTATTTACATATTGTGCTGTCACAAGCACGAGCCTCTCGCTCGTCCGTGAGTAGATGCACGCTTCCCTCTGCGCGGTGATACGGTTGGCGGGTGTAGTTTGATAGAAAGAAAATAGTTCCTATATGAAACAGCTCACAACAAGGTCTGTGGATTATCTCGAGTAACCAGGTCATGATTTCTGGAAAGAGACATTGATGTTGAGTTTTTCAAATGTATTTTTTTGGCGCTTTGCGCACCACAAGCTGAGTGCCATCTAGTTCCATTATATTTGAGAGAAGGCAGACATCTCTATGGCTGATATCTCCAACACCCTGCAACTCACAGCAAAACAATCTAGACTGATAAATAGAACTACAGGTAAGAGGGAAAATATGTATTTTTTTTATTTGGGGTTGAACTATCCCTTTAAAGCTCAGGGATCAAGCCACCCAAAAGAGAAAGAGGTTTCATTAACTAACCAAAGTCTCTGTGAGTGTAGTGATCCATCTTGAGATACACAGACGATCTTTGTGTTGTACAAAGACAGCAAAGAAGTGACGCCAGCAGCCTGAGCTCAGACCCGGGCTGTGTTTTCGGACAGGGCTGTAGTGTCAGTGAACCATTCAGCAGCGACTGCTGCAAACTTCACCCAGCCTCCTCCACTCCACGGCCCAGGCCCTGTACAGACTCGCAGATGTCGGGACTTGTGGACTTGTAGCCGGTTTGTTGGAGTGCCAGGACACACCGGAACAGGAGGTGACAGCAAGTGACAGGAGCTGAGATTGACAGGTAGGCGCACTCACTGGGAGGCAAACACAACCAGAGCTTCATTAATCATTTCCGTCGTAAAGTGTGAACTATGCAACATTAAGACAGGACAGAGGATGCTGCTTTGGGATTTGACCACTTGTCAGAGTCTTGTAGTGTCCGCAGACACGCTGTTGGTTTGTTTGCAGTGTTTGCGGGGAAACTTTGCCTCGTGAGCCACAAAACTTTTCTTTCTTTGACACAATGCCGCGAGACAACTTTTATGGCTCCATGCTGACACTGTGCTGATGACACTGAAAGAGTTAATAACAGGAGGAAACGAAAAAGGAAAGGTTAATTAAAATGTAATGATGATGAAATTGCTTAAATGAAACAGGAAAAAAGTTTTAGTGGTTCTTTGTCAGACTTAGGAATTGTCTCTTAAATAAAAAATTTAAAAAAATAAAATGATGGTGATGATGAAGATGAAGATAATAATAATAATAATGATAATAATTATTATAGAAATAATAAAAAATAATTAGGATAATGATAATAATATTAAGATGCACTGGTTAGGAATTGTCTCTTAAATAAATAAATAAAATAAAATAAGATAAAATGATGGTGATGATGATGATGATGATGATGAAGATAATAATAATAATAATGATAATAATTATAGAAATAATAAAAAATGATTATAATAATGATAATAATATTAAGATGCACTGGTTAGGAATTGTCTCTTAAATAAATAAATAAAATAAAATAAGATAAAATGATGGTGATGATAATGATGATGATAATAATAATAAGATGCACTGGTTGTCTGTCTTAAATAGATTTTTAAAAATGAGTGCAGGCAATGCACCAAACACAAACACTATGATGATAAAAATTGCTGAAATGAAACATTTGAAAATTTATAAACAGATGAATAAATAAAATGGTAATAATGATAATAATAAACTTCTAACTAAGAAATTATTACAACCAAAAAATCAAAAAGAAGAATATCAGAGAAGCCAGTGAACCCTTTATTTAACTATTTATAAATGCATATAAATCAGATACTAACAGAGGCGTCATCTCCCGACTCTGTAAATCTCCCCACAGTCTAAAAGTTTATTCAACAAAATATATAAAGGTCAGATGGAAAAAGGAAGGAGACCTGTCAATAACAAATGAATAATGGCAACATATCTGTGTATTTCAATGGAGAAGCACTAAATCTAATGCATGGAAAGAGGTTTTTTAAACACTTATAGAGATTTTTCATTAACGTACAAAACATTAACATAGGTTGTCATCTCAAGTTGCAGTTATGTGAAAAAAAGGGATACTGGAGACTAACAACAACCAAAACAAAGAGACCAAGTGGAGGAAAAACAAACAAACAAAAAACAAACAAACAAAAAGGCATAATATTAGAGTTGTGTGCCTTGAAAATGGTGGCGTTTAGTTTAAAATGATTTGTCCCAGTGGATTTTAACAGTCAGCCATTTACATGCCTGACTCACACACCTGTACCTTCAAACCAAATGGTAAAAACAGCCTGTATACATGTCTTTATACAAGCCATGGAGGAGAAGAGGTGTAGCCTGTGGTGACAGAGAGATTTTAAATTGAAATGACATTGCTGCTTCACCACATCCTCTTGTTAAGTTTTAAGTTTTATTTGAATTCTATTTTATTTATAAAGCCCAATATCACAAATCACAGTTTGCCTCAGAGGGCTTTATAGCATGCGACATCCCTCTGTCCTTAGGACCCTCACAGCGGATAAGGGAAAACATCCCAAAAAAAAATTTACACAGGGGAAAAAAATGGTAGAAACTTCAGGAAGAGCAACTGGGATCCCTCTTGAAATAGATGTAGTGTGTACATAGCAGATCAACATAATAAATGTGCAGTGATCCATATGACAAAATTATATATTAAGAGAGGGAGAGACAGACAACCCTCACGTAATCCAGCTCAACCAAATTATAGCTAAAGAAAAAGAAAACTACATCATCTATTGGACATCTACCACAAAAATCCAAATATACTTCAATGCTATTTGGCCCTAAAGAGACAGTACAAAATGACAAACTATCTGACCACTGTGACAGATCAGACACTAAGAAAGACTGACTGACTATGTAGTGATCACATCCTGGACATAGAGATCAGCAGACACAGGCAGACCTGAGAAGACAGGCTGTGTCAGCTCTGTCCTCAGAGACAGGTGGAGACACAGCAACATGTTCTGCTACAGTGTAGCACATATGAAGACATCACAACAAAGTTCTTTTCAAAAATTAAATACGAAATAAGATAAAATTGTTGTCAGTTGTTTTTGAATTTCCACTGTCTTAAATTGCAATTGTGCTTTAGTAACACATAAGAAATGTTATGCCAATAAAGCTTATTGAATTGAGTTGACAGAGACAGACAGAGAGGCATGGCAGTAATGACAATAGCTGCAATAACATTAATTTTAGTAATAACATAAAAAATAATGTTAATAATATATTGGCAGTTTATATGTTATATGTATAGAAGTTAAAAGTTAACCTCCTCTGCATGTAAACACAGAGGCAAGAGGACACTTTAAATCCACTCTACCTGAGTGTAAACAAAATGGACAGTGCGTTTGCCCAATCACGTTCATTGTGGGCGTCGGTGTTCAATTGTCCAATCAGATTTCTTGTTTACTTCCGGTTGCACAAAATAAGAGCCAATCGTGTGACGATTTACAGATGAAGCGCTGTTTTTAGAAATGCGGGTTACAGCTTGGCTTAATTTTTTTTATCAGCAGTGATTCTGAGAACTTTGTATAGCTTAATTATTTATTTAAAACTAATTTATGCAAGTAATGAAAAGATGAGAGGCGAAATCGAGCCGTGAGGTCGGTTAAACCGGAGTTACGCCGCGGCGCGTGCCTCAAGCTCACCGGAAACTCCGCCGGAGTTAACGGAGTGGGCTCGGATATTTCTTGCTAGCTGTTTAGCTCGTTATGACGCTGCATGGCGGGAAGGAGCCAACAGGTGAGAGGCACTACTTGTTGTAAAAGATTTAATTTGCAAACCCGAGGTGGCGCTACATGTTGTTAGCTACAATAGCTAACTACATGTAGCGCCACCTACGGTATGCTAGCTAACAACAGGTAAAATAAGGTAGCATAACGTTAACCAGAAATAGACAAGGAGACTCCAAGTAGCAAAACAGTGTGCTATAATTGATTAACATGCCCTTTTCATGAAGACATTTTTGACATGTGACTGTAAGAAAAGCACAAATTTAAATGCTAACTCTGTTTTTATATTAAATCTTTGTAGTCAGTCCAGAAAATACACAAACAAAGCTTTTGTAGCTTTCTTATCTATTGAGTAAAAAATGGTCTTAATGTACCGTTTAGTTTAAATTTTTCAAATACTAAATATAAAGGTTCAGAATAAATTTGGATTTATGAATACAGTACTTTGCTACAATGATCATGAAATTGATTAAATGTGAGTTTATTATTGTTATTGCATATACCAAACAGCACATTTTCCCAGTAAAGAGAAAACCCACAGTTATCAACAAAATACATCTTTCCAAAATTGCTAAGACATTGCCAAAACAGATTAAGCATTGTTTCTGGATACATTAAACAAAATCAACAGTTAACAAAAATGTCTTTCTCAAATCTAAGTAGATAATGGCTTGCAGGATAATATTTCTGTCTGACTGTGAAGGAAACTCCCCTTATTTTATTGGTAATAGTGTTGCAGTGGTCTGAGATTTTCACAGTATGAGAAATGCCTCAGAAGATATCACGGTTTCATGGTATCACAGTATTACAGAATTCATTAAGAATGCACAATTTTTGATTTTTTTTTTTTAACGATAACTGATATGCCAATATATAACAACTCATTGGGCTGATAAGCAATACGGATATCAATATATCCACTTTTTTTTTATTTTTTATCCTCACCTAATTTTAGTGATCATCAGGTTTCTTCCGTACTGGAGTTAAGTTCATATTATGCATGCATGCTCTTATCATGATGGCCCACCAGCTGATGGAGACATGAAATACAATACTTTTCAATGTATGTAATCATTCATTGTGCAAATTAAGAAAAAGCACGTTTGTCGATTCATTTTAAAGCCAATATCAGTCAATACCGATGACGTGCTGATATTATTGCGCATTCCTTGAAATTATATTATTGTTAGTCTGAATGACCCTTAAAGGACTGAAAATCTAAGGGTTAAATGTGGATAAACTCCATGGGGACTTTACAGGGAAAAAAATACTCAAAAACCTCAAAAAATACCATTTCCACCAATATCTGTCAAAATAACCGCAATATGACTTTTTTGTGTGTAATGCAGCTTTATAAAACTGAAGCTATTATGAAGGTATATAAAAAGTATCTCATCCAAAAAATCAAATCACACAGGATGAATAAAATACCTGCACGTGTTGGACATCAGAAAGACAAAATACGTAATTTAGCTCTATGGGGGTTTTCTTGTTTCCACTTGTTGTGCGTTATTTCCCTTTTTTCTTCTTCTTCTCTTCCTTTTTCTCTTTCTTTCTCTCTCTCCCTGACACACACACACCTGACACACCTGGTGTCAGATATGAGGCCTGAGGGCGTCAGAACAAAGTTTCTACTCCTACTCTTCAGATTAACCACCTCAGCTGGGCCTAGCCTCTCTAAATCCCACAAAACACACGCACGCACGCACGCACGCACGCACGCGCATGCGCGCACACACACACAAACACACAAACAAACTCATCCTAATAGAGAAGTTACAACAAGCAAGAGCAATCATCAGTTGCACTGAAAAACACTCTATCCTTCTCTCTGTCTTTGCCACACACACACACACACACACACACACACACACACTACCAGCTTCCTGTACTAACAGCTGTCATTATCTGTAGATCTGTGAGTAATGCTCATAGTTTTATGCTCAGCATTATGTAACCCTTTTGCCCATTACTGTTTTTATTGGTACTATTAACCTTAATGTTGCCAGTGTTTGACTATAAAATCCGACTGACCCACTGTCGTCCGACAGGGTAAAGTCCAGGTTACTCTTGTACAGTAGACCGTTGATGAATCAGGTAGTCGTTGCTGAACGCCACACAGCTCGGTGTGATTTGATTAACTGTGTGTTTTAATGTTTACAGTAAAGTATAAGAATGTCTAACTTGCATGAATTTAGCTTGGCGCAGTCAGTCGATACACATTTGAGTGTCTGACTGTAAAAAGCTTGTAGTGTGATGTAGGGGTGTTGCCATAACATATTGTGTATAATTTTTATAAATGATATGTGATATGTGATAGGAAAATATATATAAATAGGAAAAATTCATATCGTGATACTTGCAATATTTTGACTTGTTGATATATCGATGTCATACTGTTACCCACGGCAACAACAAGCATGGCTGAAAGCTAAATTATTACCGACTCCGCGGTGGTTCCAAAAAGAGGAGCAGCTTCAGTAGTGTGGAATAAACTGTGGCGTCCTGAATGTTTTATGAACAGTCCCGGACTTCTCAGACTCTTTTAGTGACTTACCGCTCAGAGGGAACTCATTCAGCGGCTCCTCTGGCAGCAGCACAGCGTCTCTTCCTCTCCTCTCTCGCCGTGCACACACAGGAGTCGGTGTCGTCAAGTGCTTTTGTCATAAACCTTTGGAAATGTAAACCTATGTGACGCTCGCAGCTCGACAAAAAACTACACGTGAATGTGTGATAGTTGTGGTATCATAACAGCCTGTCACAGGTTACAGTGTGATGATTAGAGGAGAAATGGCAGAGCATAAAGGTCCAGGTGGGAAAAAAACAACTCAATCATGTAGGATTTTACTAAAAGAAGGAAATCACCTGTTGATTTATATATATAGATCCATGGGGACACTTTTTTGTATTTGGGAGGTGTTTAAATGCCTAATTTATTTATGTTATTGAACTATTGATATTGTATACAGAATCTGAATCTCACTGTGAGTCACTGAAATGAGAGATCATTTTAGTTTTTACTGAATATTTGAAGAAAACTGTAAAACGATATCACCTATTTTGTTGCAATTCTGTGTTCTTAAATTATAAATAAAATTGTATATTTTAAACTAATTTGTTGTATCGTCAAGAGTATCCTTTTCACAAAAATACCATGAAATATTGTGATATTATTTTAGGGCCATACACCCGCCCCTAGTGCGATGAAAATTATTGGCTTTCAGTTTGACAGAATCAATATTTCACTAGTTGATGATAATAATAAACTTAAATTATAGAGAGATGAATCTCAGAGTGCTTTTAATGAAGTTTTAAAAATGACACACATTAAAACAAGGGCAAATAGACAGTAAAATTAGACAATAAAAAGACAGTAGATGGTAATATAAGTAAAAGTAAGAAACAAACACCAGTAAGTAATATAAATGAGAGAATCAGTACAGAAGAATAATGACAGTGACAGTTACAAGACAAATTAATTTGAGCTTGTAAAGGTCTTGAAAGGGACATTTAAAGCAATGGGAACTCAAACTGAAATGTTACCTCACTTGCTGATTTAATGCAGGATTTTCTGAACTACTCTTATTATTCCATGGTCTCTGTATTTGTATTTTACCACAAAACTCTGCTGGATAAGTCCGTGTTATATACATGGTACTGTTGCACACTTTGGACAATAGACAAAGACAGAAAATGATGCTAGAGGAAATGTCTGATGTGATGTTCCTGCCACCGTGTTGAAGCTTTGGTGTGGTTGAAGTGTCAGACACGCTGTTGTTGAGCTGTCTTTTAATCAGTATGATAGTGTCATGCAAAGGCTGTTATTAAACACAAGCTTCAGCACACAGGCTGCATGGCTTCACAGCACTTTTTGGGTCTGGTATTGTAGCAGGAAGCTGTATGATTTCATTAGATGTGAAAGCAAAGCTGCACTGATCTTTTTCTTAGTGGAAATACAAATAATACCACATCCATCAATACAACATGAATTTGAGTCATTTTTAATGCTGACATTATTTTTTGTTATTAACATTTTTATTTCATTTAAACATGGAAATCATTAACAAAATTACATGACATTCAAAAACAAAAACAGACTTGCAGGGAGCACAGTAAATATTCACAGACATTAGTACAGGAAAGGCAGCTAATCATTGCAGTGGTAAGCCAATCATTAGTGCAACGTGTCACTTACAAGTGTACCACATGGCATTATCAGTGTCTTTACATGATCAAATAGTTCCCTCCAGACATTCATCTGCTGAAACATTCCGTTGTTCATTAACCATATCATTTTTCCAATTTAATCTTCCCAGCATCTTTTCACACGCATCATTTGAATTATCCACATATTTAGTGAGGCGTTTGAGGTTCCTTCCAATACCGTAGAGTCATCTGAACACAAGTTATGAGGCCATATTTAATATTCTAAATACAAATTTATTAAATTCGGCACTACAGTTTTGTCGCCACTATGATGTCTGGTCTTGGTTTCTGCTATCAGGGTTGCATGCTGTTGATTATATGAAGAGTATGATTTCCTTTATCTCCTGCCCCTACCTTGACCCTTCACATTGTCACACACCCAGATATGGCTGTAACTACTTCCACTTTTCACCTGCTGTACCTTGTAAACATCTCCGCAGGTTTACTCCGTGTTTGAGGTGGACATGATCCAGTTTTCGACTGAATATGACACACTGTTGGTCTCTGGTCGTAATGGGAGTGCTCACATAAATACTGATGCTGTATCTTGTTGAGGTATTTCCAGACTTCCTGTGAAGTGCTCGTGATGTCATCTAGTCATCAGAGGGGCTTGATATTGTGCAGCCCACATGTCCTGCGAAAGTGTCCTTGAGGGGAAAATTGAACTTCCAACTTTGGACTGGATGGGAGCAGCAGCAGCAAAACCTATTTTAGCCACCTAAATAAATTCGGTGTCAGTTAAAAGTTCTACATTTCTAATATTTTCACTGCTTTACCTTGCCGTCAGATAGCTCTTTCCTACGGGGGAACTGAAGCTGTTAAATCCATCAAGAGGTGAGCAATATATCAATTATACTTGATGTTCCGCAGCTTGTTCCACATGGGATATATAAAATGACTTTATCACGAACGTTGAATATAAATTGTCACATCTTCTTTTTTAAGCTATCGGCATGAGACTTGCCTCTGCATTTCGGTCCTCCTGCTCTCTCCTTTCAACTCTACTTCTCACAGACACACAAAAAAAAGACTCACAAACATGATACGTCACACGCACTCCATCACCCATTCAGACCACTTTTTCCTGGACGATGGTGTGTGAGCAGGCGATGCGTGTAGGGCTCTAGACCGCAACTGTTTTCTCATTTTGCAACCATGGAGCACCAGTGCGACTTCAAAATATTATCAATACATGAACTTGAGAGCTGTTAGTTTGTTTTCAGCTCACAGTGAATGAATCCTCACGTTTAACAGTGCCGCTTTATGGTTTAACTTTCCCCTAACTGCTCACAACTGTTAACGGAATTTAAGTTCACAGCAAACACATCAAGCGTGAAATACTTCAGATTATAAAAGCACCAGTGGTACTGCTTTGATTTGTTTCATTATAAAAATATTTAATTTAACTCAAGTGTAACAGAACTTTTTTTTAACTTTATTTTAACAGTACTTTATTTAGTATAGGCCTGTCGCGATATGCGATAAGTCGGTTAATTGCACAATAAATTAAAAGGGAGACGATAACTTTTCTGGCCGCAATTAATTGCCATATTCATGCGTGTTTGTTTTCCTCGTCTGTCTCCACCAAAGAGACTGGACGACAAGAGCGTTCACTGCCGTGCATCGTCTGGCAGCCAGGTGAGTTTCATTAGCGTAATGAACGGAGGGAAAGCTCTTGTCATCGAGTGTCTTTGTCTCTGTGGGGGAGGAGGGGCTGGGCTACAGACACAGTGCGATCTTCGTGAGGGGGAGACGAGGCGGAGAAAAAAACAGAGTTGAGCGTAAGAGAAAGACAGGGAACTTGTTCCTAAACCAAATGCCACGGCCCCTGTGTGGGAGTGTTTTGGATTTAAACCAAATGACAGAGGGGAACCCAGTAATTTGGACGAGCCGGTATGCTGGGTTTGTTCTAAAACTATCTCAACAAAAAGAGTGAATACGAAGAACTTAACTGCACAGCTGAGAGTGAGAGACTGAGAGTCTATTTTTTTGTATTTATTTATTTATTTATTTAGATATTTTTACATGTTATTTCGGATATTTAAATGTTCTTTTTTGCAGTCCATAATATTCTTGTTAAATAAGTGTTTATTTCTCTTTTAAAGGCTGTACTTGCATCATTATGCCTTTATTATTATTATTATTATTATTATTATTATTATTATTATATAAGTTTAAAAAATGGCCTAAAAACAGCATCACTTATCGCAATAATTTCTGACGCAGTTAATCGCCCAGCAAAATTGTTATCGTGACAGGCCTAATTTAGTAGTTAAGTATTTTAGTAGTCTATTTAAGAGGTGATTTCAAAATAGAAAGATATAAATTGTGTGTTGCAAAATAGCCTAAAAATATTGCAATATGATTTATAGGTCATATTACCCATTCCTATATCTATCTATGCTCTCTTCAAAGCCAAACTCCACTGACAAAAACAGTCATTTTACCTCCAGAACACAGGAGTTGCTGGTCTACTGCTGCCTCTATCAGTTAGTTAGTGTTATTGTGTGACTTTGGTGAATCTGAACTAAACCTTTGAAACACCAGAAACTTGTAAAACCATCAGATTTACACGTTTTTAAAATGCTGAAATAGGTAATATATTCATCCTTTAGAAAAAATGGTTTGTTTTCTCTTAGTCTTCTGTTATATTTTGTAAACGACTCTGTTTTGATTGCTGCTCAAAAATCCAGCTCTGATGTTATTCCTCGCAGGATGTTCAATTAACCACTAAACTAGTAGGGTGAGGCTGACAGTCATATGACATAAATGCAGTTAAACACATTTACTGACACAATGTCAGTCATGCTCTCCTCACTAAAGACTAATTCAGTGGCAGACACACAGGCCACGGTTGTATGACTCTTACTGATGTTAACATTTACATGAAGGGTTGACAGTTGGTTTCCTGCGTGTGTTTTATGTGGGCCGTTTTATGAGCTGTGATTTATGGCTTTTTACTAATTAAACAAAAATGCTGTAAATTTGAAAGGCCTCTGCTGACTTTCAGGGTCAAGACACATGAAGCATTAGGTCCTGATCACTGTCTGTGCCTTTTTTCTGTAATCAATCTACCATTTTTTACTGTATTTAATTTTATTTCACAGTAATTAGCAGCTAGTTACTAAAATGTTCAAGCAGAGGGTACTTGCTGTAGCTCTGGTTGAGGGTGAGAGGCTGTCGGTAAAATAGTTTGTTGGGCACAGGGAAACAGATCTGTGTGGGTACATGAGACCCTAAAAAAGAGGGTGGGTTACGGTAATTACAGTATGTCACAATTTTTGAAATGAAGGAGCTGAAATCTGTACAGCCACCACTCCTGTGTTGTTGTAAGGCTGTGTGTGTCTGTCATAGTGGATGTCAAGGTGCTTCCTCCTGCATTGTAATTCCTAGTAAGGGTCTTCGAAAATGAAAGGAACCAGACATGTTCAAACACAGCCCTTTAAAGATGGTAGCATTAAAACTCTTATTACTGCCCTGAGACAGTATAATTACAGGTGATTGGACATATGAGATCTATTGAGAGGAAACTATCTGTCAGTGCTGGCTCGATGCCCAGCAAGCAGTTAGAAATACAGGAATAGTGTCAAATGAGGGCAATTCCCCAACAGGATGTGACAGTTAACAGCAGTGTTACACCACCTTCCTGCAGGAATTAAACACTCGATGACTCAGAGCAATTCAAGCTGTAGTTTATAGTGCAAGTCCAAAATGGTAATTCAGAATGACAGCCGGGGGATACGATGTCAGTGTGCAAGTTTTACAGTGCTGCAGAGAATGAACAGTAAAATGATATGAAGACTTGAAGCTGTTTTACTCATTGGAGACCATGTACAGAAATCATACATCTCTTTAAACAGAAGAAATGTACCAGATTTAGCAGTTAGCAAATTTTTATACTTTGTATTATTTTGTGAAAAAAGCTATTAAAAACTAAACAGTGAACAGCACTGTTGTCATGTTCCTTCATTATGATAACCACAAACAGTGTAGTTTATTTTGAGTCAATCATAAGCCGTCCTGGGGCTGTAAATACTCGCCAGAACACCAAATCTGTATTAATCCGCAGCTGAAAATAGTCCCCAACAAAAGCACTATTTACTCCTGTTTTCAGTTACATTTGATTTAAAAAATGACAGCATCCAGTGTCATTTAAGAAAAATCTTCTAAAAAAAATGTAACTAAACATTTGTTAACCTTTATAAAAAAAAAAAAATAAAAAAAAACTTGCCACAGAAGGGTAGGGATGTTGGAAAGTATTAAGAAGTGGTCTAGTTTTAAAGGCTGCCCCCTTAAAGCTGAAGATTCGAATCATCAGTCAGAGACCCCTCAGTCGAATGAGATTTTTTTTTTAAGTCGAGCAGTTGTGGGTTTTTGGTCAGTGAGTATACTTCTTGAGAGAGTGAGTGCTCCTCATGTTCATGCTGCTCTGCTCTCTGGTACAGGCAGCTGCAGACCCAGACCCAGGCTGAAGCTGAGTAAGACTGAGGCAGCTGTCCCGAGAGGGCAGAGGGCTGAGATAATTTGCCCAGTCAGGCTGTTAGATAATGTTAAATTCTGCCTTGTGCTTAGAAAGGATGAATTAAAAGCTCACAGCCACTTAATACAATATAGTCTCTAGCTTTTGTTGCAGATTTCTGTTCCAACGTTAGCATAGTTAGCATGCTCGAAGGGTTAACTTGGCTTGTTAACTATGTTACGTGAACATCACCGTCACCCGGAGCGTCCTGCTGAACCTCATATAAACTCTCAAACTCTGTGTGGAAAAAGAGGAATGGATAGTCAAATATTTCGTATTGAACAGTTGTTTCTGATTTGCGTGACTAAATGCAGAATCGGGTGTAGCCCTACAAATTTTGGTCTTCTCATGAAGTTTGTTGATAGTAAGACAAATACAAATTAATTGTAGCTGTTGATCTGTCACTACTAGCGACGGTAAGATTTGTTGACCAAGTTTACTTGCACCAGACATTCCAGTTTTTGCCCTTATTCTTGAAGAGACAATATGCCCACTCAGCTGTTTACATGGATGCTGAAAATGAATATTCCCCTAATATTCCTGCTTAGACGCAGCTGTGCATACTCTGATTAACGCGCCCTTATCTGTCATTTATCACTTCAAAATATGGAAAAGTTGAACGGCTTTAGCAGCTTATGCCATTTTGCTTCTTTGCATTAAAATAGGAATTTTTTGCAGTTTTCCCCCGATGGCAGACTTGTTGGACAGCCTCCCTCTTTAATTGCTTAGGTCACCTTCTTGAAATTTGCGCACATCCAAAAACCTGTTGATATGCAAGTCTTTTATAATGTTAAATGTAAGTATGTTTCTCGTATGTCACAAACTGTGGAAAAAACCCTGTTAAAACTCATGTTCAGAATATGCTGTGTACGTGTCCAAATAAAGATCCTAAAAAGTGAATAATGCTGATATATCCCACAGGTCTTAATCGGAAAATGCTAAATTTGGAATAAGGCCTAATTTGGGATATCTGAACAGAATATGCTGTTCACATGACCCTCATCAAATTCAAAATATTGTCATATTGGGAATAATAATGGGATATTAGTGTGCGTGTTAATGTAGTCATGGTGCCCATCTGATATAGTAACTAACAACTGATTAGGTGAACAAGGCTCTAATTTATCAAGTTTAAAGTTTGCAGTAATGTCTAAATATGACGAGTTGTTAGTGAAAGTCTATTGACGATGTTACACTGGTTTATTCTTCTTTTCTGTCCACTGTGTTACTCATACACACTATAGCTGTGTGAGTGTGAGACATAGCTGTAGAGAGAGTCCTGGTTTTCCTGGACTGTCTCCTCTGTTGGTGGGAGAAGATTGTGTTTCACTCCTCTCACCTCTTCATGGTGTCTCGTCTTCCTCATTGTAGCTTTGCTTTGTCCTCAGGAGAGAATAGAGTTGGCCTGGCCAACTAGTTCAGCTCTTATTACCATAGTAGCCTGATCATGGAAGTATTGTCATTCAGTGTCTATAGAAACATCATCAAAACAAGAGTTCTGTTAAGAAACTAAATCAGAAGTTAGTATATTACACATATACCATGTCAGGTTTTAATTCTATGGTTAAGTAAGTGTCATAAGTATGATGGTGTAGTAGGACCATCGCAGGTTAAAAAAAAGAGCCAGGGAGGGGGAAGTATTCAGAGAAAAAACAATTTTACAAGAAAATGTGGATATTCTGTAAGATTTAAGTGTTAAATTTCCGAGACAAAAGAAATCGCAAATTTACGCTAAAAACACTTGGATATTCTTAAAGATTAAAGTGGTAATTTTACGAGAAAAAAAATATTGGATGTTCTGTAAGATTTAAGTGGTAGATTTGAAGAAAAAAATATCACACATTTACAAGGAAAAAACCTTGGATATTCTTTGAAATTTAAGTGACAAATTTATAAGAAAAAGTAAACACAAATTTATGAGAAAACACTTGGATATTCTCAGAGAGTAAAGTGGTAATTTTATGTGTAAAAAAACTCACAAATTTACGAGGAAAAACTTGGATATTCTTTGAGATTAAAGTGGTAATTTTACGAGGAAAAAAACTTGAATGTTCTGTAAGATTTAAGTGGTAGATTTGCAAGAATCTAAAATTTACAAGGAAAAACCGTAGATATTCTTTCAAATTTAAGTGACAAATTTATAAGAAAAAGAAAGATTTAAGTGGTAAATGTACGAGAAAACACTTGTAATTTTATGTGAAAAAGTCACAAATTTAGGAGAAAAAACTTGGATATTTAACAAGATTTAAGTGGTAAATTTCAGAGAAAAAAAAAATCGCAAATTTACGCTAAAAACACTTGAATATTCTTTAAATTTAAGTAATAAGTTTATGAAAAAAAAATCACAAATTTAGGAGGAAAAACATGGATATTCTCTGAGATTAAAATGGTAATTTTACAAACAAAAAATTGGATAATTTGTAAGATTTAAGTGACAAAATTATAAGAAAAAAAAAAGGATATTCCCTGAGATCAAAGTGGTAAATTTATGGGAAAGAAAACTGGGATATTCTGTAAGATTTAAGTGGTAAATGTACGAGAAAACACTTGTAATTTTACGTGAAAAAGTCATAAATTTAGGAGAAAAAACTTGGCTATTTAATAAGATATAAGTGTTAAATTTCAGAGAAAAAAAATCGCAAATTTATGCTAAAAACACTTGAATATTCTTTAAATTTAAGTAATAAGTTTATTCGAAAAAAAATCACAAATTTAGGAGGAAAAACATGGATATTCTCTGAGATTAAAATGGTAATTTTATGTGAAAAACTCACAAATTTACGAGAAAAACTTGGATATTCAGTAAGATTTAAGTGGTAAATTTAAGGGGAAAAAACCCCCAAATCTCTGAGGAAAAACTTGGATATTCACTGGGATGATAAAGGCACAGATTTACAAGAAATAAACTCAGAAAAACAGTGTTTTATTTTTTTATTTGTTTTGTCAAGGGACCACATTGTGTCTTTACCTTGCAATGTTGGCTCAACCTCATCAGTAAATCAGGAATCCTAGCAAACGTTGAGATGTTGAGTGAACGTTGTTTGAATGCCGAATAAAGACATTGTGTTTATTTATCCATTTATCCACCACAACGTCCTCCCTTTATGGACTTTGACGCTCTTTATACTCCGTCATCTGACTTTCTGACAGAAAACCCAAAAGGCAAACTTCTGAGAAATTATTTACATTTTTGTCTTGTAAATTTACAATTTTAATCTCTGAATTTTCTCTGAATATCACACAGTATATTACAAAATGTTGTTCGTCTGAAAATGATTTACTGTATAAATGGTTAACAGACGAGTTTAAAATACAGCACAGTCTAAGACAAAGGCCATTGTCAGTGTTCAAGAGGTCCTGGTAAACTGAAGATGATGCAATTCAAAACACTTTTTTTTTGGTGAGTGGTGCCATGTTGACTTCATCAGTGGGGGGAGGCAGCATGAATGAAAGGCTTTTCTGTTGACAGTGGAGTGCATGAATCAGCAGTGACTCTGCAATGGAAAAGACAGGAGAGGCAGGCTTTCTATTCAGCCTGACCAATCCTAGTTAATTATAAGCTTATTTACAAAGACAAAGAGTCAGCAGACGGGATGACGAGCTTCATGTGCTAATATTGTTTCAGTAATGCCGTAACATGTATAGATGATCGTGTTTCATTTTGTGGTAAACTGGTATCATCATACTAAGTTTCATACAGCTGGACTGTGGGAACAAATTTAGCTTTGTTTCTGACTGAATTTGCATCATGTAAACTTGGTATGAAAATGTTGAGTGCAAGTCAGTTGCTTCCAAGATGTTAGTTGCTGACCACTGATGAGGTGCCAACAAGCAAGGCGCATGAACACCAGTGGAGCTTTGACTGGTCATGCTGTAATCAAAGAGGACAGACATGTCAGAAGTGAGCCAACATAAGAAAGGAAATACACACACTAATGTATAAAACATGTTAAGGTGTCCACAGCCATGCTAGCGGCTCAGTGAGGCCATATTTGCACACAGTGGTGCTTTGAGCTAAACGCTAACATCAGCATGCTAACATGCTCATAATGACAATATTAACATGCATGGTTAGCAGGTAATGTTAACCATGTCCACTATCTGTAATGCTAGCTTGCCTACATTTGCTAATTTGCATTAAAAACAAAATTGAATAGGAACATCATTAGTTTTTCAGGAATGAGGTCATAAACCAAAGTAATTGCATATTCGTTTTGGCCTGATACTGTAAAATGAAAATATGAAAATCAAGTTTGTAACCCTGTTAATATGTCCATGTGTTGTTCATACTACAAGATATATCATGAGCAAAATAAGCAGTTGACACCATGGCTGAGCATTCTCACCTAGAAACTGCAGTTACCAATCACAGTCCCAAAAACAGTGATCCTGACAACCAGGGTTTCATATGTCACATAGCTAAGAAACCAATGACATAACGCCATGGAGAAACAAAGGCTATCAGAGGAAAAGCCAGGCTATGTATGTGTATGTATGTAAGTTTCACATTCACTTCAACTTGTCAGAGCTGGCGATGGGGAACATGGTTTATTTAATCTTTGTAAAACGTTATTAGCATGTTAGCTGCAAAGTAGTCATACTATCTATTACCCATTAAACCATGAAAGGTTTATGAGTTTGATGAGCAAAGTCAAAGAAGAGTAGGTATGCTTGAGCTGCAGGTGAGCGACGGGAGGGATGTAACAATTTCCGCCAGTCGTGTGATGATAAAACAAAGATCCTGTTAGTCATTGTAGAAAGAATTTTTCTCAAAATAATGATTTAGTAACTCCAAATAATGAGAAACTTTCTCAAAATAATGATTTCTCGTTATTTTGAGATAAGTCATCATTTTAATAAAGTTACCCAGATTTACTGGATCTTTTTTCTTTCATCACACTGGTGTTAAATGGTTTCCACACATGCTAAATGATGGTGGAGAAGTGACGATGCTAGTGCGAGTTACATATAAGGCATTTTTTCATGGCGAAATATGATGAACAGAGATTCATTTTTAGGAGTGAAATCAGTGACGTGAGGGAAACCTTAAGGGCTCACCAAAATTGCTGCAGGTCATCCTGAGGAGAACATGAACGTCTGTACTGAATTTCATGACAGTCCCTCCAACAGCTGTCAAGACATTTTGCTTGAAACCACAAATGTGAACCTTCTGGTGGTGCAAGAGAAAAAGTCAGAGGATAATTAAAGTCATTAGGATTTATCCTCTGAGGACCACAAACAAAAATTCATCTGGCAGTTGTTGAGATATTTTGTGTACCAAAGTGGTGGACTGACTGACAGACTGATTTTAAGCATAAGTTTAATCCAGTAAATTCAGTCAGAGCATGCTCGTAAATAGACAGTAAACACTGCTCTTTTATTGACGCTGGTTGTCACTGTGGTTTTTTATTTGACCTCAGTTGGGCAATAGAGCTGTTTTTCTTGTATATTTGCAGTGTTTTAAGTGGCCTCTGTGCTTGACCGTGTTTGTGCAGTTTATTTTGGGCCTTTCTTACGCTCTCTAGTGACAGGGTGGTGTTTGTGTGTCTTTATGTGCCAGGGTGGGGGCTGCAACCACAAACTACCTTCTCCTCCCTGCCCTGCCCACTCACAGAGTTGCATAACAAAAATGTAAAATCCGCTGGGCTTGTCACCCTCTGGCATGTTACAGATTGTTGTCAATAAAAAAACATGCAGCCACTAATGTGTGACCAGCACATGTATCGATAACTGAATGACATCCCTGTGGCTGTTTGTCACTGAAATGCTGCCAGACTGTTGTGGTCATTTGTTTATGGTTCACGCCCATGAGCTTGTATGTGATTGGTGTGTGTTACTGTCCAGCGTGCTCGTGTGTCTCCGCACACAGTTATATACGAAGTCTTTCTTTTCTCACAGACAAAGGAGTCATTTGTGTTGCGTGTGCAGGGAGGAAGAATAGCTTGGTGTTTCTCCTTGTTGTGAGCTTCCCCTCTGACACTGTAGGCTCCAGTCAGCTACTTCACTAGGTGGTGGGTGGACTGTGTCCTCGTGTGTCCGTGAGAATTGCATTGATTCATTCATACTGCCCTCTCCTGCACTGGGCCCCTCAGGCATTCCTACCACAGCCCCCAGACCTGGTTGGAACAACGTCAAGTCGATTCACATCAGGCATTGGAGGTTGCTTCCGGTTGTAGCTTACTGTAAGTTATTGATTCAGCAGGCGACAGTGAAATAGAGTTTCATGTGAACTTCAGAGTTGTGCTTCGAGCTGATTATACTGTAGATTGAACCAAAAATATAGTTTCACTTTTCAGTTCTACAGTGTTAGAAAATTACTCATCTCTGTGGTTTACACAGGTGTTACCAGCAGCACTGTGTTTGGTCATGTGCAAAGTGTGAGTGGGCGGATGGTTGTTGCTCAAACCTTGGCTTCCGCTGCATCTTTACAGATGTACAGTTTCATTTTCTTTGAAAGAGAGAGGAAGAAGAACCAAACGGATGTTAAACTGACATCTAAGAATTGCTTTGAGGGAATACCCCACCCCGCAAAATTACAATTTGTACATCAGTTACTCACCCTGTGTTATGTTGAATTTGTGAAGAAGATTTTGTTTTTCTTGGACGCCTCCACAGTCTGAGAAAAAACTGAGAAAATTCTTGATGAATTGAAGTTAAAGGAGACCGTGTTTATCAACAGCAAAACTATATCAAAACCTCCATTTACAAACTCACATAACTGAATCCTCAGTACTTCCCAAACACATGCATTTTCACTAAAACCACAGTATTTAAACTGAACTGACAGTGAAACTTACCTCTGCTCTCTTCAAAGCCAGACTCCATTGACAAAAACAGTAATTTTACCTCACTGAACACAGGAGCTGCTGGTCTACCACTGCTGCAGTTAGTTAGTTTGTGTGTGTTATTGTGTTATCATTATGGGGGGGGGGGGGGTATTCCTTTAAGACAGGGGTTGGCAACCTTTAAGATCAAAAGGGCCATTTGTGGCCAAAAAAATAGATAAGCCACAAAACATATTTGAGCCTTACAATTTAAGTAACACAGCCTATTAAGTCTTAGTTAGCCTATAAAAATTACTAATAGGTTTAAATGAGCATCTATTGATATGTTTCAAGGTGGCTGCTCTTCAGGTTTTAACAAGTAGGAACTGCTGCCGTGTTTCCACAGAACAAACTGTGCTTATTATGAGTCTGTGAGTTCAAACTGAGTGTGTGTCTGCAGGGGGCCCTCCAGGGCAGTCAAGTCCTTTTCTGTTGAAACTCTGTAAACCCCTCCAGAGTCCAGGCCCTGACTCACTCTCTCATCACAGTATTAGGTCTCTGTGGGTGCACAAAGGCCCATGGGCGCTCACTTTCAGTCACCCAGGACAGGGGAGACACGGTGTTTGTAGAGGTGTTTATCTGTCTCATATCATCAGACTATAACGTGACAATTTTTGTTGTTTTTTCTTCCCTCAGGCCGGTCCTGACACATACTCCTGGGTTTGTGCTGACCAATGGATGAGGATGAAATCATGTGAGTGTGCCTCGTGGTGCCATGGACTTGTAGCTGGGCAGAATCTCACCTCAATGGACTGGGGGCCTCGTCTGCACGTGTTTGACCTTCTGTCATCAACCTGAGGGGAGTATCTGACGGTGTCAGAACAGACGCTGGACTCAGACCAGGAAAGAACAACCTGGTTTCTATGGCTCAAATATTGCAGGTAAGGAGATAATGTGCAGTGTGTCCGATACAGCAGCACTGTATCAATGCTGTCTGTTGTCTGAACTCACTGCAGCTGGGTGTGACTGTGTGCCGTGCATGTTTTTGCTGTAGTGTGCACTGTTTAAACACACACAGGTTTGGTTTGCTGTTCTGTCTCGGTGTGTGTGAGCTATGCAGACATGAGATCATGCCAAACAGTGACTGTGCTTTCCTCAGCTCATTCTGTGTCTGAATGGGAACTATTCACCTTTTGAAATGCGGGGAAGCAAATACCAAAAATGATGTCATCTTGGGTCTCACTGTTGGTTTTTAATGTGATGAAGAAAAACAGAAATTCTTCACATCTTACAAGATTTTATGGTCGTCTTGCAGATACAAATAGGAGGTGGATGTGGTTGACCACTTCCTGTTTCATCAGGCTTGTGTTTGTGTATCCAAAGGAGGATTTGTCATGTCCCAGATTTGTTTGTTTTCTATTTGCGGGACACAGTCACAGAATAACAATTCTTAGCTGATGAGGTAGAGTAGGAGGAAGTTCGAGTCACACTGGTGGCTTTTGATAGAAACCCCTCTGTTACTCGGGCACAAACAGACCCACACACAGGATGCCGGCCAGCCAGACACTCCCAAACAGGTGTCGTCTGCGAGCCTCAGTACAAAGAGAAATAATAATTGAGTGTGTGTTTGAGAGAATGAGGCAAAGTGAGAGGAACAGACTATGTGAGTGTGGAGTGTATGCATGCCTGTGAATGGTGGAACTGTGCCAGCATGCCTTTGTGTGAGTGGGTGCACTCACTGACACTTTCTATATGCTTTTGTTTTGTGAAACACCACGCGAATGACCGAATGCTGCTGCCAGGCCGCTTGTTTACTTATCAGAGGCAGGCCATCAGTGTTTAGGTCTGCAAATGGCTCTATAAGTGGAGCAGGTAGAGCGTTAAAGATGCTTATCTCACAGTACCGTTTAGGTCAGGCCTCCTTCCTCTGCCAGAGGGGATACTCTGCTCAACACGGGGCTGACGTCTGACTGAATCATTGCGTTTGTAGTTTGACCAATAAAAGATTTGTCAAATTGGAAACAGACACCTTTTCAACTCACCCTCTGGTGTCGATGCCGCTGTTGCAAAGACAACCAGAATGCTTTCCTCGGCGCCTACCAGCTACCACAGTTCTTACTACCATTTCTGCTACTGGGGAAAGTAACTGCAGTGAACTCACATTGATACTCTTTGGTAACTGGAGAAAGTTACCGATAGCAGCCAGGGAAAACAAAAGCGTTATCCTCTTCCTGTTTTGGTTGTGCAATGGTTGACACACTTCCGTTGTTTCTTAAATCGAGCCTTCATTTCCCAGGAGGTCGTACCTAGTAGCAGACAGAACTTCATAGTGGAAGTGAGGCTTATGGGGAACATATCGAATCACCAGTGGGTCATTATTGTAAAACTATTCCATTGTGCAATCACCATTTAATGCATAATGATTAGTTAAAGCGAAAAGCTTGTCAGTTTCCTCTGTAATGAAGGTGAAGAACAGTGGTGGATGAACAAGTACTGCTGCCCTCAGCTGTTACTTTAGGTTCTACATGCACTCAGAGTATTTCAATATTTTGCTACCTTATACTTCATTACATTTCAGAGAGAAATACCTTACATTTTATTCAACTACGTTTATTTAACAGCTGCACTTCCTGGTTATTTTTCAGATAAAGATGTTTACATCATGGATGTATTAAGAGACCTGGATACAGCATTGGCGGCTATGAAAGTTGCTCAGTAGTGCATTAAGCCAAAAAGCTTGATTTCCGAGGTATAAAATTCTCCAGATGGTCGGTGCTGCTTGCGCATCATTAGGCTGATAGAGGAAGTGCACTAGAGACTTATTGCGGCTGAGCACAGCCGAGCAGCAAACTTCTGCCAGCCGAGGGGCTTACTTCCAGTTTAGCGCTTTGCTAACTTGAATGGGGATGAAATAATTTAATTTTGCTGCTCTTGTAGAGATTGCAAATGTTATCAGATAGAATGGATTAAATCCTGATGGTGTTGTGACCTTCCAAAAAATGTATTCTGTGGTTTACAGCCGTCTCTTTCCTGATATAAGTCTATGGGAGAAGGTCTTTTTGTCCTCATGGCATCATGTGACGTACCCTGGAAGCTACAGCACTGCTGTGTGGCCACTACAAAAATTGGCTTCAAAGCCCGGCGCACTTCCTGGGGGCCTGGATTACATACACATTGACTAAATATAATTGATTGAATTGATTGCCAACTAATAAAATTATTTACTGTATCAAACAACTCAGCAGTGTATGAAATAGTTTATACAAAGCTTCACTTTGACCCGTTACATCACTAAAATGCTACAGAGTAGTGCTTATAGTAACAATAATCTAACTATATAGTATAACAAGTGCCATTCTGCTGCCTAATGAGTACTGTGAATCACACTTTTACAAGTATATTATTGTAATTTTCGTACGTAAAATTCTGAATGCATCATCTTGCTACTGAGATGATGTTAATCAGCTTGTTGAGTCATTCCTGTCATGGATGTTGTGTTTTTATCAATGATTCTTTTCATGAGATAGCATGCTGCACAGGAAGTGATGAGTGTTTATATGAGAAGAGAAGATAAAATCAGTGTTGTTTTGGTTTCATGTGTGCTTTGGTGAGCCACTTCAAGCCACATACAGCTCAGGCTTGTTTGATAAATGTTATCTAGAATGCAGCAGAATGCAGTCATAAATTACTGGAGCTCTGAGTTGGCACCTCTGCTTTGATTTTATTGAATTTCAACAGGCTGTTCTCATTCACTGTTTGCACTTATACCTGTGAAAAGTAATGTGCTATAAATTTTATATCGCCCACATAATAATGAGCGGTCAGGGTGTGATTATGTGATCTACGTGCTCAAGGCCCGTAATATGACGGGAGTGCAGCAGGAAGTCAGGTCACTTAGTTTAAAGTGTGACAAAGTTTGCGTAGGGTGGAAGGTCAGGGTGGATAGAGGGCTCAAACTAACACAGGACTTTGACCGAGGAGACCAGGTTCGCATCCCATGTCAGGGCTCAACAATAAGGATTGCCCGATTGCCCGGGGCAAGTAAAACTCACGGTCGGGCATGTAAACTAACAACTCACTTGCCCGATCGGGCAAGTTGCTAAAAATAGTAAAAGTTAATAACTAATTGATAAAATAAATGTATTTTAAAACGTGCTCTTCTGCTCTGAATCGCGCACGGCGGAGTTCCGCCACACACACAGGTGAGCACGCTAGAGCGGCTCGGGCCGCATTTTCCTGACCAAACCTGACCCCAAGCCCGGTGCAGTTTGTCAGCTGACAAAGTTATTGTTATGGACACTGTGTAAATAACAAACAGACTGCTGTTACGCACAGACAAACAGCTGCTCGCACAGCAGCTCTCAGCACGGCACTCATGCTGAACTTGTGTTGCGTTCAGGCGTTGTCACGTAAATAACAACTTCCAACACTTAAATAGGTCATAGCACAAAACAGCAGCATGTCATGTGACTTTTTACTTTAATTATATTCAATACAATTGTATGTTCCTAAATCTTGAGACACCTCATATGTAAGCTAGACAGACATTTCACCTGCTCATTACTGTGCACACATGTACTGTATATACTTAGTCCTAAAGAGCCCTTCTGGTGCCAGTAGATACACAGAAACATCCCAGCAGGCTGTGCTTTGCAAGCATACAAAAAAGTTTCACGCATGTGAAAATTATTTTTCATGCGTGTGCTTCACCTCCGCTGCTACAACTCCATCCTAAGGGAAACACTGCTGTGTGCGTTTTGTGCAACAGGTGGATGTGGTAGTCTACTTAGACTTAGACTTAGATTTGCTTTATTGTCATTCAACAAATACACCATCGGTGCACATATTAAACGAGATTTCGTTACTTTGGCTCCTGAGTAGACGTATAAATTATGTAACATACAATAAAAGAAATTATAAAACACTGGTATGACTTAAAATAAGGGGGGGCTGTTACAGTCCATAGATGAGTGTTTATTTATTGTATGTGAGTGTTCAATAGTCTTACAGCCAGGGGAAAGAAACTGTCTCTGAATCTGGACGTCCTGCTACGGATGCTGCAGAACCTCCTGCCAGAGGTCAGCATGGAGAACAGTCCATGGTGGGGGTGGGTAGGGTCAGAGGAGATGCGTTGGGCTCTGGTCAGGCAGCGCTTATGCCCAATGTCCCGGATAGAGGGGAGCGGGAGCCCGATGATTTTCTCCGCTGTCCTCACCACTCTCTGCAGAGACTTCCAGTCAGAGGCCTTACAAGCCCCAAACCAGACAGAGATGCAGCTGGTCAGCAGACTCTCGATGGTGCCTCTATAGAATGTAGTCAGGATGGGAGGGGGGAGGGAGGCTCTCCTCATCCGTCGCAGGAAGTGCAATCGCTGCTGTGCCTTTTTCGCCAGGGAAGTGGTGTTGAGGGACCAGGTTAGTTTGTTGGTGATTTGCACTCCCAGGAACTTTGTGCTACTGACGACCTCCACCGCAGTGTCGTTGATGAGGAGTGGTGTATGACTGGGCCGCGATTTCCTCAAGTCAACAATGATCTCCTTTGTCTTGTCAACATTGAGGATCAGGTTGTTGACTTTACACCAGTTCACCAGGTGTTTCACCTCGTCCCTGTAGGCCAGTTCGTTGTCCCCCTGGATGAGGCCCACAACGGTTGTGTCCTGTGTGTGTACTGGTAGAGTAGAGAGAGAGCTAAGTAGTGTTGAAGTAGAGTAGAGCAGGGCAGAGAGATGGAAGCAAAATATATTAAACCCGGTGTTAATACAGCAGAACTGGAGAGGGGGGTGAAAAATAAATAGAGGTGGGCATGGCTCAAGTAGGGCGCAAAATTATAGACGGAGAACGATTGACAAATTTTTCACTTTAAGCCCTGACATTGTCATTTTTGTGTAGGAATTAAGCTACAATACATGACATATGTTGTTTTAATTAATAAATACAGTGTGAATAAAGATTACATAACATAAAAATAACTGCAGTCTTTGTTATTTGATAGCCGCTTAAATTAAACAATTCTTATAGGGCAAGTAAAAACTGACTTCGGGCAAGTAGATCTCTGACCTACTTGCCTGACCGGGCAAGTGAAAAAAAACCTTAGCGTTGAACCCTGCATGTGAAACCAAATTGAGTTATTGTTAGGCTTGTGTGATATCTATTTTTTTATATCTTTATACCCTCCTGACATTTCACCGGGGTCCACAGGGTTTATGTAGTTTTAGCTGGGAGATGTGTTTGAGAAGAGAGTTCGCTACGCATCACAAGCTCAAATTTCTGTGACATGTCTTATTAAACAGGAAAATACACAAAAGTGTTACCTCTGAATTTAAGTTTCTCTCTGTCACTGAGCTAAGACTAACTTATTTGCTTTGTTAACTCGTAAAGTTCACTTCATTCAAATTTAACAGAAACAAAATAAAACTCACCAAACCTGTCTGGGTTGCTTGTTTTTCCCAGCTGTCTCCCTCTCTGCCTTTGCTGGCCCATTTTTCATTCGTCCTGTAACGTTATCACACCATTCTCAGCTTGGCTGCCTGTTCCACCAGTAGAGACTGACCTCTGGTGGTGTTTGCTGTGCACTACATCGCCTCGATACAGCATCTCCATGTCAGTTCAATAGAAAGAGGAGCAACTGTATTTTGAACGGTTTTGAAAATCATAGCTTTAGGATTTCTAAATACTTTGGTTAAGTGTATTTCCGTGATTCCACCCATAGTCTAGTTGAGTTATTATGTTACGTGTGTGTGTAACATTTCGTTGTCACATCGCCCAACCATGATTCTTTTCCTAAACCTAACCTGCAGGGGCAATAATTTGTAAAATCATACGAACCAGAACTTTTCATAAGATATCATACAAACATGAGGATGTGTTGCCATAACATGGCTGCGTACTTTGCTGGGCTTGAACTCAGAAGAACAAATTTACCCCCATTAATCATTAAGTGTTTTCAGGCAGTCTAAAGAGGAAAATTTAACTCCATAATTCCAGACATTCAGTCATTTGTCAATAAGCAGCTGAAATAGTGACTTCCAGCCAGAGAGGAGAGCTTTGGGAACAAAAATGTACTTAGTAGTAAAGTTAAATTGCTCTAAGTCTAAAAAAGGTGTGTTCACAGGTGTTAGTGCCTTTTTTTGTGCACAGATGTCTTGAATAAATAGATGATTTTTGCGTTGATGTCAGCCTGTGGACATTTTTGTGACTCTCTAGCCCCGTTACATTGGTTTGCGGGTATCTCCTTTGCTGTCCCTCCTTGTTTGTCTACCGTACCGATGCACCCAAGACAAACCTTTTTGTTGCCCCAAGTAGGCGCAGTAGACTTTGCAGTAAAGTCAAGTTGACGTTGAAGAGGTGTCCTGTACGGTTTACTAATTTACCATTCATACTGGAAGTTGTCTGCCCACGATTCAGTTCCTGGAAATCTACACAACTGGTAAAACAGTACAGAGACTTTTAGGTTCACTGTCTGTTATATGACCCAACGTGTCCCTGCATTTGTCAAAGATCATTACGGAGTGTGATGCTACACAAATGAATCTGCACTTTGACTTATTACTCTGGATTTGAATGGAAAAGGGTAGACAGTGAAGTATGAGGATGGAGGCCAAGGGACTGAAAGAGAAAGCAGAGAGGAAGCTCCCAGAATAGCAGCAGCGAGCAGTGAGTGTGCTTTTTGTGGAGAGTGTCTCTGAATGCTTGGAGGGCCTCGGGGGCCCAGACTGACAGAGGAGAAGTCAGAGGAAAGGGAGCCTCTGGGAGTTAACGTGTGTGAGTGTGTGTGTGGGTGTGAGAGAGAGAGAGGACAGTGTTATTTTAACCCTGAACTTACATCCGGCTGTCACACCATACCCACGCCTCCACCCCCTGCTGCTCCAGTCTGCTGACTCCTCAATCAATCTACCTGGCGACCAGTTGTCACATGCCTCACTGTCGATCTCACTCCTTCTCTAGCTTCCCTCTCTTTTCACCTATAGCTGTTTCTGTGCTCTGTTATCCTTTCTCTTTTTTCAATCCCTCCATACAGACTCACAGGTTTTACATTACCAGCCCCCCTGAGGACTGGCGTGCTGTCTGTCGCTTCCTGGTGTATTGTATGTTAGCCTTGTTGTCAACGCATCAGATTTCCTGATTAAGTGACCCTGTAATAGATCACCTTGTGACACTGGCAACTTACAGACAGAGGCTAGAGGACTAGTGCTTCACAAAGTTTTAAATTCTAGCCCTGCTTTTACATCTGACACATAAACCTCAGATTACTGACCATTCTTTATGTACAGTAGTCTTGTAGGCACAATCTGGCAGAGACTGTGTATTACCAACATCTTTACACTTGTTTAGCAAGCCTAACACTAGGGATCAGAATCGGCCAACATGCCTTTTCCTATTTTGCACAATGAATATATATTACATGCATTTTAAAGTATTGTATTTCATGTCTCCAAGAGTATGCATGCATAATATTATGTTAATTTCACTTCAGAAGACACTTCATGATTACTAAAAGTAGGAGGGGAAAAAAGTGAATATATTGATACCAGTATTGGTTGTCGGTCAAATGAGTTGTTACATATTGGCATCTCTCTCTCTTGTGTAGCGCCTGTCTAGTCTTCCAACCACTCAAAGTGCTTTTTTTTTTACCCTACAACTCACTCACACCCACTCACATACAGGTGGCCAAGGCTTCTGTACAAGGTGGCACTTGTTTCTCAGTTATTAACTCACTCATACACTGATGGAGCAGCCATCTGGAGCAATTTGGGGTTCAGTATCTTGCCCGAGGATACTTCCAAATGTAGACTAGAGGAGCCAGGGATCGAACCGCTGATTTCCCGATTAGTAGACGACCCGCTCTACCTTCTAAACCACAGAACACACTGTCTTGAACGCTTTAAAATTGTGTCATGTGACAATCAGTTATTTACACGCCTGCCAATGATTATTTACTTGATTTAGTATTGTTAATTTTCTTGTGATCAGCTTGTCTCAGCATCGTCTTCTGTCTAACCATACAACTGTGTAACCTCATCACTCCTTGTAGCCTATTTTTCAGTTTTTATATAGCCATATGATGTAGGTAGCCTAATGTTGTTTCTCTTCAAAAGAATAAAAATGACTGATCATAACATAACATACCATCATGAATGATGAGTGGCCCACAAGTTCAGGGTTCACACACAGTTTACGACAGCGCAGCACAGTCACATTTCTGGGTTACAGGCTGAGTTTGCTTGATAATGTTGAGAAACGCTCGCTGGGATGGAGACAGATCGGTCTCACTGATAGCTCCTGTTTATCAAGGTTGTCTGAGGGGCAAGATTGAATTCAGTGCAGTTGTTTTCCGCCATGATAATCTTATTTTCAATGTGTGTTTTTCTGTAGTAAAAGTTCACTTCAGTTTGTTGACAAGGCGTATTTTCACTCCTTATCTTTTTAGTCTCTGTGTTTCACACACACTTACATTCACTCATGGCCACAGGGTAAAGTGTGTATTGTTGTCACTCTTATCCGTTGTTACTCTGCTCAGTCACTCACTCCCTCTGGGTCGATGGGACCGGAAGAGCAGCTTACACATTGACCAGACACACACACACACACACACACACACACACACACACACACATATACACATACACATACCTGTACACCACTGTAGACAGCGATGATGCAATTTTGCAGTCTTTCTTGCAGGTCTGTGACAGAGCTCACATCACCGCCCACACGCCCACACACACATACACACACACACACACACACACATATTTGCACACACCCACACTTACTGTCACTCTGCTTTACACACAAAAAAACAGTCAGCTTTTTTTAAAAAGTTCGAGGCACGTGCATTAAAAATTTGTTTTCTAGTAATGCTTCAGTTTGATGTGTGTATGGGAATATTATGATGGGACAAGTTTTGGAACTTAACGCAGTTGTTGATGTGATAAATTTCTGAGGATTTTTGTTGTACCTGCGACACAGTGGCCATGTATATGTAATTAACTATGTCCTTCCTAAAATGCCGTCTGTCGTGGTTTCTGAGGCCGTGCTGAATGTGTGGGAGGAAATCATTAAGCTGGCATTTCACTTTTTCACTTTGTCCAGCTGAAGCATAAACAGAGCACTTCTGCATGCTGATATCAGTCCCAGGGAGGGATGTCTGCTTTTTCCAAAAATAGAAGAGATTACGTCCGTCGAAGCTGCAGACAGACGTTACAGAGAATTATTAACATCTAACCTGGCATCAGTGTGAGCAGCCGCCTGCAGCCTTTTCTCAACTGTTCCTAACGACTCATTTCCCTGACATTTACAGGGAGGTTTAAATTTAGTTGACTTGTCTTGAAGTATGAAAACTCACAGGAAACAGTCATGATTAAGCTATAAGCTCTATAAGGTTAAACATAGTCTGAAGCAATATTGTGTAGATTAGAAGAGCTGAGATGTGTTGTGAACACTGCAAAACATGACAACTCGTTAAATAAAAGTCAACAAAGAACATCCTCTTACAGTGGATTTAATGCACTGACTCATGTCCATTCAAAAACACACACAGAGTCACGCGGTAATTCTAATATGCATGACTGTGCACGTGTATCGATACACTAGACTGGTCGAGTAATTGCCCACGTCCCTGGTTTTCATGTGATTTCAAACACTGGTTATGTCAGTGAGTTTTGATTTCATTGAAGCAAATAATAGTGTGGTTTAAAATGTCTCCACCGACCATCTCCATTACAGCTGTCCTCCACCTTTCCTCAAGTATCACTGTGGATTAATGGCAACTCTTGCTTTAGACTTTGCTGTATTTAGTGTGACTTCTAGCTGTCAGACTCCTCAGACACATTTAGGACCAGATACTGTAAAATCAGGTGAAGTCAAAGTTAAAAATATGTTAAATTTTATGCTCACAGTGTCTTTAAAGAAACAACTCTGAGTTACATAGGAGGGAGAAAATCTTATTTGGGCTTCACTATTTGCACCTGCCTCGTGAATAAACATGAATGAGAGTTGCTCTCAGACTTCGTCTTCTCGCTGCCTCAGGCTGCCCCCATGTGGCCAGATGGAGACATGACAACAGCAGATAGTTTCACATACAACTAAAACAAAATGTTATTCTCAGAGTACAGTTTCAGTTGAGAACTGTGGCTTTGAACTTTCCTCAGTTGGCCAGATGGAGGATTTTTTTCTCCTGCTCTGTGTGTTGCAGGTGTGGACTAGAAAAGAGAGAACAGAGTTTGCAATATGCTTATCAGGACAGCACTACTTCTTCATAGTTTGCTCACTTTTAATGCAGTTTGAAGTCAGAGATGGTGAATCAGATGTTTGTAGAGCTGGACAACAAGGGTGAAATCAATGTCATGTTATTAAAGTATTTTAAGCAGTAAAAGAATTTTTTCACATTGATATTAGGAATGGGCACGAGTCCTAAGTACTCGATTTGCACGTCAATGTTTGTTCATTGTATACATCGTATCGTAAATGGAACAATCACGTTTCTTTTTGGCTTTGTGATAAATATTTTATAATATATATTAACCTTAATTGAACTTACTCTGTATTAAATTTATTATTTTTTGGACAGGTTCAGTGATGAATCTGCGTCTATCTGCATCGTTCCATATTTGCAAAAATGATCTGGGCAGCCTCCGATATCGTTCACCATTTTCAGTCAGACATCACTCCATCTAACCTTGCAGGCAGAGTGGGGACCAGGCATGAGAGTGATTCGAAAGTATTTCGACAAAATAAACAAGGTGAATGTGCAGTGCAAGCTATGTAACATTACCCTTATGTATCATAGATAATCGCTACAGTTTGCAGCTCAGAAAGGTTGGCTAAACCTACCCTCATCTTAGCTTGGGCGTTCATTTTGGACCCTATACTTTTTTATTAACCTCTGCTTAACCTGGAATAGTCCCATTGAAAGCTGATAGTTGATAATATTGATTGGCTCTGATACTGTTGCCTTGCACTAGGTCTTCCTCTGACGTTTGTCTGTGTGTGTTGTGTCTCTGACTGTTGCTGTGCAACTTATTCCTTTTGTGTAGCACTTGTAGTTGTAGTTGTTTTTTAATGTGCTTTACAAATAAATTTGAGTTGAGTAGATCTAGAGCTGCAATGATCGATCCATTAATGTCAACTATTTAATTAATCGCCAACCAAACTGATAGATAATTAAGCAGTTTAACTAATCTGTTAAGGAAAGAAAGTTCAAATCCTCTGATTCCAGCTTGTTATATATGTTTCTTTGCTCCTCTGTGACAGTGAACTAAACGTATTCAAGTTTTGGACAAAACAAGACATTTTAGGTCTTCTTGGGCAGACACTGATCGACATTTTTCACCATTTTCTGACATTTTATAGACCAAACAACTGATCAGTTAATGGAGAAAATAATCTGCAGATTAATTGACAATAAAATTATTGTTGTAGCAGATAGCAGCCCTGCATAGTGTTTAAAGTGAAGGATGTGTGATGTGCCTTGATTCTAGGACAGCAGGGTTGGCATGTGAGCTGAGGGTGTGAATGAGTCAGTATGTTCGGTGTCACTTCAATGTCACCACACACACACACACACACACACACACACACACACACACCCAAAGCCCCTGGCATGATGCATGACCAGGCACCCAGATGGCAGTAAAACACAGAGAGCTTTAGCTCCTGATGATTTGCATACCTCATCACCTGTGACCTTGGCACCAACGAACGCACACGCAGATTATGTGAGACAGCGGGACCCTCGTCCCAGCCTCCCGTCCCCCCTAATCCTGTGCTCCGCTCGCCTGCATGGCCCGGTGTTGCCCCGCAGGCTTTAGATCACCCTCTTAAATCCCACCTGTTTAGCCTGCAGGGACAGGGGAAAGCCAACACCACACACGCTCACGTGCCCCTTGGACACTTCCTAGAAAGACAGCATGAGAGCTGGGGATTATGTGGCATGGGGGTCTATAAGTCTCTCACTCGCTGTCACATTCACACAAACACACACATGTATTCTCTTTTTCATCCCCCTCACACACACCTCTGTCCACAGTGGATTTGCTCAGCGTGCCTGTCTGCCTCCGATTCAGGCGAAGTGGAAATCTTTCTGGGAAAGGGGTGATGAGAGAGGATTTGTTTAGGATAATGTTTCTCCTGACAACTCGGTATGAAATATTGTGCTGTCCAAATTTAATGGAAGTCATTAGGGTGTTTGACTCTATTGTGCCCAACCATGAATGATCCCAACTGAGCCTGCTGGAGGACGAGCTACCTTTCAGAAAAAATGTTGGCTTTGTACCACGGATACATTACATTCGCACATTATTATGTAGTGGCTAACGTGTGGTTAGGTTTAGGCACAAAAACCTCTTGGTTATTGTTAGAAAAACGTCATGATTTTGCTTTAAATATCTGATTTTCGTGATGCTATCCCAACTAGAAATGCAGCGATGTCTAAAACAAGTGTATAAAACAACTGCTTTTCGTGCCACTATCTGGGGAAACAGTGGCAGTTTGCAACAAAACACTCACTTTTGGTGCCTAAAAATCCGCTGGAAACACAGCAATGACTCGCTAAATCACAAACGGTTTTGTCGTCTTTTGGTCTTGAACAGCGGTCTCGCCAAGGTGACAAACCATCCACCATCCCCTCCACCCCGCGATGAAAGTCAGCTCACATACTATGTCATCTTAGAAATGTTGATATGATACCTGTGAAATGTGCAAATGTAACATATTGGTCATTTGCAGAAAGGTCAGACATGCCAGCATTATTCTCTGGCGACTGGGTTGTCCTTTTCATTTACTGTTTTGAAGTTGCTGCTGTTACATACATTAGACCCAGCCTGCTCTGAATCCCGGTGCTGGGGTTTGCACCGGCTGAATTCAGGTTGCTACAACTGCTGAAGGACCATCTCTGGAGCTTCCACCCGCTCTCCTTCTTGCAAATAGTGTCCTAGCAGCGAGGAGTGAGGCAGAGGGACCATGGCGTGCACTAGCTAGCTAATTCTTGTCTCATTTGTGATCTGATATACAGAGAGTAGTGAGAGCAGGATGAGGGCTGCACACAGCTCTACAATGTGATGTCAAATGATTATTTTTTAATCATGATTAATTGCTGAATTTCAGTAGTTAAACGTGATTAATCACATTTGTAATGACATGAACACTTTTGAAGTCCATATTAAAAAGGTGAAGCACATTTTGTCCATATTGTCCAAGATAATCTTGGCCATGGATTGAGATACCTGTCTCCTCTTTTTCCGTTAAGACAATGAAGATTTTCTGATTAAACAGTATTTTCAGCAACATCACATTTGTCCTTTGAAATCTTATTAAGGTTTTTCAGCATACAGTGAGGATTTAGGGAGAGAAAAGAGGTTTAGTTTTGGCTGACAGCACGTGGATCAACAGTCAGGTTTTACCCCACTGGTGTCGAAGATAAAGGTGAAAATGTGAGCAGAACAGAAAGACGGAAAGACCTACTCTATCTTTCCTCCACAGTCCCCACCCTGACCACAGTTACATCAGCTTGCTCACAGTGGGAGTGACGTTTTTACTGTGTAAACATGTTCCCAGGAGACCTGACCTCAGCACAGTAGCTCAAGTCATTGGTCAATCTTAACGTCTCTTTTCATATCTTAGAGTAGTGAATCATCTGGCGGCATGTGTGGTGTCTTTCACCCTGAGTGAGGTGAAGTCATCGCCTAAGTCAACAAGATCTGATCTCTGACCAGAAGTTGTGGGTGGGCGTTGCTACCATGGCCTATAAGGAGAAATATTTCATGCACATGGGTGCTTTTAAGTGTCGGGGACCAAAATTAGTTGTCAAAAGGATTCAATTGGAGCCCGACCAGAAACAGGTCTGTTAACCATTTTAAGTTTAGCTATAGCTCAAGAAACAGACTTTGGATGTGTAAACGTCAGACTGCTGTAGGTGATGGTTTTATTATCAGAATAGTTAGTTTTCCGTCACCACTAGAAACATTATTAGGCAGAATTACAGGATTGTGTACACAGTTGACATGAAGGGTATCTTTAAAACATGGATCAAGGTGATATGACTGGAGTCTTGTTTTTCCTTTTTAGAGCTTAAATTTTATGTGTTGTGAATCAGCTTCAGAATTTAAAGGAACAGTTTGTAAGATTTAGAGAGATTTAGTGGCATCTAGTGGTGAGAATTGCAGATTACAAACAGCTGATCTGAACAGAAAAAAATACTGAAGAAAGCAGTTTCATGTCATGTTTGGCCGCCAGCCTAGCACCTGCTAATGTGTGCTCATCCATTTTCTCTGATAACTTAATGCTAATTTTATATATTCTTTACGGACCTCATTTTAAAAATGTAAGCACACTTTTTCCTACTTCATATTTGTGTATGTTTTTTTGTTTTTTTTTTTGTTATTTTGTCATACAGGGTTCCCCCACATTTTAAAAGACAAAAATTTCAAAACCGTTCATGGAAGGTTATCCACAAAAGATTACTGTAACTACGTCTCTACACACAACAAAATTCTGTGATTTTTCAAAATCCTTCCATGATTTTTACTGGAAAATGCGACTGTGAAATTCCATGACTTTCAAGGTTTTCCATGACCGTGGGAACCTTGGTCATATGCCTTAAAACATGGCATCAAATTTTCCCAGTGATATCACTTACTAAAAAAGCACCATGCTACACCTCTGACCTCTCTGCCTCCACTATCCGCCACAATTCTCAAACTCTCTGAAGCGACCTGGGAAACCTTTAAAGACCAAACGCTGTGGCGTCAACCTTTGACCCCAGAAGCTTCATTTGTCAGTCATCTTTTGTCAGGGGAAGGTAGAGCAGAGTCTGTTAAAACATGTGAACGCCTTCTCTGTCCCCGTGATGGAGGGCGAGGAGAAGCAGAGCAGACATGTTGTGGGTGTAACAGTTCAGTGTTCCCAGCACGAAACATCGCAAGCCGTTTAAACCCTCCCTTTAGGAGACTGATTAGAGTCTTTAAAGACTTAAAGGACTGTGACTCGTGGGTCCCTCCTGTCTCTTTACGACTGTTGGTGGGCAGACCGCAGGCTCTGGGGGCAGCAGTAAGCTCTTGAACAGGAGCTGGATGAAACCCCTGATGTCTGCTGCTGATGTGGGGCGGGCAGGGTGGAAATATAATCAGGGGAGGAACTGGACAGTACAGCAGCAGTGTGTGTGTGTGTGTGTGTGTGTGTGTGTGTGTGTGTGTTCGCACATGTGAGTGTCATGCCTCCAAAGAAAGCAGAGCATTTTTTGGAACATCTTTAACAATACTATATCACAGCCTGTCACGGTAATCACGTTATCATCTTATTAAGGTCAGCAAAAATGATCAAGGTCATGTCCGTATATCGAATGACATTGCCCGTTGTGCTTACGTGTGTTTGTTTAAGAATGTCACCAACATGATGCCCAAATAAGTCGCAGGGTTTTCCCCACCATAATGAGATTTGGGTGCAGTGCGTATGTGTTTTCACAGCATCTAGGCTAAATAAACAGAGAAAAAAACTATGTTGAGACATGTTTTCGTGTCAGCCGTCGTGGTTAGCAGCCTGTCCATGACATGAGCTTCCCAAAGAACTACTGATTTTTTTTAATGTGAAACTGCTTTATCCAGTGTTTTTACCAATTTATATCACTGAGTCTGTTTGTTTTGGAGAGGAAGAGACCTCTGCAGATAATTCAGCTCCCGGTAAAAACTAGGGATGCACGTTAATATCGGCACATCATAGATATTGGCTGATATTAACCTTAAAATGAACTATCGCAATCAGCCAACATGCTGATAATATCGGTACATCATCAGTATCGGCCAATATTGACTTTAAAATGAACTATCAGAATCAGCTAACATGCTTTTTTCATACTATAAACAATAAATGAATATTACATACATCGAAAAGAGTTGTATGTCATGTTTACATCTGCTGGTGGGCCATCACGATAAGAGTATACACGCATAATATAATTAGGGCTGCAAAAAAATACAAAACCGTCCTAATGAACCTTCATTAATATAGGCCTATATTTTATCTACAAGTGCACGTCACACACTGAGCGAGCCGCCTGTTAATGACGCTGTCGGCAAAGCAGTAATGATTGTGCTAAGTGGCTAATGGGCATGTAGCTACTTCCATGTTTCAGATGATACGTCATGTTTGTAGTCGACCAATGAAGATGAGTTTACATATCACCTTGGGTTCGTCCTTCACCTTCTCAAAGTGATCCCACACTTTGGATTTCCTGCCCGACATGTTATTAACTAGCCTGTGGAATAACCGCAGGTACCAGCCCTGGAAATTAGGCTGGTACCTGCTGCATCTTTAACCGCCTGGAAAACATGAGGTCAGTTGGCAGGCGCTACTCTTTTTTGTGTCAGCTTTTAAGAGCATGGCGGCAGGTTGTGTCTGAGGTTGTTAAACAACCTTTATAAGCATTGTATAGCCTATTATACCTGAAATCCTGAGTGCAGAGCTGATCTCCTTCCAGGTGCTGTTTATAAGTGTGTAGGCCTATCGTCTGTGGGACAGATGTAAAGCTCTGGGTAGCCCTGCACTAACATGATCAACTTTTCCTTATCTATCAGACTGAATATTTACAGAATAAGGGAAAGATATTTGTCGGCTGTGACTGGTTTGTAATGTGACTCCTCCAACTTTATTTTGATAAGGCGCAGCTCCTAATATAGTTTCACATTTGTTTTATTTCATTTTTTATTTTTCTGCGACTAAGCAACCAATGAAATCTTGCTGACAAATGACCTTTCTGGTCGACTAACGTTTGGTCAACTATTAGAGGGCAGCCCTAATTAATGTATTGATAAGTAAATAAAATCTCAAGCCAAATAATAGAAAATATTTCCACTTAAGTTAAACTGTGGAATCCACTTGGTTTGTGAGTTTATTCTGACATGTGTCAATCTGAGCAGAAATATAGTGCAGACAACTCTGTATGCAAAATATGTAAAAGTTAAGCAGGATTTACTAAATAGCTCACTGGATCATGTCGACACTTTTCTTGTGAATCCTAAACGTCATATTCAGCAGTTTCCTCCTTTATAGTACTGTAGATCCTCTATTCCAAAGAAAAGGGCACCCAGCTCTCATTGTATTGTTTTACTTCTCCTTACTGTTTAAAAATGACATTGCAATGGAAAACAATTGTGTGATCACATGATTATGACTTACACTATTCAGCGTTGCCCTCTAGTTTTACCAAACTGCCATACAGTCTGTAATGGAGCGTGTTAAGTTCATCAGGGGGAGGCGGTGGGTAGCAGTAACCCCACATGACACCACAGCTCAGCCCTGCTCCATTTATCATGGCCTCAATTGGCAGGGAGGTCCCTTCGCTGTCTTCCTGTCTCTCTCCTACTGCTCCTCTTCTTTACTATCAACGCTTTAGCCAGAATGAATGTTGGCTTTGTACATTTATGGAAACCATGGACTTCAAGGATTTTATGACATAGTGGATATGTTGAAACTTTACGTTTCTTTACGTTGTTGTGGTTAATGTGTGGTTATGTTTTGGCACAAAAGCCACGTGGTTATGGTTAGGAAAAGATCATGTCATGGCTGAAAACAGCTGATATTGGTGGCACACTCACGACTAGAGATGCCACCAATGTCTCTCTAAAAAATGCTCACTTTTGTTGTTTGTTGGTCTCGAGCAGGGAAGGGGAGTGTCAGAGAGGTTGGTGTTGTAGGAGGTGTTGGTGAAGCTGGCACAGTGAGGTTGTAAATCTTTGAGTTTTGCACTCGGAGATCTGAAAGGCTGCTCCCTCTGATAGACAGGCCTGACCAATAAGAATCATTGATTAAGGGTGCATTTTGGGGATGTCGGTTTCAGCTAATTTTGCTTTCGATAGCCTGACACCTATTAACTGGTAACTAACTGGTTAATTTATAAGAAACAATTGTGTGAAAGCTGTCATTTTAGTCTTGTGCTCTATTGATTCAGTGAGTTTAGCATCGCATTTCGAAGAGCTATCCATTTAGAGGTGTTGAAATTATAGTGTTCTGTATTGTACGTGTTTTGCCTTTTAATTTCTGTTGGCATTGCTGACAGATAGGCGGCTAGCTGCATTGACGTGCCCAATACTTGCCACCCACTGCCGACCCTTTGGTCTCCACTCTACCGCTCTGCACAGCGCACTTGATGGCCAGTGCTGCTTATTCAACAATTATTGTTGGGAATGCCATCCTGAAGTTTGTTGCAGAAACATGGTGGCCATCCTCAGGTTTCCCCCCAGGTTGTTCAGGTTACGGAGAGGCCTCATTTTGAGCTGTGGAACCATGTAAGCACCACTAGCTGTGTGGACACAGCTCACGGTGCCAACCACACTAACAGTGATAATGAAGGGTGCGTTCGTAAATTCGATCGGAGGCTCTACACTAATATGAGACTTCTGTTGTTCAAAGAAATAGATTGTTCTGTTTCTACATGAATTAACAAACGCCTGGCGCTCTGCTGCTCCCCAGTCAGAGTGCCCAGAGTACAGTCTGCCATGCCAAGAGTGCGGCGCTTTGGTTAACTGAATGGTACATTCCTACAGTGCTCTGAATTTACGAATGGTCCAGTTTGTGCTATAGAGCGCTCCAGCACTCTGTTGTATTTCCGACCAAGTGCAAAAGGGGTTTTGCTGCTCAAAATTAAGCTGCTTACTCAACAGGGCGACCTGGGGGAGACCGGAGGGTGGGCAAAATGTTTCTGCAGTGATGCTGTTCTGCCACCATGGGTCAGAATGCTGTTACCAGCGGTGCCACTAGCTAGCTCCTACCCAACTCAGTGCAGAGCAGTCAAGGCTATTTAACCAGAGTAGCATGAACGCCTTATTCGCCCTGTTCTTAATGTGGTACACAGTGCTGCTACTACTATACTGAAGAGTGGCAAAATTAAGCTATAGACTGACAGTAGATTTAGTCAAAAATATTCCCAATGGATAACCGTTGCAAGACAGCTCTCCCCAGAGACGAGAAAACAAAGCCATATTATTATAATGGGTGAGAGAAGGAGGGGTCATCTGTTTGATATATGGCAGAGGGAAGTTGATTGTGATTGCTGGCAATGCCCTCAAAATGTATAGATCGAGTTCTTTATTCTTATCATGTGCACAATAATTATAGTAAATAAGTCACTGGCAATAAACATGAAAGCCATAGGCACCCTCTGACACTGCTCAGTGTCTATAAAAAGATATAATCAGTATTATGTCCTGTGGTAAATACAGACGTACAGGCCTCTGTGTCACTGTGCATTGTGTCTTTATGCCTACGGCGTTTCTGTGTTTCCATTTTGTAGAAATACTTGTTCGCTGATGTGTGCCTTTCTGTAGAGGTGCGTGCATGTTTGTGTATTTATTGTGCAATATTGCGTGCCGCTCAAATGTGTGACAGCCGGCCTCCAGTGGAGCCGATTCAACAACAGAGCAGAGGAGAGGCAGAGGAATGGGAGCAAAAGGCGAGTGTTGCTCAGCGGGCTGCGAATAACCGGCCTGAGGACATCAACGGGGCTGGAATGGAGTCAGAGAGGGACAGAGGGAGGGAGGGAAGGGGTGATGGGGGACGAGAGGAGAGGCACAAACGAGATAAGAGGAGGGAAAAAGGGAAGACAGCAAGTGTTTAGGATGGAAAGAGGGAAGAATTAAGAGTGACATGGACTGAGGCGTGGGGAGGAAGACGTATGAGTCAACGAGCTCTGTGTGTACTGCTGTCGTTTAGATGTGTTAAAGATTTGACATCAGTGCTCGGACTGCAGTGTTGTCGCACTGAAACTTGGGAAAGACCAGGAGGTAGTCACACACACACACACACACACACACACACACACACACACACACACACACACACTGTTCTTTTATTCTATTTTCCCCTCCATCCAGATGTCCACTCAGCAAGGATCCAGATGGCCTGGTTACCCTCTCTATAGTGGAGAGGTGCTTTTTGACGCGCACACACACACACACACACACACACACACACAAAGCAGCATGGCTGTGTTTTTCTCCCTCTCAGAGGGAGGATTAACTCTCCTCATTAGGGCTCCCCCGCCTCTCACCATCATCTCTCCTCCCCCTCCCTCCCCTGTCGGCCTGCCTCGCCGTCATTGGCTGCTTCTATCAGGACCACCGCTGACTGGATCGCTGTGACTACAGGACACAGGAGAGCAGGGAGGAGGTGGGATGGGTTGATGTTGCCACGGTAATAGAGGAGGCGACCACTCACCAAATCATCGAACCGGGGCTGAAATGGAAAAAAAAAAAATCAAGTGGAGGGGTGTTAGAGGGTGAGGGGAGGAGAGGAGGGGGAAAAACAATAACAACAACAGCGAGGGATTAGGCATCGGCCGAGCAATCAGGAAGTCCATTTAGGACAAAGCAGCGTTAAAAATCCTCCCAGACTTTAGCCGTGATCATCAGAGCTGAGCTGCCAGTCCGATTGGACAGCTGCAGGAGATCTGTGGGGAGGAAAAAAATAGAAGCACACAAAGGAGGGATGATATAAATAAGACAGGTGAAAAATGAAAAACAGCTCCTGCACGATCTCTGCCCTTCGCTGCCGTGATATTTCACTGCTGTCGGTGAGTGAGAGGAGGTGAGCTGGCCGCTGTGATGCCTGGGGCACAGGAATAGAAACACAGAGAGGGAGCAGGGACACTGCTGGATATGAAGAGCATGCGTCAGCACTAAGGCAGGGCGACCCAGAGAGACAGCAGAGATGAGTGAGGTGGAGAGCGAGGTAGAGCGACAGACAGATTGAGGGTAGAGGTTATTATCATGGCGTGAGAAGGGACGACGGAAATAGACCCTGCTGGATTTGTCACCTCCAGTGCCACACCTTGGCTGCATCATCCCCAGTGCTCCATCCCGGCTGCAGCAGCTTCTACACGTGGGATTTCCTTGTTTGGGAGGACAATTACAACTAGTAGATTAATTTGGAACGATCAGTTTGGCACCTCTGAACATTCACGCCACTGGCCTGCGAAGAGGACAAACTGTACTGTCTTTTAAAGAAGGCTGTCTTCTGTTTTTCTTCAGGAGAGGAAGCCCGCCCACAACAATGCAAAAATAGGGATTATGTTCATTCTGCATCAAGAATTACTGTCCGCAGCGTGCCAGAGGAATGCGTTACTAAAAGCTGTTTCCATAAAGATAAGCACCTGTGTTTTTACAGACTGCTCAGTCAGTGCACACAGCCCGGCCGTCACTGTGTGAACATGACGAACTCATTGTCCGGCCATTTTCAAGGAAAGCTGACTCAACCTAACTGAGGAAGACAATGAAGGTGGGAGTACTGGAGGTATACAGTGGTAGTATAGTTAGTGGAATATAATGCAGTGCTGTACTGTGAATGACATGCAGAATACTGTACTTGTCTTCCTAATGACAGCACAGACCGCGAAGCGAGCTGACTGACCGACTGACTGACTAAGCGCGTGGGTTGCTCACTGACTGGAGCAGTGGCTATTTGAGGACTTTGAGGACACGTAGCCCCGGGCAGGTAACGGCCGGGTGTTGGAGCCCCATCATGGGGGAGACGGCAGAATACCAGAGGCTGCAGGAGACGTCAGAGTCTGACTACCAACGCCTGCCCAGCGATGATGAAGAGGTAGACCTCTACAGTTTTCTTGAATATAGTAGTGATCCTGCCACTGATTTTAGGCAAACATGGATGATGGGTAAACAATGAGCAAATTCAGCAGGTCCTGTCAAAGGAAAATTAAAGGGTGTGAGATGATGGAAGGCTTTGTTGTGGTGTTTTCCGAGGGAGGCGTATTTCTCTCTCAAAGGAAAATTTATTTTGGATTGCAACAAAAGCAATCAGGTTATCAGTAAATTATGGTTCTCTGTGTTTTTGTGGCAGGAACTGACGCAATAGCATTGCAACTAAATCGTGCGTGCAGATGTGAATTTGGATGGGCATCATTTGTGTTTGTGTCATTACTAACAAGTAGGAACATATGAGGACTGGATACAGCGATGGTCTCGTTCATTGCTATGAAAGGTGCTCAGTAGAAGCCAAAAAATCTTGATTTTGTGGGAGCAAAATTACCTTGGACTGCATCATTGTGCCCATAGAGCAAGCACATCAGAGACATTGTCTATCTAGCGGCTACCTTTCACTAAACTTCTGGTTAAGCCATCTTTTAACTTGAATGGGGATAAAATAATTTCATCGTGCAGTTCTTTTAAGGTGCTTTCACACCTGCCCTGTTTGGTTCAGTTCAACCGAACTCAAGTACGTTTGCCCCCTAAGTGCAGTTCATTTGGGCAGGTGTGAACACAACAGTCGCACTCAGGTGTGCACCAGAACAACCAGACCGAGACCTCTGGACTCTGGTGCAGTTTGTGGTGAGAACGTGTTCTGACCTCGATCTGAACCAACTGCAGTCACATGACACATTGTTTGGGTTAAACATGAGCATGTTACAGTCCTGGAGGATTATTAATGTGCACTTCCTCCTGTACTGCCTTAAAGGGATAGTGCACCCAAAAATGAAAATTCAGCCATTATCTACTCACCGATATGCCGATGGAGGCCCTGGTGAAGTTTTAGAGTCCTCACATCCCTTGCGGAGATCGTGAAGTTTTAGAGTCCTCACATCCCTTGCGGAGATCGGCGGGGGCAGTGGCTAGCACACCTAATAGCAGACAGCGCCCCAGACTTACGTCCAAGAACACAAAAATGAATCCACAAAGTATCTCCATACTGCTCATCCATAGTGATCCAAGTGTGCTGCAGCCCCAACATAAAAAGCTGTTTCGAAAAACGTCATGAACTCTGTTTTTAGCCTTACTGTAGCCAGTAGCTCTGACTGCTTCTCTGTTTTTAGCCTTACTGTAGCCAGTAGCTCTGACTGCTTCTCTGTGCTCCGCGCTCACCCCCCCACCCCCCCCTCCCTCGGCATATGGGTGAGTAGATAATGGCTGAATTTTCATTATTGGGTGCACTATCCCTTTAATATGCACATTCAGCGCATCCAATGCATCAAAAATTTGTTTTCTAGTTGGAGCCGCACCTCGTTTTCAAACTGTATGGTTTGACTAAAATGAACAATGACAGCAATATAGTCCACGATGAGCAGCGCTAAAATCAACCTGCGTAGTTGTCCCTCCATTGTGACATTAGAAAGTGTCACATTTATCTTGTAAGTGTACTCTTCTTCAATGTTTTGTTTACTTCCTGGATTTTTCCCACATGGAAATTCTGACCAATCAAGAGTAGCTTTCTCACACAGGGCATTTTATCTGGTCCGCTTGTTAATGCTGCCGTGAGAACACGAACCAACTCTAGGCAATTATAGCACTTTGCAACAAAATTAATCCCTGATTCGGACCAAAGCAAGACAGCTCTAGGTCTGAAAGCACCCTTAGACTTTCAAAGTGTTACTGGACAATGGATCAGATCCTACAGTGAAGGGAGTCATTTTGTTGAGTTGTGACGCCCAAAAAACTGGTCTCTCTCTTTATGAAAGTCTATGGGAAAAAGTCTCTTTAGGCCCAATGGCATCATGTGACCGACCTGGAAGTTGTGGTTACACGGTTTTGCGAAGTTGGCCCCAGAGTCCGACTCTGCTAGCTGAAAAATGAAGCCAACACTTAAGTGCCAAAAACTGCAGTTCCTTAAATGGCCACTCCCCATAGACCCTCATCTTAAAATGCCCAACTTTACAGAAGTAAACATGTTTACAGCCTAGTACAAAAAAAGGTCTTGGTCTCGCTTGTCAGATCAAGTCTTTGGTTGTACTCAAAGACCCTCTAAAAGTGTGTTTTGTTTTTCTGTTAAGTACATTTTGTTTTAATGCTTTTAAGCCTGTTGACCAGTCAAAAATTGCTTTAGTATTAATATTGTAACAGTTAACCATAGCTATAAATGCACAGTGCAGACCAAGCTAGCAGCTAGCATTGGGGTTAGCACCACTCTCTCGTCCAAATGTGGCCATACAGAAATCCAAATGGCCAAAATGTCAAACTGGAGGCTTTGTATCAGTAGTTCACAAACCAGTTGAGGATGTCACTGTGGCAGTCTAGGGTCATTACCAAATGGCATGGCATTTAATGGTGTCCTTTAACGTCAGTTTGCAGATTAATACTAGTCTAAATGGTACCTGACCAAGTGGCAGTCAGGGAGATACAGTATTATTTCCAGTAATTTATTGTGTCAGAAAGATAGGTCTTTTTCACAGGACACTTTTTGACATGTCATAGTAGGAAAATGCATAATAAAACAAATGTTGTCTGTATTCTATTTAGCTGCTTCAGTTTAATGGCCCTGGTTTTGTGCATGCTGGCTCACTGTCACACTGTCCTGACCTACTGAGACACTTACATAGAACAGAGCCATTGTTAACATTATTACTAACACCTGTGATTTTTCTACCACAGCAAGAAAAAAATGTGCGGTGTGGTAAAAGTCCTGCTGTGTAAATACAATTCAGTATCATAGAAATCTATATAACTTCTCATATATCTGTCATACAAAGCCAGCTCGTTTACCCTCGTATGTCACCGTCACTCTCCTCACCCACCACATACTCACGCTCACCACACAGCAGCACTTCTCGCCCACACACAAGGCCAGCCCGTGTGTGTGCCGAGTTATTGAATGCAGAACCATGAGGTCATTGATGAGGTGCTGCCGAATGAGCTCGGTGACAGGCAAACTATGACATTTTATAGCCTCCCACCTCTTCCGCTAACCCCCACGTCCTTTCACAAACCCTGTGATGTACGGACAGGCCTCGCTGTTCTTTTGGCTCGAGTGGGGCCAGCAGTGCCATTGCCACTGTGCTGTCAGTGTTCTTGCCTTTTTCAAATCTTTATTGGTAGCTTACTGTTGGGAGGCAGATGGAGAGGGGGATGACATGAAGAAAGGTTCCTAGTGGGATTTGAAAAGGACTCAACAGACCAATATTAAGTTGTTGCTGATGTATAGAGAGGCAAAGTCCCTCCCCTTCCAGCGTCCCCCATGGGATCTTATTTCATAAAATAAACATGTACGGTAGTTAACAGTGAGACACTAATCATTTTTGGATCCCATTTGAATTGTGCCATGAATTACACGTTTTTCAAATTAAAAGAATTTCTCAAGCGAAGAAGGTCGCAGTTTTCCATAGTATCATTCAGGGTGCTTGGTGCTTGGAGTATCAAGGTCGGAACACGTTCTCACCACAAATGAACCGCACCAGAGTTTTTCAAGAAGGTCGTGGTATGGTTGTTTTGATGCGCACCTGAGTGCGATTGCTGTGTTTATATCTGCCCAAATTAACCACACTTAAACCGAACCAAACACGGCAGGTGTGAAAGCACCCTTAGTTTTGTGTGAAACCGCTGCCACGTCTCGCACACTATGCGTCACCAACACCAGCTAGCTTGCTAGCTAGGTAACTTAGCCGTGTTCCAGAAAAGAACGAGCAAGACCCGTTGCTCATGTGAGTACATATCGGGAGGAAACATAAAGGCGTCACAGCTTCAGAGAGAGAGCTACTCACGTTACTCAGGTGACTTTTGGGTGTTGTCGTTCTATGACAAACCACAACTTTCTTGACTTGCAAAATTATCTTTTAAATTGACAAGCATCATTCATGTGAGTCATGGCTCAATTCAAGGTCCACTGGGAGCAACCCAATTACCAGACAAGGTATTGACATTGTACCTTTCTGCAAACCGCATATACAGTACGTAACATTTGGACATTAATATGTAACTGATAGTTGAAACTTTATGTTTCAACAACACTGTGGTCAACATGGTCAGGTAAAAGCACAAAAACCACTTGGTTATGGTGAGGAGGAGGTTGTGTTTTGGCTTAAAATACCCGGTTTTGGTGGCACAATCTCATCTGGAAAAGCCGCAATGACTCACTAAAAAACAACCGGTTTTGTTGGCTGTTGGTCTCGAGCAGTGGTCTGCAGATTGGCAGCCATCTCACCTTGGTGTCACGCCATTCACCACCCCCTCTACCTCTAGATCACAAAGTCAGCTCATATATTACAGAACGCTGATAAGATACGTATCAAATGTACAGATGTGACATATCTGTGGTTTGCAGAAATGTACAATGCAAATATTTTCTTCTGGAGACTGGAGCGACTTTGCCTCTTTATATCTTACAAGTTTTTGCAAACAACACCCATTCTGCACTGGGATTGACTCCAGCCCTCCACAACCCTGCACAGGATAAGCATGTATTAAAAAATGGATGGGTGGATGAATGTGTCGATCTGTGCAACAGTTTAAATATCATGAATGTCGACTGTGTGCGGGTGTTTAGGGTCTGTGTGCTAGTTCAGCACAGTTAAGCCGGTGGACCCTGCAGCTGTCCTGGTTTCTGTGGGCTGAATCAGATCACTCTCTTTCTACAGCTGCAGCTTTGTGCTGAGTATACAGCGGTTTTCTAGTTTTAACACACTGCATGCAGCCATCTCCATCAGAAAGATACGTCAAAACAGATGAAACAAGGCGCTAAGAGAGAGGAGAGCGGTTCAAACACAAGGAAAGAGAACTGAGAGAGGTCAGAATCCAGCGACTCCCTTATGTACATTGTTTATCACAGCAATCCTTTTATGCTTAACACAGATGTAGTTTTATGCTTCAGAGCAGGAGGGGATTAGTGAGCTTCATGAAGCACTACATTGTTGAGCATCTGCTGTGTTTTTGTAATTTGGAATAATAAATCTTCTCCATTTATCTCATTATAGCACATACTGTGCTACATGTTTGTTTCACACGCTGTTGACTGTCCGTCGGAGGTCAGTCATCACTGACCGACATTTTTCTCTAACACCCTCCTTTCCCCTCTTAACCAGCTTTAGGGGATCAAAGGAGAGATCGCTTAGGATGGGTGTATTTTCAGGGTGGAGGCGACATTAGGAAGTATTAGTGGGGGTTGTTTTGGTAGTCTGGCATTATGCATATTAGGCCAAGCTACCAAAAGGGGACACATATGTTCTGTGTTCATCTGGAAGCAGTCTGTTTGTGTCCCAAACTTTCTTCATTCCCACAGTCTGTTCTTCTCAACGTTGACGCCCACCACCACATGACGCCTCTCCTCTCCTGACTCTTTGAATGATCAGGTGCTGCAGACAGTGAAGGGATTTAAGGAGAGCGTAAAAAGCCAGAATCTGACAGAGCGTTACAATCTGTGAGATCAGGAATGACGCATCTTCGTGTGTCTGTGCGTGCAGGCCTCTGTCAGAAGCACCATGTATGTATGTGTGTGTGTGTGGAGATATTTTTCTTGCACAGTTGTAGAAGGGATTAATGATGTTTGTTCTACTACTCCTTCACTCTGCTCTGCCGGTTTTTGGCACCCGCCACCAAACCGCAGATTGATGCTTTGCCACCAAAAGGTTGCGACTTATTTTAGAAATGTGCTGGCAGTGTGTCCACCCGTATCCACTAAGCTATCTTAATTCCCAACACTGTACGTCAGTGTGAATCCAGCCGATGGGAGTGCATGCCTCTGCGTGCCTGTGTCTGTGTACAGTGAGCATCATATTACAGAATCAAGCTTAATGTGTGTGTGTGTTGCAGTACCCGGACATAATGCAGACCTCACACAGTGCTTTGTTCTTCATAATCTCATTAGCCAGTGAGCCACTAATTTGATGTCTGTTCATGATAGTACAGTCTGCACGATCAGACATTTAACTTGGGCTTAGCATCCTTTCATATTCCAGTTGGACAGCCATTGAGTCATACTACTGTGTGTGTTTGTGTGTACACAGGAGAAAGAGATGGAAATAAAGAGGGAGGGAGATGGAGGCCAGATAGGAGCAGCTGGAGCGACATACAGTAGCTGCTCCTTTGTGAGTGTGAGGGACCGAGCTAGTCTGGCACAACTGGAAAGTTTTATTTACCTACATTTCAGTGTCCATAAGAGACAAACTAGTTGATTATGAGCATATTTAATAACTTACAGGACAAAATAATGCAGCTATTTCTAGCTTCATATGAACAGATCATCTTAGGGATATGGCTTTTACATGGAGCATGAGCTGCCAGTTTTTTTCATGTCTTTATAGACATGTTCACAACAGTATCCAGGTGTCTGGTTGTCTGTCTGCAGGTGTGTTTTGATCCTGAACATCTCAGCCACTAGGGATTTTATGAGAACCGGTACTTTGGTACCTAAATTATGCCAAAAATTCTGAAAACGTGACAGTACTTCTGTACTGTAATTGTGGTACAATTACAATATGTGGTCAACATGACTTCTGTAATGTAAAAATATTCTCTGAAACGGTTATCGTACCATGAAAATCTCATACCATTGCAACCCTAACGCTACACTTGTCACTGTCACTTTTTACTCAGCTGTCCAATCACAGTGGAGGACAAATAGCCTACCACAAAGACCAACTGTAAGATCTTATATGCACAAGCACTTAACAAAAACAACAATGGAGGAGAGATATGTTAATATACTGTAGCCTATTTATTAGTATGTTTTCTTGCCCATGAAATTTCACTGGTATTGATATTGACCAAAACATTTCTGGCGTCGTACGTTTGTGCACAGTTTGGTCTTTAGCTCTTTGAATAAGAGCGAGAATACAATTTCTGATCTGTATTACAGAAGGTGGACTCCCTTTATTTCAGCTTGTTGATCATCATTTGATAATATATCACCATTTCTTGTTTTACGGTAATTAATATTATCTATAGATAGTTCCCCAGTCTGTATTATCAACATAATTCTTGTTGAACTCACTTTAACTTTTGACTTATGTGTTGAGCTCCCCATGATGAGCATAGGTGATGATCATAGGGACACAGGGAACTAGCAGGACAGAAACTAAGGCAGTCAGGAGGAACTTGTGACCAATGCTAATTGAAATCAGTATAAGACGGTGTGAAGAAGCTTCTCCTGTGTGACTGGGCCTTGAGTGAGTTTAACAGCAGACTTTTAAGATTCCAGACATGTTTTGAAAGAGTTTGTGCTTCGCAGTCCTCTTTAATAACTCATTCAATATTAGAAATATAACTAGAATCAATATGAGTCAAAGCTGATAGTTTTAATTGTGTTACATTGTTAAGCTGACTGGTTTAATCCTTATTCTCCTCGTGTCACTATGAATACAGTGAAATCTACGCAGCAATCAGCATTAAGTGACCTGATGCAAAGATGAAAGAAACCACCCCACTGAATCCTCCATCATAGGATTGGTGCTACCTAGTGGTGTCATGGTGGAGTTGCAGGTGGACTTACTGGCCATTAATCGTATTGGTCTAATCTGCTTAGTGAGGAGGCAGCTGACGGCACCGTGACACATTCCTTCCATTGATTTACATCAGTGTAACGTGGACATCTGATGCTTTACTTACACTGTACAGTAAACACAGCAGTGTCTCACATTCAGCTCAGGACTGCACCTTCCACCTCCTCCACATCATGTTTCCTCATTTGGATTTATGCATTGCCTTGCCCAGCTTCCTGTGTACCTGAGAAATAATTTTATATTGTCTGTTTCACAGTCATGAGACTTATGTAACTGTTCCTATATACTCAGGTAAACATTATTTTCCTACTTGTCACAGTAATTAAGTTGACTTTACTGTGAATGAAGAACATTCACCAACTTATATTTAAAAACAGTCAGCAGAGATCATGTGGACTTAAGGGAATTTGTGTGCCATTAATGGCATAATTCACTTCAGGGAGTTGTGTTTCCAGACTCTGTTGAAATGTGTGTGTGGTTATAAAAGGGAAGCGAGGGCAGGGAAGGGTCTTTGCTATTTTTCCTCCTCCTGTCCTGTCACATCCTGTGTGCTTGTTGACTTAGAGCCAGATTCATGACGTCACCTGCGTCTGAGTGACTGTGTGAATGAGACAACTGATGGCTGAAGGAGTCCACACCTAAACTCTGAAAATAATGGACAGTGGAGCCAGCTAGCCCACTCAGCTATTCCTCATAAAACATTTGTGAGAGCACATGAAAAATAAAAGGTACTCCAGAGGCTGTGGACCTTCAGGAGGTTTTACCGGCACTGACACATACTGTACTGTATGTGAGGGAGGGTTAGAGCACCAGGTATAAACGACCTTTCTGGAAGAAATCTTTTCATTTTACTACCTATAGCTTAACAAATGACATGTAACGTTATATTTTTTCTTTCTCACTCTAACTTCTGTGGTTGAAACTAAGTCGAAGAAGTGCTTGCTAAATGGGTAGTCGTGCATGTCAAAAAGAAAAGAAAAAAAAGAAAAAGGTTTAAGCCAGGTGCTGGACCAAAAAGAAAAAAAAAAGATAGCAACAAAACACGAAGAAAGGTCAGCCCACTGTAGCTCCCCTACGTGCAATTTATTAGGACATCCACAAGTACACTGTCGCTCTGTTACGTGCAGTGTATTGCTAATAAATTGCACTAAAGGGAGTCACAATGTGCAGACCTGTCATCTTGTTTTAAACTAAAATTGTGGCCGTATCTTACACATTGTACCTTTTAAAAGTGATCGCTGTTCAGGTCATACCTTCTCTATATCTGTAAGAGCAGGGGGGGCAGACTAAAGAGACTCCTTCAGCCTCACACCACAGATCTTTTTTGTTTATGCAGTTCTATAAAACTGATGTAGGTCTTGTGCCATGGCGGCTCCCTCAAATCCATTTCATCTAGTGTATCTGATGCTCAGGGAATTATTTGGTTACATGTTGTGTTTCCTTGTTCACATTTGGAGTGTTACTCAGGTGCATCTTTAATGAAAACATAGATGATACTGAGCCCATGTACAGTAATAACATATTTTGTCACTTGAGGCATATCAAGTGACAAAAGTGGCCAGTGCATATGCACTCACTGGCCACTTTATTAGGTACATCTTGCTACTACCAGGTTGGACCCCTTTTGCCTTCAGAACTGCCTTAATTCTTGGTGGCAAAGATTCAACAAGGTGCTGGAAACATTCCTCAGAGATTTTGGTCCATATTGACATGATAGCATCACACAGTTGCTGCAGATTTGTCGGCTGCACATCCATGATGTGAATCTCCCGTTCCACCACATCCCAAAGGTGCTCTATTGGATTGAGATCTGGTGACTGTGGAGGCCATTGGAGTACAGTGAACTCATTGTCATGTTCAAGAAACCAGTTTGAGATAGTGATAGCCATCAGAAGATGGGTACACTGTGGTCATAAAGGGATGGACACGGTCAGCAACAATACTCAGGTAGGCTGTGGTGTTTAAACCATGCTCAGTTGGTACTAAGGGGCCCAAAGTGTGCCAAGAAAATGACCCCCACACCATTACACCACCACCACCAGCCTGAACCGTTGATACAAGGCAGGATGGATCCATGCTTTCATGTTGTTTATACCAAATTCTCTAAACCCTAGAGATGGTTGTGCGTGAAAATCCCAGCAGATCAGCAGTTTCTGACAGACCAGCCTGTCTGGCAC